>NC_133881.1:6669761-6739931 GCF_044706935.1 Curcuma longa
CCACGTAAGTGCGGGCGTTACAGAAGAAGAGAGGAGGGGTTGGCAGCAAAGAAAAAAGAGGGAGAGGCTTCTTAATGCCACCAGCCCTTAGGGGAGGAGTAAAGCCAAGAGTTATATTTTTGCCTCCCCTAAACCCCTCTTTATATAGTTATGCCATCTAGAAATTTTAGGAAAAAGTCTAACAAATTTTTATAAAATTTTATTAGAAAAAATCTAATAAAATCCAACAGATAAGATTTGTTACCTTTTCAATAAGTTTCTATTATATTAATTTTGTTTTTATCTTTAATAAAATTTTTTAATTATATCTCGCTAATATTTAATAAGATTCCATAATTAATATTTTGTTAATTTTAACAAAATTAATTCATAAAATTTTATAATAAAATTTTGTACGAGAAGTGACGAAATTTCTTAGCGAAATTCTTGTAAAAAATTTCTTTCTTATCCGAATTTTTTTTGGAAAAATTCTAAATAAAATTTCAGAAATTTTCTTTTATAAATAGAAATTCTTTATCCGAAATTTCTCACAGAATTCTTTCAGAATTCTTTCTGAGGTGGATTTGAGGATTTTTATAAGGCTATAGTAGGGACATAGAGGAGGAATTGATTTTGGTCTCCCGATGGGCTTAAGCTTCCCATGTTCTCCCTGAACACACAGCTTAAGTCCATCAATAATAACTCATTCCACTAGAAAGTCATTATTGCACTACCGTACCAATCCCATATTATAATATGGGTTCCTTCTTACTATAAGTACATTAATCTCCTTGTGTTTAAGATATCGTATGTCCGTTAATTAAATGAGTTACTGACAACTCGAATCTAATTAACTTCTGATTCCGAGAGTAGTACCACTCAACCTTTATTATCATGCGGAGCTAAGTCCACCTGCAGGGTTTACATGATAATCCTTTATGAGCTCCTCAAGGGGGCAACATCAGCCTAGATTATAGGACATAGTTTCCTTCTATAATCAACAACACACCATGTACATAATATACTTTCCAACTCATTGAGCCTTTTGATCTATCGCACTAAATCTCACTCTTTGATGAATCAAAGAAATATATACTAAGCACATGTGTTTGTTATTATATAGGGATTAAGAGCATGTACATCTATAGTAACAAAGGTTTAGTTCGATTATCTAGTCAGTATAAATCTAACAATCCTCAGATGGTCCTGCTCAATACACACTGAGTGTACTAGTGTAATTCTATAGTCAAGACAGACTAAGACCAAATTACACTACAACCAGTCCAATGGTTTATCCAATCCATCTTGATTGTGAACACTGTTTATAATATATAAGGAACTGATAACATTGTTTTCTGTGTGCGACTCCGCACACCATGTTTATCTACAATATAGATTAAATGGACACTTACATAAAAACTAAATGCAAACATTGACCAAAAGTAATTCTCATTTCAGAATGTTTATTTACATAGATAGTTAGGATTCTTGTATACATCCCAACAGTACCTTACTTGGTTCGGTTAGCCAGATTGAACTAGCTGAAGTTACCTCATCATATCCTAGACTATTTAGACCAGAGTGTCTCCTTAGGCTAACTAAACTTATGATTTCCTAAATCAGTTATGTCTTAGAACGTGGTCGTTACTCCGAAAATCAAAAAGGCCTCTGTACCTCACCACTGCTTGAAAACTGGTTTTTAAAATGAAAGTTTAGAAAGTCGAAAGGTTAAACTTGAATCTAACTCAAGGTTAATCAAATATAGATACCCAAACAATAATCAAAGATAAAATTGAAAAAGTCATCTCACAATACCAATAGAATTAACTGGTTGATCATTTAGATTTGGGTGAGATGAATTAGGTAATAATTTTATTTCTCAATCAACCCAACCAACCCAATTAATTTTAACTTAATAATTTTACTAAATATTTTTAAAATAATTTTTAACTTAAATTAAATATTTTCAAAATAATTTTAAATTTAATTAAATATTTTTAAAATAATTTTTAACTTAAATTAAATATTTTCAAATAATTTTAAACTTAATTAAATATTTTCAAAATAATTTTTAAAATTAATTAAATATTTTCAAAATAATTTTTAACTTAACTTTAAATATTTTCAAAATAATTTTAAACTTAATTAAATATTTTTAAAATAATTTTTAACTTAACCTTTAATATTTTTAAAATAATTTTAAACTTAATAATATTTTCAAAATAATTTTCAACTTAACCTTAAATATTTTCAAAATAATTTTTAACTTAAATATTTTCAAAATAATTTTTAACTTTTTCAAAATAATATTTTAAACTTAAATAAATTTTTTAAAATAATTTTTAAACTTAAATAAATTTTTATTTTAACTAATTTTTAAAATAATTTTTAATTGTAATTAACTTTAATTAACCTTATCCAACCTTAATCAGCTTTAATTAACATTAATCTAACTTTAATTAATCTTAAACTAACCCTAATCAATCTTAATCTAACATAATTAATCGAAATCAAACCTTAAAAAGTTTGTTCAGAGGACTTAAGTCGACCTGACCTAACCCTGAAAATGGCGCAAACTTTTCCCGCAAAAATGTTATTCTCTGACTCAAGTCGACTTGACTCAAGCGTTAGTCGAATCGCACTGCTTACTCAAGTCGACCTGAATACCTATTACAATCAACTTGAGAACGTTTATAAAATAGAACCACGACCCCACACGGTAATATATGAAATCCACCTTTTTACCTTAGCTTGCTTTTTTTGTTTTCGCATGCAGTGTGAAGCTCTCCTAAGACGTTAGATACTTCCCACTACTACCAATATGCCCAAATAACCCCTAAACCTTCCTTATTTGGTTAAGTTTTTAGCTATTTCTGTTATTAAATCAATAATTTCTATATTTATATGAGCAAAAAGGGGACGTGAGGTTGGGACCTCCAGAATCTCTAGTATAGACCCTAGGTTTCCTACAGAGGAGTTTAGACATAAGTTTGAGGAGTTATCTTTTATCCCATTGCATTGTAGATATTTAGATAGGAGTTTTTTCATGAGATCATGCATACCCTTTACTGAGGTCATTGAGCATTACCAATTACCACCACATCACCACCATCACCACCACAGTAGATTACTTTTATTATACTTGGGCTTGACTTAGATTTGACTCACACTTATTAGAACATTTTGTTCAACATGTATAGTTATGTTGTAGTTTAAGTTCTATTTATGTTTAACTTCATGCAATCTTTATTAGGACTTTGTTTGGTAGACTAGTAAAATCAAAGTTTTCAAAATTCACATTTCTTTTGTTTTTAAATCTATTATTAAATAGTTTTTCAAAATATTTTAAAAATGTTATTTTGAAAAAAACTATTTTCTAACTTTTATTTTGTTTTCAAAAGTAAGGACTTGATGTTTTAGCCTTAGATTAGAATCGATCCCCTAGAAAGCATGTACCTATAGATTTAGGTGGACATCTCATAACGTATACTAGATACCTTGCTTGTGTTTGTGAAACATAAATTAGTGTGAGATGTATATGATTCTAGCCAAAGTACAAGATGCTTATTTAGTGCATCAAACCTTACTTAGGCTTTAATATACAGTGATCAAGTTAAGTGTCCCTAAGTCAAAAAGCTTAATGGGACTTGACTAACTGGGTTAAGCTACTACTTTCTAGTAGTTAGCTAAAATCCAAATTGGACACACGCCCCTCGGATAAAATTTTTTTTGTCTAACTATTTTTATCTATTATAGCTTGGGCTCAAGACCCTTAGGTTATATTTTTGATTATGTCAAATAGGGAGAAATTGTGAGTTTCAAGTTTTTCAAAGTAAAGTTTTTCAAAAGTTAAGTATTCAAATGATTTTTCAATTTAAAATTTTTTTCAAAGTTCAAATACAAGTATCTTTCAAGGTTAAGTGAAAAAGTTTTTCTCAAAAAGCCTAAGATTTCAAAATGATTTCAAGTTAAAAATTTTAACTTAGATATTTTCCAAGAACTTGAATAACATGTTTTGAAAATTAAGAAAATTTTGAACTTAAGCTTAAATTTTTAATTCTTTGAAAATGTTCAAAAAATTTTAGAAGTTCTCAAAACTTAAAGTTTATTTTAAAGGATTAAGCTACTACTTTCTAGTAGTTAGCTAAAATCCAAATTGGACACGCGCCCCTCGGATAAATTTTTTTTTATCTAACTATTTTTATCTATTATAGCTTGGACTCAAGACCCTTAGGTTATATTTTTGATTATGTCAAAGGGGGAGAAATTGTGAGTTTCAAGTTTTTCAAAGTAAAGTTTTTCAAAAGTTAAGTATTCAAATGATTTTTCAATTTAAAATTTTTTTCAAAGTTCAAATACAAGTATCTTTCAAGGCTAAGTGAAAATGTTTTTCTTAAAAAGCCTAAGATTTCAAAATGTTTTCAAGTTAAAAATTTTAACTTAGATATTTTCCAAGAACTTGAATAACATGTTTTGAAAATTAAGAAAATTTTGAACTTAAGCTTAAATTTTCAATTCTTTGAAAATGTTCAAAAAATTTTAAAAGTTCTCAAAACTTAAAGTTTATTTTAAAGGACTTGGCTAAATTTTGCTTAAGTTTGTTTAAACTAAGAAATATCAAGTTCAGGAGGAGAGAACTAGAAAAATACTATTTTTCAAAAACTTTCTTATTTTTAACTAAGTATAAATTCAGGGGAATTCTGAAGTAGGGGGAGTGACACTTGCACTTTCATGCATAGCATATTGTTTAGTCATTAAGTTAACTGTTATAATGTTTTCTGTTATGTTAACTTATTGTTTTAAGTTAATGTTATTTTTAACTTAACTTGAAACTTGAGTTGCCATAATCAAAAAGGGGGAGATTGTTGGTGCGGAAAGCACCAGATGATCGAACCTTAGTTTTGATAATGACACTAGGTTCAAGTTAAGTGTGTGTTGGGCTAACATTGCTGATCTAAGTGTGCAGGGAGCACAGGTAAAGTCCTAGTTGAGGCTACGCAAAGGACTAAGTCCTAGCTGGAGGCTAGGCACGGACAAGTCTCCTAATCTGGAGGATCAGGCGAAAGACTTGAGTAGAGTCAAGAGCACCAGGTGCAAGTCCATGCAGTGTCAGGAGGACTGGGAAGCATGACCCAAATCCAGTCGTGTACGGTTAGGATGACCAGAGGACGTGGTGAAGTTTGGGCGGTCTCGAGGATCGAGTCGCAACAACAAACCCTGGGGGCCGAGGATAGAGCCGAGCAAAAGTCCAACAAGTCTGGAGGACTTGGTTGACATTAGATAAACTCTCCTGAGAGGAGTGGGTCAGGACGCGTTCTCGAGACGAACATTAGGCGTTGGTCTAACCCAAGATCTCATTGGAGACCTAAAGTTAAGACCAAGAGACAGTTCTAGGAACTGACTCTCCAACCTTACTTTGCATGTTTTTGGAGCTAACTTTCAGTGCAGGTTGGAGAGGTTAAGTACTTAGACTCCTGGCTTAGTTATCCAAGGATTAGAGGTTGGAGTCGACCTGAGTGACACTAGAGTCGACCTGAGCCTGGATAACTGCAGTAGAAGTTGGCGTATATCAAAAACCCTCCACGTCGGACTAGGGTCAACCTGAGTAGGTACTCCAGTCGACCTGAGCACCAGATAACGTAGCAGAAGGCAAAAGTTATCGGCAAGCTCCACGTCAGACTAGAGTCGACCTGAAGGCAAATTCAGCGCAGAGAAAGAGGATCGTTGCCTAGTTGGAGTCGACCTGAGATCGGCTAGAGTCGACCTGAGCATCTTATATAAGCAACCTCGATCAGAGCTCAAGACATAACTTTTCTATTCTTTCACGAGCAAACTCTGTCGAGACGACGACGCCCTGAGCAACCAGCAAGCAACCCTAAAGCCGCTGTAACGTCGGAATCGCACGCAATCGAAGATCAAGCACTTCTGGCGACTTGGGTAACAAAGTTCATTTACTTATTCATTTTGTAATCTCTATAAACTTTGTTATCGAGATTGATTTTGTAATCGTTCGACTTGTTTCCATGAGGAAATAAGTTTTCTAGTGGATTACCCGTCGGAAATGGTAAAAAATCGTGGGCCTTAGAGTAGCAGCCTTCGACTGTGAACCAAGTAAAAAAACTTGTGTCTCATTTATCTTTTTGTACTATTCTCTATTTCATTCTTCTGCTATCGCACTCGTATTTTACGCTTTCGCAATCGAACTTCGAAAATCGATTGAAAATGCTAAAACCCCCTCTCTAGCGCTTTACACGATCCTACATTAACAATAAAAGCAAAATGGGAAAAATATTTTTATATTTCTAAAATTTATTTAGTTGTATTTACTTTAGACCCTAACTTAAATTAGAAGTTTACAAGAAATGTTAGTTTTGTATTATGATTCTTTAATTTTATTTAAAGATTTTTCTTCTCTTCATCCTGTTAGTATTATACATAATATCAGAAATAATTTACTTAAAATTTATAAAAATTCTAATATAAAATATGAATTAGAAACTAATATATATGAAATACAAAATATTAGTACTACTAGTTGTTCAAAACTTACAAAAGCACAACTTTTATTAAAAGAACGGATAAAATATCCACGAGGATCCTCAAGTTTCAAACAGAAATTTGAGAATTATTTTATGACTTTTTTAAATTTTAGTGAAGTAGATAGTGAGTCCGATTTCGATATTTTACAATGGTGAATATATAAGGCTTAGAACATTTAGTTCTAGAGGTAATATATTGGATGAATAATGATTGACTTTGTCTCCCAACTCTTTGAAAGCCCAAACATTACTTGATGATTGGATGAGAGTAGACAAAAATCCAAGGAATGTAATTTTCATATGAGGAAGTAGAAGACTTTGATATTAAAGGAACGAACACTATGGGAACAAGAAATGGAAGTGAGTAACAACATCACTTCATATGGAAAAAGGATAAAATGGTAAGTGAATTATGTGAGCTTTGATTCCCTTATACCCTAAGAGGATACACAAGCAACTTAAATAAGTACAAACCCTTCTTTATATATATATATATAGCGTTTCCACGTCAGCGTGCGATTTTCCATGGCGAGCAGCGAAAGCCTCTTCTCCCTCGACAAAGTCGATCTCCCGCGCGCATACTTTTCTGCCGAAGCTAGGGTTTCCTCTCCAACTCTCCCCTCTGCTCGCCGAAGCTCTCCCTGCCACACACTCACAAAAAAATCTTAGATCGCGCTGCTCCCTTGCTCGCCACCGCGCCCTCTGCTCGCTGCGTTGCCCCTGCCCGCCGCTTGCTCTGCTAGCCACCGCGCATTCTGCTCGCTGCCGCGTGCACTACTCACCACTGCGCCCTCTGCTCACCGTCGCGCCCCTGCCTGCCGGGTGCACTGCTCGCCACCGCGCCCTCTGCTCGCCGTCGCAGATTCCCAAATCGACAGTGGCGGCGGAGACGGGGAGGAGGAGGAGGAGGATGTTTGCTCGGTGGACTGCGTGAGGGAGTTCAAGACGGAGGAGGAGTTCGCGAGGATCATGGAGAGGGCCAAGTCGGCGTGGGCGCTCGTGGTGGTGGACTTCTACCGCACCTCCTGCGGAAGTTGCAAGTACATAGAGCAGGGCGTTGCCAAGCTGTGCAAGTGTGCTGGCTATAGCCAGACGGAGCCAGAGGTGGTCTTCTTGAAGCACAATGTGAGTGTCCGTATGATGTCTGTCATTTTGCCTGTGTGAGATTTTCTAGCTCCCCAACCAACTCCAGAGTGTGATTTGTGCAGGCAGTACCACTGTTTCACTTCTATAAAAATTGATGAACTTGTTGATTTTGTGATTTTCAATTTCTTCTAATGAAAAGAGGAGGGCAGCTTATATACAGTGGACCTTTGGGCAATTTATCGAGGAACCTGAGACAATATTTTGAAGTAAGAAAAATCAGTTGCATAAATCTTTCCTGATGCAAATATCAGTACAGTAGTTTCAAGCTATTTCTCGTATGTCAGTTTAGGCGATTAGTTAGATTGTTAACCTTGCTTGTTTTTAGTCTGTTGAATGCCTGACACAAAAATTGTATCAAAATGTAAGTTAATCTGCAACACTTTTAGGTGCTTTTCTACTAATAACCTATTGCTAAAGCCAAATCACAATTACACTTGTTCTACCACTTCCATTTTGTAATTTTTACTAATATTTGCACTCTCTGCTGCCATTTTCAGGCTGATTATGTTCCTCTAGCAGTAGAAGGAGAAGCTTCTGTGAATGGCTCCAAGTAGATGGGGATTCAGTAGGAAGCTTGATTGGTGCAATGACCTGTTTCTTTTGCGAATGAGATTTCAAAGGATGAGGCTTATTTATATGAGAGTTGCTTATCCATTCAAACATTTGGTGTGCTTGATGTTTAGTGTGGTGTGTGTGTAACCTTGACATTCCATCTTATTCTGCAATAAGATCAGAAGCTTCCTTTTCCTTGAAATCTACAGCCAACTAAGCTATTTAGACATGGATTGATCCTGAACTTGAGTCAGTGATCTTATCTGAAAACTGGTTTAATTATCCAGATACAATATGACTTTTATTTTGTCAATGGTGGAGAGTGAATACTTTGACAGCTAACCAACTACGTGAATTGTGGCAAAAGCCATTGGTTTTGCCATAACAAATGTAAAGCATTGTTTGGCCAGTTCTGACAAGAGTTCTCAAAGCCAAGTTGTATATTCATGCATATGTGACATACCAACAATCCCTTTAGGGCAGTAGCTTTATTCATCAGCAGGCACACTTGCATTTCCAACATGTGAATGTAGTCAGAGTTTTACAGGAAATGTGATGTAGATCTCTGAACCAATTCCACTTCCATGTTTGCGTATTTTCAGACGACGTGGAGGCCAATGCCAAGCCGGTGGAAGATGATCCCAGTAGAAGCAGATTTTACATTAAGCCAAGTGGTAGTTTAAGCAACTGTAAATGAAGTAGTTAATATTGATACTGACATTTATTTCTCATGAGTAAAATTTAGTAGTTGTTTATCATGGATTGTGTTCTAAGGTGAATTCAATTATGAAACTTGTAGCTAAAGATTACACGAGTGAAAGAATAAACAAATGAAAGAATAAAAGTCCAATGCATAAACTTGTAATCGGTCACAGGGAACGAGAGGAGTAATCAATTCAACATATGGAGCAGCATATTTTTAAGAGCAATAATCTAGAAGAACAATCAGCATGCAAAACTAAAGGATTGCGAACTCTTGGCACATCGATTCAACAAAACACGAAGACTATAAATTTTGTTGTTTCAACAACTTCACAGTGTTCACATTGGTTTCTATAGCTTCAATATGCTTGAAGTAAAAACACCTGTGATAACTTGATCAAATGCTAAGTTTAGAGATAGAGTCGAATCAGCTCATCACTAACCACGGATGGAGTAAGAACACCAAGGCCAGTGAACAGCAGCGTGAGGAACTGAGGTGGTGTGTAATCTCTTGCTGATGTTTCAACTTTAACATCAGGTGGAATAGGAACGCCAAAGTCTATCGGTCGAAGTGCAAGTTCAAGGTCTTTTTGGTCCAATGGATACAAACCCGCAAACTGCAAAATGATTCATATCTAAGAAATAGCAAAATTATAACAGCAAATGATGCCAAAATCCTTAGTTTGGGGCCAACCTCCAGTTTGATATCTAATGGAATGAGATCAAAGAAAGAGGTGATCCATATAAGATTACCTTGTAACTTTCGGCAGCCACATAAACAGGTTTGTTCATGCTGTGAGCCACAAGTGCAGTATGATATGTCCCCATCATGTTAAGTATGCCTCCACTTTCAACCACCCCATCAGCTCCAACAAAAACCATGTTAATTTAACATTGTTGCTGTGATTGCAAATGAAACATTTGAGGACTCAATTGCATTTGCAGATTCATGTTTTTCGAGGGCAAAGTTTCGCTGATCTCTCCGGTGGCAAGTTTTAGACGCTGGACTTCAGCACTCAGTGCCTCGTTCAGGACTGAATAATACATGTCGATCACGAGGAAGGGATTAGTTTTGGATAGCAACATAATAAGAAAACCTATATAGTAAGAGAGATCAAAACACCAATTAGCAATTAGAATTAATCAGCGATCAGCAAACAAAATCAAAGTTGTTTATTCGCATATACCAAATCATAATTTCTGGGCTAGTGTTCATATCGAATTCATCAAATAGAGAACATGTAGAAGTAACTCACTGTATGGGACACCATGATACATCAATTTGTGGTTCCATGATGTTCAACTGACAATTTAGTTCCATGATAACATGTAGCAATTCACATGAAGTGCTAGAAAATCTCACACGGACAAAACGACAGACATCATACGGACACTCACATTGTGCTTCAAGAAGACCACCTCTGGCTCCGTCTGGCTATAGCCAGCACACTAGCATAGCTTGGCAACGCCCTGCTCGATGTACTTGCAACTTCCGCAGGAGGTGCGGTAGAAGTCCACCACCACGAGCGCCCACGCCGCCTTGGCCCTCTCCATGATCCTCGCGAACTCCTCCTCCGTCTTGAACTCCCTCACGCAGTCCACCGAGCAAACATCCTCCTCCTCCTCCTCCCCCTCGTCTCCACCGCCACTGCCGATTTGGGAATCCGCGACGGCGAGCAGAGGGCGCGGTGGCGAGCAGTGCACCCGGCAGGCAGGGGCGCGGCGGTGAGCAGAGGGCGCGGTGGTGAGCAGTGCATGCGGCAGCGAGCAGAAGGCGCGGTGGCTAGCAGAGCAAGCGGCGGGCAGGGGCGACGCGGCGAGCAGAGGGCGCGATGGCGAGCAAGGGAGCAGCGCGATCTGAGATTTTTTTGTGAGTGTGTGGCGAAGGAGAGCTTCGGCGAGCAGAAGGGAGAGTGGGAGAGGAAACCCTAGCTTCGGCAGAAAAGTATGCGCGCGGGAGATCGGCTTTGTCGAGGGAGAAGAGGCTTTCGCTGCTCGCCGTGGAAAATCACGCGCTGATGTGGAAACGCCAACAAGGACAGCGCTCACGAGCGCGCAGGAGATGGCGCCCATAATAGCAGAACTGTATATATATATATATATATATATATATATATATATATATATATATATATATATATATATATATATATATATATATATATATATATATATATATATACAGCTCTGATATCCTGGCCGACGCCCCCGCGCGACCCCGCTGCGCGATCAGCCGACCTTTCGCCGTTCATCGCCGCCGTCCGGTCAGCACCGGCCGTCATCCCGGGCTCGTTGGAAGCGCAACTTGACGGCGCACACACCGACATCGGATTCCGACCGGATTGGATCGGAATCCGGCCGGAATTCCAGCCGAAATAGAGCAGACGATTCTGGCGGCGATTTCGCCGGAATCCGGCCGGATTCCAACCGAATCGGGGCCGGACTCCAGCCGCGGTTGACGCACCGGCGCCGGGCGCTTCGACCGCGATCGGAGTTCGGCGTCGATTCGGTCGGAATCCGGTCGGATTCCGGCCGAAATCGCCGCCAGACACTGGCGGGCGATTTCGGCCGAAATTCGGTCGGATTCCGGCCGAATCGGGGCCGGACTCCGGCCACCTCCGGACCGCCGTCGAGTTGCGGTTCCAACGGGCCCGGTCCGGCGGTCGGAGGTGGCCGGACGACGGTGAACAGTGGCGGAGAAGCGGCGAAGGTCCGAGAAGAAACACTGTGCAATCACGATTTTTGGACGGCTGCTGTTGATCGCGATCGGGCGTGGACGGCGTGGATCGATCGCGCACGGGGTCGCATTTTTTTCGCCGCGCAGTATATCAATATATATTGAAATCTAACAACTACTGTAGTGTTGATTTTAAAAAATCAATATCATTGTGGTGTCGATTTTCAAATATTAACATCACAGTGGTATTGCATTTTAAAGAACAATACCATAATGATATTGGTTGACATTTAAAGTTGGTTATCGAATGAGAAACAAGTTAGTAGTTGGATGGAATGAAGAAAATTATTAATATAGAGGATATCCGATCCTCCTCTGATGGATATAAGGATGAGGATAAATATCCGATCCTCTAATAAGTATGAGGATGAAAGTTAAATATCCGATGGGGATGAGAATGCAGATGAATATAGATAAGGATGGGGACCAAGGATATATAATCCAACTCAAACTTGATCCTTGCCATCCTTATAGGGGAATCAAAAGTCACGTAGTTCGTTTATTTTTTTCCTTATGAAGTGATGTTATTATTCACTTCTATTTCTTGTTCTTTTAGTGTTCGTTCATTTGGTATCAAAGTCTTCTACTTTGTCATCTGAAAGTTGTATTCCTTGTATTTTTTTGGCTGTCGTTCAATTATTAAGTAATGTTTATGCTTCTAAAGAGTCGGAAGACAAAGTAGATCGTTGTACATCTAATATATTACTTTTGGAATAAACGTATGTTGTATGACAATAGACGACATTGGACAAACTAAAATTTCTTTTGTGATAATGGAGATGATAGAAAAACTTCCCTTCTACGATTATCATTGTAGAATATTGAAATTCGACTCTTTATTTACTTCTTTAAAATCAGAAGTTGTAAAATAATTCTTAAATTTTTGTTTGAAACTTGAGGATCTTTATGATCGTTTCGTTGTTCTTTTCATAAAAGTTATACTTTTATAAATTTTAAATTACTACTACTTAGTACTAGTATTTTATATTTAAGATATATTAAATCTATTCCATTTTTTATACTATAATCTTTATTTATATAAATTATTTATGTTATATGTATAATATTAACATATTAGAAGAAGAATCTTTATATAGAAATAAAACAATATAATATAAAATTAATATTTTCTATAAAACTTCTAATTTAACTGTAAGGTCTAAAACAAATGTAACTAAATAAATTTCAAGAATATAAAAAAATATTTTTCTTATTTTATTTTCATTACTAAAAATTTATTTGTACTATGTTCATTTAAAATTAACACTATATTATGAAAATTAACTATAACTAAATAAATATTATGAAAATTAACTATAACTAAATAAGAAGTAGGATAATAAACATCAAAAAATTATTCGGTTGCATCATTAAATACGTTTAAAATTTCATAAATATTTACTACATATATTTCATTGGTGTGAAAATAAATATAAATTAGCATTATTAATATTTTATATAAAAAATAAGTATAATAATTCTCTATATTGAAATAATTTTGTAATAATTGATAGATTGAATTTTAATGTGTTGGTATATCATATGAAATTTTTTTAAGTTTCATTCCATTACTTTTACAAACTCTATCTCATTATTTTATTATAGTAGGATGCGACTATAAATAAAAAAATAATAATTTTAATTGGTTTAATATGATTTTAATTTTCTTTTAATTTATCTTGAACATATAAACTTAAAACATGACATATGCAATGAATATAAAAAAATAAACTACAAATAAGAGATTGATATATAAGTTTAAATTGTTCAAATTAGCATTATCAAATGATATTAAAAAGATTTTAGAAGTTAATTCATATTCTTTTAAAATTAAACATAATAAACGTATGTTGTGAGGATTGTATGATTTATTAAAAACTTTATAAGTTAATAAATATTTTTAAATTTTTCAGAAGTTATTGTTTCAATGGTAAATCATACCCATATACGAATGTGTTTGTCAATGATAACTCCAAATATTAAAATATAAAAAAATTTATTATTTAATTATTAAATTCTTCAATTAATTTTTCCCCCTATCTTACTAATGTTTTAATTTATGAGTTAGTGTTATTCGAGGAACACATTTAACAGATGTATTAAATGATCTTCTTTAAAATCTTTAAATATGTATTTAGATTGAAAACTAAAAGAAAGATATTCTACGAATATAAATCTAGCTAATAATTTCTTAATTTAATAGCACAATACATAAATAAATTGGAATCGGTACCTTTATTAGTCGAGGAAAATTTAGACAAATGTGTTTGAGAACATTTGATTCTGTGTTTGTCGGGTGCTTTGTTTCGATGTATCATTTTAATGACCCATAGCCGTTGCTTGATTGGAATTTGTTTGAGACAATTGTAGGAGGTTTTGGAATGTTTACGTTTTGCGAACAATTCTCCGAACGAAAGAGTGACCTTCTTAAAATGTTTATAAAATAGACGATTGTAAAAGAGTATTCTAAATTTTAGAAATATCGTCATTGACACCTTTTTTTTTTGTCTTTAGTGTCGAAATTTATTATGACTTATCATTGGTAAATTGAATATTATGAATCTCATTTGGGTTGACTATTTTATTGCCCATTCGAGATCAAAATGATAAATCTCCTTGTATTATAATTAGAGAATTAAAGTCGAAAGCGATCGAGATTTCGAAATTAAGAAAGCAGAGAAGATGGTGAGAAAATGATAAAATGAACTCTTTATTTATAGAGTTTGAAGAATAATGGATATTAAATCATAGTCATTGATTAAAAAATTGATAAAATAATCTTAATCGGTGGTTCCGACTTTCGAAACCGCCGACGTTTATAAAAACAATATATAGCTGTTGAACTGACATTTTGAACCACCGATTTGATGGTTAATCACATATTTGAACCGTAACTGACTTGACTTCAATCAAACCGATTACGATTCAAACCTGGCTAACCGGATCAATGAATAATCGGTCTGTTGACCAGTTATGAGTCTGGACTAGATCTGAATTAGTCTAGGCTCGAGATCTGGTCTAGAAACCTAGATTGAATCTCTTTAGCGAAAGCTCATATTTGTTTGAGATAGACCCAAATCAACCCCATGTGACGATAAGGGCACAATATTTATAGAAATCGTTGAAGGAATCTTTTTGGCATTGATTTTGATCTTATCTAATTGAGACTCCTGTTCTAGTGTCACTACTGACCAACTTGAAAGCAACTGCACAAGGACAAGCACGATGACGCATGCGCTCAAGTAACCATTATACAAAAATAATAATTAAAATAATTAATTAATTAAAAAATAATTTCTATTTCTTCCTCTTCTCATAAACCGCCATAAAGTTGCATACGACTAGACTATTAGCGTCCACAAAAATGTCCAAAGCCAGAGCAGCAGTGCGGCTGAGCACCGCCGGCAGCAAGCCGATGCCGGTGATCGGCTTCGGCACTGCATCCTTCCCGTGGGGCGATCGCCCCGACGTGATCCGCTCCGCTATCCTCCACGCCATCGAGCTCGGCTACCGCCACTTCGACACCGCCTCCCTCTACCTGTCGGAGGAACCGCTCGGCGAGGCCATAGCCGACGCCCTCCGCTCCGGTCTCATCGGTTCCCGCGACGATCTCTTCGTCACCTCCAAGCTCTGGTGCACGGACACCCGCAGCCCCGACCTCGTCCTCCCCGCCCTGAAGAAGAGCCTTCAGTAGGCAACATCCTCCTCAAACCTTCTCTGTTGTGCTTTATATCATGCAAATTTGTTTGTAACAGTAGAGAAGGAAAAAAGAAAAAGTACTATTATCTAAGAAGAGACTCCGTGCTTATTTGTCTATGGATACTCTACTCTCTTTTTTAATAGCTCAAGCAGTGAACTTTTCTACGAACGATTTGAGGTCTATGAATAGTTGCAGTAGATGCTTTGATTTAACTTCTCTAGATGCCATTGAGGTGTCATAGTTTCTCTACTCCACTGCAATTGAAGTGCCACAGTTGGATATGTTGTCTCCTTCATTAGATTTTGTGCCAAAGGGGTCTTCCAATACCCACCAAAACTTGATCTGATACTGAATCATAATAGCAATTTTTATTTGTTGCAGGAAGCTTCAGTTGGACTATCTTGATCTCTATCTAATACACTGGCCTATAGCCATGAACCCGTCAAAAGATTACTCAGATCAACCTAAATGGGAGCTGTTGCCTATTGACCTTGTCTCAGTGTGGAAAGCCATGGAAGAGTGCCATGCCCTTGGCCTAACGAAGTCCATTGGTGTCAGCAACTTCACTTGCAAGAAGTTGGAATCACTACTCTGTTTCGCAAAAATTCCTCCAGCAATAAACCAGGTACATGGTTTTGATAATTCTTCTTTTTCTTCCCCCTCAGTTTTGGCTGAATTTAGATGCCAATGATGGAACTTGATCTCTGTGGATGAAGGTGGAGGTGAATCCTGTTTGGCAGCAAAAGAAACTGAGAGAATTCTGTGTGGCCCAGGGGATTCAAATCTGTGCCTACTCTCCCTTGGGAGCAAATGGATCATACTGGGGCAGAAACTGGGTCATGGAATGTGATGTCTTGCTTGAGATTGCAAAAAATAAAGGCAAAACTATTGCTCAGGTACGTGTGATCTCGAACGTTATCAGTTTCGATACATAGATCAAACAATCCAATGCAAGCAGATTTGCTTGAGATAGAAATGACTATCGAAAGTTAACTGAATCTGTATTTTCTCATCTCCAATGAAGTTGAATTTGGAAACTTAAGTCTCATTGCCCACAGATTTGCTTGAGATGGTTGCTTGAGCAAGGAGACTGCATGGTTGTTAAGAGCTTCAATGAGCAGAGGATGAAGGAAAACTTGGAAATATTCGATTGGGAGTTGACAGAGGAAGAGAAGCAAAAGATTAGTCAGATTCCTCAACGCAAAGTTCATCCAGCTCTAGAGTTTGTGTCAGAGGATGGACCTTATAAA
Organism: Curcuma longa; assembly: GCF_044706935.1. Lineage (NCBI taxonomy): Eukaryota > Viridiplantae > Streptophyta > Magnoliopsida > Zingiberales > Zingiberaceae > Curcuma > Curcuma longa. The sequence goes on from NC_133881.1 coordinate 6,686,367, forward strand.
ACTCTCCAAGAGCTGTGGGATGGAGAGATCTAATAAGGAGATTTAGATCTTTCTCCTGGTTATTTATAGTTAATTTTATATTGAGAAATGAACTTTTTTATGAAGGAAAATAAAGTAAGTTGAGATGGATGTTGTTTGCACTATAAGTTTGAACACATTTCTGTTTATCATTCAAGATCATCCTCTTGTATGCCCCCAATCAAGGCACGGTAAGATGCCACGTTATGTTAAATATGTTTATGAAAATCCCTTTACGATGGATAGGGTTGTAAGATAGTTGTAAGGGTTTTGTTACATTGGATATATGCTAGGGTTAGTTTTCTCACAAGTTGCGGTTTCCGTTTGATTTCGTTAGAAAGCATACGACGTTACTACGTTATTGTGATATGCTTTTTGATCAATCAACAATCGAACTAAAATAGGTCAGTAGCTAGCTAAATTAGGCTAGTTTAACCAACAAAGAGTTAACCGTGACTCGAACCAAAAGTTGACCTAGCACAAAAGCTAAGATTAATGCCAAGTCGAACCTAAAACTTAACACATGTTCAAACTTGTTCACTAAGAATCTTATATATCGAGCCAAGTTCTTGGCTCGAGTTTTTTTTTTTTATCAAACTCAACTAATAGCATTGTTGTATTTATACATTAAATTAAACGTTTGTTTAATACATAAAGATTATATTTTAACATATTATGAATTATGGAAGATTTTAAAAAGTAGAAATTACTATATTCTTTTAGTATTTAAATAAAAAAATAAAAATAAATTTATAATTAAATTACTAAATAAGTTTAATTATTCATAACAAGCAAAGTTTACTAACATTCAAACTTATTTAATTTATGATTTTTTATTATTGAGCGAATATAAATGAATTTAATCTAACCAAATATTGAATTTATTTATTTATAGCCCTAAAGGCATGCTTGATTCGATAATACTCAACCATTCAGTATATGTTAAAGTTATGAAAGGATTAAGTCTCAATTTAGTAGGGTTAGACTTGAATTAACATCAACAATAATTGTCATTAAGGAATTAAATCTCAATTGAATGATCTAATATTTGTAGCATGAAGGAGGTTTAGATATTGGATGTGGATTTTATGTGTAGATCCATCAACCCTGTTCGTTAACATTAATGAGCTGTTAACGGATATGAGCTTTATGTGGATGGTCCCTGCAGGATAAGTTTGGTATAAGAAGAGAAGACTTCATTCAATTTGGACATGATCTTTGACTTTAGATCTTCTTCTTCCTTGGACTCTTCCCCATTGAGATTAAGATCCGATTGTCGTCAGATGTGTGTGTTTCATGCATAATTTTAGTATTATTTTGTATGTATTTTGTTATATGACATGAGCATATTTTACATATTTTCATTTATTTTGCATCGTTTTCATTCTTTTAGTTTGGAGAATTGCTCTTTCTGCTTTTGATTGACAGGATGTGAAATTGGAGCTTAATTAGAGCTAAAGAGCCTTAGAACCAAAGTTTACAACAAAGAACACACTCTGGCTATGTCCCATGACACGAACGCGTTCCTCCATTCGAAGTTAGATAAAAAAATGGAGCATCCGCAGAGGCCGCAGAGCCTGACACAAGCAAGCCGTGCCCACCGGCATGGCCATTGGCCATGTCATTCTCTACCGTGGATCCATCGACTCAGTCATGGACATTCACAGGTCGTGCCATCAGACACGGTTGTGTTATCCACCACAGAGCTCGACACAACTAGGTTGTGCCACCGGGCAAGGCTGTGTCGAGCCTCTTCTTCTGTCGACTGTGAGCAACAAAGCCTAGTTGTGCCTTCCAGTATGACCGAGGTGTGTAGGCAGCGCTCCACTATTTTTGAAAGTTTTTAAATGTTCTTGTCAGTTTGGAGAGCTATAAAAAGCCTTAAGAGCATCATGATTGAGGGAGTAGGCATTTCCCCGTGACAAGGAACCCTAGCAAAGTCGTTCCAAGGAGCTATCAACATTTTTGTCCACCATAACTTGGAGATTCTTCTAAAGACGTTGACAACAACACGACTAAGCTTCCTCTTCTCTTTTCTCTCTATAGGATATCTTCTTCTTTATCTTTCGGTTGTAATTCTATCTTTATGGAGTAGTACTCTAGATTCTAGGATAGAAAGAAGCCCTATGTATTGTTAACATTCGCTTTATATACCTATTTATTTTTCTTTGCTATATGATGTGTTTATCCATGATTTGACTTTATTGCATATACATGATTATTGTATGATCAGGGTCATCAAGAGGGGGGGGGGCTCAAGCATGAGTCCACTATTGGTCCCCTTTCTGGAACTTTTTTGGAGGTGGAGAAACTCATTTTACAATACAATAACAAGTACAAAGACTATAACAATAAGAACAACTTGTAATGAAAAGGACAAGCAAACTCTTTGATCTGATCCTGAAGTCCCGAGTACAGCACACCCCTCTTAGAGCTTCCTTGATCGCAGAGCTTCGTTTATTCCTTCGAGCATAGAGATTGAGAATAGAGAATTGGTTGTTCTCGATCTATTCTCGAGTCCTTCTTTTATAAGGCTTTTTTGGTTTATTGATAAGCTTTATGGGTATACTGATCATAGATAAATATTGATCCAAAGACTGAGCTCTTTGTGATATCACGATCTCATCTTATCAAATTTATTGGTCTACCGAACTCAGGTGCCACATCATCAATTCGGTTGTGGCCTCAAACTTGGTTACCTGGATCCAATTGGTCTATTGATCCTTAAGATCGGTCCACCAAACCTATATTTGATCTGCATCAAGTCCGATTCACTCTAGACTTGGTTTGGTTGTGTCTATCTGCTTCCTCAATTTTGCTTCCAACTCCAAGTTCCTCTTGCAAGACAAGCATACAACAACAAACAAACAATCTAACCTACTCTTATAGTCTGTTTAACCTACTAGACTTACCTAAATTTTACCTTATAAGTCTGACCTATTGGGCTTCATGCTTGGAGTTCCTCTAAGACCTTTAACCACCTAGAGCTCACTCCCCAGAATTTCCTTTTGCCAAGCATCTAGTTACCTTTGACATGCTTGGACTTATCCTTGCCTAACCTCGAGTTAGGACTAGTCACTCAGTAGACTTCTCACTCTTGTCAAGCATCTGGTTACCCTTGACCTGCTTAGACCTACCCTTGCCTAACCTCCAATTAGGATTAGTCACTCGGTAGACTTCTCACCCTTGCCAAGCCTTTGGTCACCTTGACCCACTTGCACTTTCTCATGCTTAACCTACAGTTAGAACAAGTTGGAGGATCGGTGGGGCGTTCTAGAAGGGGGGTGAATAGCGCGTCCTCGTTTTTTGTTCGTTCGTTCTATCAAAGATACTTGGCAGCAGATATTAGAAACATATGCAGAGACACGTGGATTTATTTGGTTCCTAATCTCTCAGGATTAGTATGTCCAAGGCCTATGTACGGAAGACGCTCGTCCAATAGTGGTCTCCTTTTCGAACTTTGTTCGGAAGCGGAGAAATCTATCTTAGAATTAAGTATTTGTACTTTATTTCTCTATATTTAATTGTACTTAATTTGTAAGGGATTTCTCCACCTCTGAAAAAGTTTCAGAAAGGAGATATGCTAGTGACGGGTGTTTCCTGTATATAGCTCTTGGAGTATAAACCTTAGAGGTTGGGAATCAAATAAAATCCCTATATTTTCTATCTTGTGTTTTATAATTTGTATATTCCATTATGACTAATTTTGATAGAAAGAAAGAACATGACAAAAATAAAGAAACGAATGATCGATATTTATCTCCTTTATCGATCCTCGTGATCCTATACCTTTTAAATTCATCATGATTAAGTTTGATGTATCACTGCGTGCTTTCAAGTTAATCTAAGTTTAACCTAAGAAGGAAACTAGTGCTTCAACAAAGTTCACAAAATCCTATTTTTGATCAAGTCGAATCTGAACATAAGTTGGACATAAGTCTAACTATGTCAAATCAAGAATAAGATTATAAGGTTTGACCCATCGAAATCAACCCAAACAGCTAACATATAAATTGTCTGCCCATCTTATGATTAATGACAAAAAAAAAATTAAATGATTGGGAATCGAAGAACATATTTTAATATATCACAGATTGGCATTCAAAAACAAATAAAATTAGATTAATCACGTTGTGGCAACCATGTGTTGTTTTGTCCTTTTCCTTTTTCTTCCTTTTAAAAAAATGATTAAAATTTAATAAATTAATCTATTTTAACAAAAGGAATCATGCAAATATTTTTCTAGAATAGAAAAGTGCCAGCGAAATGCTACGCGCAGGCACGTCTCGCGCACGCATTTCCCACTTCATAATCCGTTAATACCCGCGGTTTTCCCGCGAAACATAACCACCGCTCAACGGCCCCTTCAGTTCCCTTCCCCCTCTCAATCCTCCTCCTCCTCCTCCTCCTCCTCCTCCTCCTCCTCTTCACCACATCGTCGTCGCCGGACTGGAGCTTTGCGCCATCCTCCACCCGCCTACGGATCTCATCGGTTAGTCTCTCCCTTTAATGTCAATTCCCCGCCATTTGAAATTGATCGAGGCATTTGAAACATGGGCAATGGTGAACTGGGGCAGAGTCGAGTTGGTTGATGCAGGGGAGAGGACGTTGACAGCGTATCGTGGGCATTCTGCGCTCCGGAGAGACTTCTCCGATCATGTTGTGCTGCGGAGGAACCGACGAGGAGAACTACGGCCCTCCGGCCAGCCAGCATCCCGCCCCACCCAACCGCAATGCTCCAGGTATTCTGAATCCCTCTTCTCCGGATTTGTTGTTGAATTTAACAGCTGGATTTGGATTGCTTGTGTTCTGGGCAATGAAAATGAAGGTCGAGACAGAGACCCCAGAGGAGGGCCAGGTGGAGCCAGAGGTGGAGGAGGCCCGCCGAAGGTCCTGCCGATCGAGATTCCGGCGATACCGTTCGCAGAGTTCAGCCAAATGACGAACAATTTCAGCGACAAGGCATTGGTCGGAGAAGGATCCTATGGTAGGGTCTTCCGTGCCACCCTCAAAACAGGGGAAGAAGCTGCCATTAAAAAGCTGGACCCAAGCGCATCCAATGAGCCAGATAATGAATTTGCTGCACAGGTTATCATTTCCTTTAAATCATAAATCTGTAAATTTTTGTCAATCTTTTTGACTTGAAATTCTTATTTATTTGGATTGAATTTCTGATATCAATCTAATCCAAAAACTAATCATTGCTTCTTGTTCCCCTTTATGCAGTTATCAATGGTTTCGAGGCTCAAGAATGAGTTCTTTGTAGAGCTGCTGGGGTATTGTCTGGATGCGAATAATCGAATACTAGTTTATCAATTCGCGACCAAAGGCTCTTTGCATGATGTTTTACATGGTAGTAGTCAAATGCTTACATTTCAATGTCTTTGTCGAGGATGAAAGCTACTTTTCTTGTTCTGGGACTGGTATAATGCACTCATTGTGTTGGCACAGGGAAGAAAGGTGTGCAAGGGGCTGAACCGGGACCTGTTCTTAGCTGGAGCGAAAGGGTTAAGATTGCCTATGGTGCAGCAAGAGGACTCGAATATCTTCATGAGAAAGTTCAACCTCCGATCGTCCATAGGGATGTCAGATCGAGCAACGTTCTATTGTTCGATGATTTTTCTACCAAGATTGCTGATTTCAATCTGACCAACCAGTCTCCTGATACAGCAGCTCGTTTACATTCGACTCGTGTTTTGGGAACTTTTGGATATCATGCTCCAGAGTAAGCTCATTCATCCAATCTACATTGCTCTCTTATTCTTGAGTTAGACGTAGTCATGATTGAATGCCTTTAGAATAGCCTAAGCTTTTGAGAGCAATTAAATGTTGAAAATTTTAGTTATCGTTGAGTCGTATGACTTCAACTACTATGCAAGAGTAAATTGTTTTACCTAAAAACAAAGCAATTAAATGAGGATATATTGTTTCCTTCTCAAATGATCTTCCTAGTTCCTTTACAGGTATGCCATGACAGGCCAATTGACCCAGAAAAGTGATGTTTACAGTTTCGGAGTTATTCTTTTAGAGCTACTAACTGGCCGAAAGCCGGTAGATCACACAATGCCTAAAGGACAACAAAGTCTTGTCACTTGGGTGATTCTCATCACTTAATCCAACAATTCCATCAACAATAAACTCATTGTTGGTAGTTTTCCTTCTCTGATGTGCAAATTATGATACAGGCAACTCCGAGGCTAAGTGAAGACAAAGTTAAACAGTGTGTGGATCCAAAACTAAATGAAGATTATCCACCAAAAGCCGTCGCTAAGGTAATGCCAATCATGTAGTTTTTCTTTGCTCAGCAAAAGAATGTGGTCTTTAACAAGCAAAGTGTTATGTTTCTTTGTGATACTCAGCTTGCAGCAGTTGCAGCACTTTGTGTGCAATATGAATCTGATTTCCGACCAAATATGACCATTGTTGTCAAGGCTATTCAGCCACTTCTTAACGCGAAACCGGGGCAAGAACACCATAACTGATGTTGAAACATCTTTGATTTCCCTCCTATCGTCGCCTTGTTTCTTAATTTGTTTCATCTTGTCTGTCAGTTAAATTGAGAATGGAAGTAGTAAAATTCAGCAATTTTAATGTAGTTGGTGTCACATACTCTGAAACGAAGTAGAAAAAGATTGATGGAACCAAAACAAAGTCTTTCAGAAAAGGATTGAACATATATCGTTATAGCTTGTATCGATATGATATTGGTTGCAAAGCATAATATGAAAAACAAGTTGGTATTTGTTGAAATGCCCAATGCGGTTTACCAAGGTGTAAATGATATCTATCTTTAAGATGGAAATTAAAGGTTAAATTTTTTTATCATCACTTGATGGAGGAGATCATACTAATGGAGACAAGATTAGGGTCTGATATTTGCTTAAAGAAAAGCTAGATATTCAGAAAAAACACGAGTAACGGATTCGCTAAAGTAATCAATTTCTCAGCATTACTATCATATCAACAACTAATTTCGATGGAATTCAGAGTTAGCAAGTCCAGAATCACTGATCTTCAACTTTTCATGAAACAAAGATCCAAATTTGTATCAATATGGATCAAAAACAACAGATTGGTATTAGGATACCTTGAATGATGAAAATTTGAAGTTTCCATCTATTCCAAAATCCACAATTGGAACACAAACATAGCAGAAGAAACAATTTTTCTAGAGTTTCAACATGTATTAGGGATGGCACAAACTTCAAAAATTCAAAGATTATAAATAATCCTTTTTTATCAACTTTAGATAAATAAACTTTGGTTGACCATTAATTAGTAAAAGTGATGGTTTCTGCAAAATCTATTTTGTAATTGTTAAGGTCCTGTCCAAGTGGACATTACATGTCAGATGAATGGGTAGGAGTCGTGCCCGATTGACACCATACTCAACTAGTTCCAAGCTTAATTAGTTACAGGCCCGACTGACTCCATACCCGATTGGTTCCATACCCAATTGGCTCCATGCCTGACTGATTCCACAGTCCCCCCCCCCCCCCCCCCCTCCCGAAGGGGGCCGACTCCCCAGCCAGATCAATCTCGCCTAGTCAACACTCATGCCCAAGTAGCTCCGCTCCCTCATCCCTTCTGCCAGACAGTCACCTAACCGCCAAGTGGGAGGATGAAGTACTCAGAACAGTAAGTAACCTAACACATCATTAATACAACATGGTCTTTTGCCATACTAGGCGTGGATAATGGGACCCTCCTTTATCACAATAGGATATTCTTCTTACTATCGAGGTGACATCTCCTCTGATGAGTCTATATAAAAGAAATTCGGTTCCCGCGGGCTCAAGTACACGCGCACATGCATCCTCACACTAGTCCTAGCATTTCACTTCATTCTCCTATTCTCTTTCTTCATCTCTGGCCCATGGACTGATTTGGACGTCGGAGTGGTTGAGCCAGGGCACCCCCTAGCTTCCATCCTAACCCTCTGTTTCCTCTTTGAGGGTGTACAAGATTGCTGCCTTCTCCTTGCTACTTGTGACCTTCGTGCGACCCTGTTAACATAGAAGTCAGGTGTCCGTTGATTCATCCAGAGGTGATCCCAAACAGGAACAGTAGTAATAAACTTATTTCGCAATATGTCTTTAAGATTTTCATTAGTGTTTATCCATAGAGGGCATGCCTTCGAATTCTTTGATATGATCATGATCCACTCAAAGGGAAGTCTAGGGATGATAAATTGAAAATCTCTCACAATTGACTTCCACTACATAGATTTCTTAGGGTGATCGTACCAAGCTTCCTGTTTTACTAGGAATGATAAGTTATATGTTAATTACTCACTTATCTGTGTAAGGCTAGCAATATATCCAATAGCAAGTGTATATGTAATCCTTTTAAGGGTTTAAACCACAAACATCAAAGAATGTTGATCCTCTAATGAAATGTCATCTTGTAAAGGACTAGTTGTGTCTACTTTTATGAGAAATTTCAAACACACTACTTCAGTAAAAGATGGAATCTGTCACCTCAGCGGCTCTACACAGTCGGCTCCACGACCATCTGTGAGGAGGTAAATTGAGAAGCTGCAGTTGGCCACTACAGAGGAGAGCATTGCCTCAATTTCATCGAGATTCGACTCTTGTCCACTTCTGATAAGTCCGTCGCGTATTAACTAATTCAACCATGTCCCAGGGGCAAAAAAATTTATTTTTCAAGCACACTAGGTACATGCAAATGGCTTCTCATCGTGAGCTATATCTAATGGGGTGCTTCTAACATCTTACCTATGTACTTGTTTAGATATCAGCATGCCTATAAGAGTGAAATCGTCATCTGCCTTTAGGACATGATTGAGTTGGTTAGTACGGGATAGATTTATTGAAGTGGGTAAGAGTCGAATTTCAATGAAGCCGATGCAATGCCCTCCCCTGTAGTGGTCAACTGCGGCTTCCCAATTTACCTCCTCACATATAGTCGTGGGATTGACCGTGTAAGGTCGGAGGCCAATGGAATGATGGATTTCACCTTTTGCTGAAGTGAAATCGCCATCGCTATCATATAAAGAAGCATAACACTTACTAATCATACCATAAAGTCAAAAATCAATCTCAAATTGTTATTGCTAAGGACATTCGGAACTACTTTTTCATGTTTTGAGATTGTCTTATATCATGATTGATTCATCATTAAGGATCTTTTATTATAATTTACCAATTATATAAAATAATTAGACAATTCTTTAACGATGTGTAATTAAAAAATAATGATTCACTTACAATTTAATTAACTCTAGGGCAAAAATATATGTATTATTTTATCAAATCACGTCCAATAATTTATAATTTTACCAAATCAGCCCTTTGTATAATTTTTTTTCCAAATTACACAAATTTTAAGTGACCTACAAATTAGCATGCGACATGACTTTTGAATAGAAAATAAATATTTATTTTCCTTCGAACAACATAAGATAATCACTAAAAGCTACTTCACACAATGTTCTTTAAAATGTAATGTCAATTTAGTAAAATTTTTTACACAACCTAACTCTGATCATATTCGGCTAAACTTAACTCATCGAGTTCAAGATTCATGCTTGGCACGAGCTCACACCGCTTGTTGGGCAAATATGAGTAAGCATGGCCCTACTATGGTTGAGTTGTGCTAGATTTGACCTCGACCTATTCTATCAAGTTCGGATATGTTGAATACATTGATGTTGAGAATTGAAATTCTTCCAACTTTGAGAAATGAAGGGAAGTTTTTCGTTGGATCTTTCCTTTCTATATCTCTCCACACTAGTCTTAGTTGTAGAGGGGACAAACGAAAAGTGGATGGGAAAAAGCTTTTACTTTGGCACCTTTTCTCATTGTTTCCATAGTTGAAAAGAAAAGAAAAGAAAAGAAAGAGGTCATGGAAAGTTCACCCCCCAACTTCCTTACATCACACTTTTTGTACAAATAATTGAAACCATTATTATTCACATAGTTGGTTGAGAAATTCTATCAACATGATACAAGTTTTTGTAATAAATTAATTAAATGTTTATTTACTTTTTCTATTATTTTTTCCTCAACCAACCACCTAATTTATTAGTTTAACTAGCTCATTAAGTCGATCACATTGCCTCCATGTGTCTAACAATTGGCTCATCTAATTCAATTAGCCCCTTAACCTAATTAATTCATATGACTTATTTAGTTTGCTGTTCATATTCATCTTATTTTCTTGTCGAAGTACTTAATAGACAAAGAATAATTGTTTATGGAAAGTGTAAACAAAATTTTAAATTATTTTTATAATAGTTTGAAATACTTAATTTTTAGGAATATGAAATTGCAAGTTGATATAATTTCTTTTTAAGAATATATAAGAAAAATGAATTAAAGTGCTCAATGTTTTCCGCCATCCTTAAGAATTTAATAAATAAAAAATAATTATTTATAGAAGAAACTAAAGAATAATAATTTTCTGATTTTGCTCCTTCATTATATTATATATACATTGGAAAGAATTAACGATACTCCTTTTTTCAAAATTTAATAGATAAATAATAATTATTTTAAAAATAGATTTTGAAATATTTATTTAGATATAATTTTCTAAAATAATATATAATGAAATGAAAGGTGCAGTAGACGGTGAATAATTATTTTTAGAAAAAGTAAATAATAATAGCAAGTGTGGTCTGGTCGGAAGTTAAGTGGGTCCGCAAGACACTTCATCGGCTTCCAAGTAGGTGGCTGGTACACTAGTGGGTGACGAATTGGGGGGAAGAATTTAAAAATAGCAGTTGGTTTGTTTGTTTTTTTTAATAATAACGACACTTCACTCCATCACTCATCTCCGCCGCCGAGAACCACTCATGGGGACCTGGGAGTCCCGCCGCCGCCGGCGCTGCTGTTGCCGCCGCGGCCCTCCCAGTGGAGACGGCGAGGCGTCGTCAAGGGCGCCCGCCCTCCTCCTCCTCCTCCTCGTCTCCTCCGTCCCCCTCGCAATCATCGCCTCCCTCGAACGCTCCGCCGCAGGCTTCACCTTCCAGACCCCCGACTGGATCTGCGAATGCGCCAAGTGGGACCCCGTCGGCCGCACCTTCCTCGCTTCCACATTCCTCGGCGGAGGCGTCGCTCGGCTAACCCTTGAAGATCCTCACGCCGTCGGGGGCGCCCTGACGCAGCGGGACGTGCTGTCCGATCCCGACGTCGCCGGGAATGTGTCGCTGGGAATGACCATCGATCGCGGCAGCGGGAGGCGCCGGATTCTGGTGGTCTACGCCGACCTTCTCCGGTGCCGCTCCTCCTCCGTGGCCGCCTACGACCTCGAATCGTGGTCCCGCATCTTCCTCACCCATCTGAGTGGTCCAGGTTTTTCTCCATAAACAATATCATTTTCCCCATTTTTATCTTGTCCGCTACTGGATCGGCATGCGACGGTAATTCCGGTGGATGATTAAATGTGTTTGTCTGTATTTTCGGCCAGTGGCTTTGTTGCAACCGCTGAGAACAGCGATAATTTATTGCTACACACTGCATTGGCACTGAGAAATAGTACAAGTAACCAAATATCTCCAGAATGTTTGGTAGAAGGCAAGGAATGCTGAAATTCTTTGCTTATTTGTGTTAGCATTTAATTAATTTTGATTTTAATTAAAACTGAATTAACTAACTTTAAACTAAAGACATCATTTTCAAACAATGTGATGTATGGTTGGCTAGGGTTTAAGATCATTGTGTAGGTGTAAATCCTGTGAACTCTCATAGAGTGTCATAAGATTCTTTTTGGCTTTGATCACGCGATGTCCCATTCATGTGAGGTACGAATGACAAGGTTAAACTGCTACCAATAGCACCCTTCACAGTGGTATTGAACTTTGAAAATTAACACCAAAGTGAACCCAGCAGCACAATGGTGCAAACTTTGAAAACCAGTACCAAAGTGGTGTTGAACCTTCAAAATCTACACCATAGGATTTTGATTTCTTGAATCCTACAATACAATGGTATTGAACTTTGAAAATCAACATCAAAGTGAACCCAACAACACAATGATGCGAACTTTGAAAACCAGTACCAAAGTAGTGTTGAACCTTCAAAATCGCAACCATAGTATTTTGATTTCTCGAATTCAGTAATTCAATGGTATTGAACTTTGAAAATCAACATCAAAGTGATGTTGAACTTTCAAAACTAACACTATAATGTTCTGATTTCTCGAACCCAACAACATAGTGATGTTGAATTTTGAAAATCAACACCAAAGTAGTGTTGAACCTTCAAAATTAGCACCACATTATTTTGATTTCTTGAATCATAGTGTTTTGGACCCAATCCAAGTCTAGTAGGTTTCTGCATTGCCCTTGAGCCCCACCATGCCCTAAAGGCTCAACTTCATGACCTTCTTATATGTGTAGAGCCTATTTTAAAAAATTGACATAGAGCCATATGTTCATATAGGAGGTTCAAAACTAGGATTGCATACCATCTTTATCTTCTTTACACTCCCCTCTTCTACTTCATGTCAAGTTTTAGTTTTTCAAATCTTCTAGATTCATCAATGAGTTTTGATCGAAACTCATTGATGGTCATATCCAACTTTGATTGAACTCAATCCAAGTCTAATAGGTTTCTCCATTGCCTCAAAAAATTAACCTGTGTGTCAATTGACATAGTCATAACTTCATGAAGGAGGTTGAGAAGTATTCTCTACACTTCTCTCTTCCGCTTCATGTCCAGGTTTTAGTATTTCAAATCTTTTAGGTTCATCAATGAATTTCACCAAAACACATTGATTGTCTAAGCTAGCTTTTATTGGACCCAATCCAAGTCTATGAGGTTTCTACATTGCCCTGAATCTCACCATGCCCTAAAGCCTTAGTTTTACAACCTTCTTATCTGTGTAGAGTTTGTTTATAAAAATTCAACTTGTGCCTCAATCGATACAGAGCCATAATTTCATATAGGAGACTCAAAAGTAGGTTTGCACATCGTCTCTAGATTCTCTACTCTCCTCTTTCACTCCATGCATAAGTTTCAAAATTTCAAATCTTCTAGGTCCATCAATGAGTTTCGGTCAAAACTCATTGATGCTTTTATTCATTTCCGATTGGACTAAATCCAAGTTTAGTAGATTTCTACATTGCCCCTGAATCCCACATTGCCCTAAAACCTCAACTTATCTGTGCAAAGCTTGTTTACAAAAATTCAACCTAAGCGTTAATTGACACAAAACCATAACTGTATGTAAGGGGTTCAGAACTAGAGTTGTACATCATCTCTACACTCTCCTCTTCTACTCTATGTCCAAGTTTCAATATTCTAAATCTTTTAGATTCATCAATGAGTTTCGACCAAAATCTATTGATGGCCATAGTCAACTCTGATTGGACTCAATCCAAGTTTAAAAGGTTTTTGCAGGACTACATTGCCCCTGGTCCCACTATATTCTAATGCATCAGCTTCATGACCTTCTTATCTATGCAAAGCTTATTTACAAAAATTTAGTTTGTTTGCTAATTGACACAAAGTCATAATTCTATATAGGAGGTTGATTTTCAAAATTCAATACCATTGTTTTGTTGGGTTCGAGAAATCAGAATATTGTGGTACTGATTTTAAAGGTTCAACATCATTTTGGTATTGGTTTTCAAAATTCAACACTATTGTATTGCTGGGTTCGAAAAATCAGAACATTGTGGTATTGGTTTTTAAAGTTCAACATCACTGTGTTGTAGGTTAGAGAAATCAAAATACCTAGTATGTTATGGTATTGATTTTGAAGGTTCAGTACCATTTTAGTATTGATTTTAAAGGTTCAGCAATCAGAACACGGTGGTGCTGATTTTGAAAGTTCAATACCACTGTATTGCAGGTTCGACTATGGGAACACGGTAATGTTGATTTTGAAGGTTCAACACTATTTTGGTGTTATTTTGAAGTTTCAACACCACTATATTGCATGTTTGAGAAATCAGAACATGATGGTGTTGATTATGAAGGTTCAACACCATGTTGATTTTGAAGGTTCAACATTACTGTGTTGCGCAGGTTTGAGAAATCAAAACATGTTGGTGCTGATTTTGAAGGTTCGACACCACTTTGGTGTTGATTTGAACCTTCAATATCATATTTTGTGGCTCGGAAGCTTGGGAAAATGGATTGGTGTTATAATTGTTGGTGTGAGGGGTACTATTGGAATTAGATGCGTCTTTGGTAAAAAGCGTACAGTGCACCTTTTGAAAATTTCATAACTTTGGCTGCATCCAATAGGAAAACGCTGAATAAATTATTTGATTAGAGTCTATGTAATCAATACATGACCCTATATTGTTAGTTCCCATGTCACTTCATCTAGTGTTGTTTGATCATAATTGTATTTGACGGTTGATTTCTGTTTTTAAATTTATTGTGTTTGCCTAGGAATAATTGGTTTAGAAAATCTCTAGTTTAGTGTTATGATATGCTTGGTCATTTTCTATGAAACAAAATTTTTTATCTGTACAAAAAAAACCTAAAACTAGTTTCTTTCGTCTTAGATCATAAATCATAAATACATTTGGCCAGTATATTTATTGCTTTTTGACACTTGGATTCTCCATCTATCTCCTTTGTACCAGTCTTTGTGATCCTATGATTTTGAATTCGGAACGTAATGTGGATCTCACTTGGTGTATAGGTGAATGTTCATTTGCTGATGATGTAGCTGTTGATGAAGATGGAAATGCATATGTTACTGATGCAAAGGCAAACAGAATATGGAAGGTGGGATTGAATGGTGAGTTGATATCCGTCATTAGAAGCCAACTTTTCACTCAGAGGAAGGAGTGGTACTACAACTTTGTCGGTCTGAATGGCATTGTGCATCATCCTGATGGCTATTTGCTCGTCATACACACTGCCAGTGGTCTTCTTTTCAGAGTTAACACAGCAACTGAGGAGGTGACTGTGGTTCAAGTCAGAGGATCATTGCTCATGGGGGACGGCATGGAGTTAATTTCGCCGAATAAACTGGTTGTCGCCGGCACCCCCTCTGCTAGGGTGGTCGAGAGCTTTGATGGTTGGGAGACAGCAAATGTCACAGCATGGTATATTGGACCGGTGCATCGGATTGCCTCGTCGGCGACGGTGAAAGATGGACGGATATATCTTAATCATCTTGTGGGTGTTGGAATGGTGAAAAAAACTCATGTCATTGCGGAGGCAGTTTTCCTGCCTAGCAAATAAGTAGCTCAGGTAACCCTCATAATGGTGAAGGAACAAATACTTATTTGAAAGCCCTTGCTCAAAAGAAAATATATCATCTTTCATTTACTTATTTGTTTTAAAAAAAAAAAACTAGGCAATTACTTTGATATATTCTGGTAAAAAAGATACAATAAAATGAATTATTCTAATACTCGTCGTATAATAATGTTTAAAGATCTCAAGCTAAAGGGCAAACCCCTCGGGCTAAGTCGGCACCTCTAGACTTCTGCAAGTGAACATCATCAATTAGGGTAAGATTGAGCTTAATTTTTTAATATGAGCTAACATACCGTAGATATACTTACGATATTGTCAAGTAATAAAAATATATCATCTATTTGAACTGTGTTTGAACTGTGTTGTTGAGTATTAAAATATTTATAAAAGTGATTATTTAGACAATCGAGAAAATATTTTGTGGAAAGAGAAAGAAGAATGATTGAATAAAACGGGAAGAAAGTTTTAAAGGTGATTCTAGGATTTCGATTTTACTATAATAATTGTTGATAAATATGTTTCCTTTTATCTCGACGTATGATTATAAAGAGAGCTGTCCAAAGATGGTCGAATGCATCTATGGGATAAAGAAAAGAACAAAAATATTGATGTGTCTTATCTTAATCGCAATTCATAAAATAGATTATGATAGATCCTTTAAATTTTATGATAAATCGTGAAAGCCATGAGAGAGTTAACCACTTTCGTGGAAATCGTACTATCGCTTTTAGGGATGCTCCTGTCACTAAAACTCCACAAACCTCTAAATGTTACCCTTACTCTGTGATATGAACCCTTAAGTTAGTTCTAGAGATAAAAGAATTAGGGTTCGTTGATAAGTATGCCTCCTATTCTCCTTTGATCCAATTATATGTTTATATGCAATGATTATGGCTAGGGTTTACCTCTTAGTCTATCCCAACGGGGTTACTATCTAAGTCGAATCTAACAACAACGATGAATGGAGAGAAATACAAATTAGAACCAATTATAAATCGTACACGTCATGAACAAAACAAGGATCAATGCATTTATTTGTCTAACAAAAGATCAAGTTACTTCCTAATCCCATAATAAGAAACTACTCAGAGATGTCAATCATCGGCATCGTAACTTGTTGTTTTCGAAGTGACCTCCTCCTCGATCCCCTATCATAGGATCACTCAATCCTTGGGGTCTCTTTCGAGAACCCTCAATCTTTGGGTCCAACCCTCAATGTCTTCTAATTATCACCGCTTGCTATTTATAGCTTTAAAGTCTTGACAAAGTTTCCTAAAAGGTAAGAGAATCCTAATAGATTTTCCTAAAAAGTCAGGGCGATTAACGAAATTAACAGTCTCCAAATTATCAAAAGGGTGCGGCTCACCATGGTGGTGTTGGCCACCATGGCTTGGCTATGGTGGACATTGGAAGACTTAACACGACCATATTGGTTGACACGGTCGGGCCATGTTCGGTGTTGGATGTACTGTTTGTACTCTGATGTGTATTTTGCCTCCAAGTATATTACATGACCCTTGTAAGGTGCTAAAGCGAGACTCTCTTGTGTTCAAATGCATCCAAAAGCCGAGCTCTTCATGTCCTGCCAATATAAAGTGCAAACGAGCAGTCTGTCAAACTAAAAGAATGAAAATGCATGATAATGTTAGAAGTACATATAAACATGTTTATGTAATATTGAAAATAAATACAAAACAAGATAGAAAATGGGGTACAAATCATACACATCAAGTACCCTCAGACTTAAACCTTTTTTGTCCTTAAATAAAAATTTACAATTAAAACTCATGTGTGTGAATGATACATCATCATCCCTAGCAAGTTCATCTAGTCCTATCAAGTAGTATCACTAATGAGCAAAGACATACGAATAGTTTCATTGAGGTCTAACTTGAAAGTTATTTGTGCGCAATGCAATGTAACTCAATCTTCAAGTATCAATTTTCAATCTAAATTATTTCGTCATTCTATCGTGTTCCCAGAGTTATCCACTCAAGAGACACTTACCTACCATATGTAAGGATCATCTCTCGACAATGCTTTACATTGTCCACATAAGATCTCAAAAGAGTATTCGATATCGAGATTCACAAATAGATAAGTACCTAATCGTTATTTATTCATACAAATCTACATTATTTATTCATACAAATCTACATGAAGCAGAATTTTTTTATCATGACTTAAATGTTTCTCTTGTAACTAAAATGTGTTTGGGAGTCACCTAAGGATACTAAAGTACTAGTTCAACAAGATGAATCATAGCTTTTTTTCATATGTTTCAACTTTTCAAACTAAGTATTATGTGTAAGTGAAAGGAGATACTAATCATGTCGGCCTATAGTGAAATTCTTCGACTCAATAATGTTCATATTCTATTACTACAAGATAAGAAAATATAAATCACTAAGGATATGAGTATACTATCACAAAGATATTAAGTTTTAACATACCAAGATTATGCCATAAAAAAACAAACAAATTATATCCGTGTGATGAACATGGTAGTAATGATAATGCGAGAAATAAAAAATAAATATGAAAAAAATATGATGCATGATAAATAAAGGAAATCTAATTAAACATCCCTAAACTTAAACTAGGCATTGTCCTCAATGTGAAAATAAAATTAAAAAGAAACTACTGTGGAAGAGGATGAAAAGGGGGGAAGTTAGGATTGTTACTCAATGATGTGTGCTAGTGGTACATCTTATCCATCTACTTGTGGTATTCCTCCATATGGCGTAAGTGCTCATCCTCTCTCTAGTGATGTTCCTCTTCACGCTGGTGGTACTTCTTTACACATCGGTAGTGCTCCTCTATCCTCTGGTAGCACTGCTCTATCATATAATTGATTTGATAGACATCGTTGCTAAGCCTACTGGCTCTGATGGCATCAAGTGTCATGTGGATATTTGAGAAGTTATAGCCTGAATACCTCGTAGAAGATTTAGCAAAAGAATATCTTGGTGGGGTAGCTCATGTGGATGAGCGAGGCGGGGGTTAGCATTTGAGTGGTCTAGGATTCAAGGAGAGGAGAGCTTTGGAGCAAAAAGTGAGAGGAAATGGTGAAACCGTGAGGGAGAACACGTGAGAAAAGGGGGTTTAAAAACCCCTCATCCACGGAGCAACACAGTCGTGTCAAGTGGCACAGCTTGGCCGTGTCGACCTCTAGGCGTGATGGTGATCACGCAACACAAGCATGGTTGAGAAGAGCATGACTGTGTTGGACAACACGACCGGGTCGTGTCAAACTTTGGAAGGTCTAGCATGTCCATGGTGGCTGCCATAGGCTCCCCGTTTTTCTTCCTCTCACTTCATCACTAAGGACTATCCCCTCCTTAATCTACTTAATTATCTCATCCTAATTGACGTATCACTATTGATTAGATTCTTATTTCCTTCAAAAAAAAATTAAAAAAAGGATTCGTAATCTTAGCGGCCTGTTAGAGTCGGCCCCACGAATATGGAAGAAGATAAATTCAAATACACAAGTAGGAGGTATATGGTAGGAATGAATGACAGATCGTGAGTTTCCTTCAAGGTAACACACGAAGTGAGAAGCAATTAGCACCATTAATATTCAATGCAACTTAATTCTCTATTAATGTTTTGACAACTCAAGCTTCACTAGAAAAATAACTACCATCAATGGGCAATGAAGTTTAGAGATATTATGACATTTGCAATATAAATTTTCTTTTTGTTCTCTTCCACTAATTAATTTTATGGCCAACTACTCCATAGATAAAATCATACTTAATAACCAACAAACAATATACCCCATAGCGATAAAGTGTCATTGTCCATCGATCACCAAATCCAGGGCCGGCTCTAGACATAGGCCGATAAGGCCTGTGCCTAGGGCCCAATTTTAATTGGGGCTCATCTAATTAAGATATTTAGGGTTAATGGATAGGTTAATGGATAGCAGAATTATTAAAACCCGATCCGGAAAGTTCTGATCCGGCATCCAGCTGCTGTCCCTTCGCATTCTCGCCGCGTTTCCCGAATCCCGATCTCGCCTCTTCAATACCCCGATGGCCCGATCTCGCCTCTTCATCTCCCCTCTTCCTTCTTCTTCGACGCGAGCAGCGAGCTCAAGCAGACTCCTCGGCTTTCCTCGGAGTTGTCCCTCGGCGTTGAGATTTCCCTGCGTTCTGCGTTCTGCGTTCGACGTTCCTCGGAGCCGCATTCTCGACGCTGAGATTTCACTGCGTTCAACGTTCCTCGGAGCTGTCCCTCGGCTTGATTTTCGCTGAGATTTCACTGCGTTCGGCATTCCTCGGAGCTGTCCCTTACTCCCTCGGCTTGATTTTCGCTGAGATTTAGGGTAGGACGGTCGCTCCATTTCTCTTGCTGCTGATTGCGTCCTGTTTCCCCCATATTTGGGCATTGGATCCGGGGGTCTTGGGTCTTCGGCTTTCTTTGGAGTAGGGCAAAAGGAGAGAAATTTGTTGCTTGAAAAAGGTGCTCCTGTTCCTCTTCTGTTCCTTTTGAAAAAGTAATTCCTGTTAATAAAGTAGATAAGGCTTCGCCTCCTGTTCCCAACTTAGCCGAGTCTTCTTTCTTCTCTTTCTTCTGAGTGGGCGGATAATAATGAATTCCTTCAGGGCAGGTAACGAGCAGAGTTGCAGAGTTAAGCTACGCGCAGCAGAGTCAAGCGACAACGCGATCTTTGTATGTCCAGAATTTCCTTCGCTTCCTTCTTCCTTAACTTCCAGTATTATTGTTGCTGAGATTTAGGTAGTGATTTTTTGTGTTTGAACCAGCTGTTCTACGAGTCCTTTGATGAATCATTCGAGGGGACAAGGCGGACTACTAAGGTAGATTTCTTCCGGATCTATTACAAGAGTAAATATTCATATTTCAGTTTCTTTTATTAATTCTAGATCGTTTACAAATCTAGAAATGACGAACAAGAAGCATGAGGGAATTATTATCATAATTAGTGTTATGCTACTCAATTGCGTTATTCTAGATTACTTGTTAAGTCCTTAATTTTATTTTATATAAAAAAATTATTTTTAAAATTAATATTTTAATTTATTTTAAAAAAAATTTAAATCCACCTCGATCTCAAGTCCAAATAAAAAAGAGTGAGAGAAAATTTTTTAAAATAATAACAATCATTTTTTAAAAAAAATTTGCCTAGGGCCCCTCGTAGACTTGAGCCGCCCCTGACCAAATCTCATTACTTCATTTGGCCCGGCCCCCTGTCGAATTGTCCACCTAATTTTGGATTAGGTTTGATAACAAAGAAAGCTAGTAAGGTTGGCAAAGCTATACCTAAGTATTATTGAATAATTGGTCAATTATAAGTAGAGTTGGTGACAAGAAGAGATAGATAAAATAACTAGTTGTTGCATATAGACCTAACAATATTAGATAAGTAAGATGATCACATTGGACTCTAAATATATAAATTATTAAGTTGATAAGAATTGATCTATTTGTAAAAATTTATTTTAAAAATATTAATAATTATTTTTATATTACATATTACCTAGTTTTGCATTTAATAAAATTATTTTTTTTGTAAAATACTAATCATTTTTATACTATTTTTCATTTACGAGGACACTCACTTCTTCAGACAAAATAGAATCTGGCGGTCTAAGTCGGTATCACGGTCATCTGTGAGGAGGTAAATCGCTTTAAGCGGCAATAAAATAAAATAAAACTTATCATCATCAAAATGATCTTTATATATTTGAATAACTCTACTTTCACGATCATAGATCAACTCAATTATTGAAAAACTACAAATTATATAATATCATGTTGACATCACATTCACGACATAAACAAGTAAGCCTAAGCCTTTTTTTATTAAATGTCGATCCATTAAAATTTCACTTTCTCTCTTTTAATCCGCCTACAAATCACATGTTTAATGTTTATTTTTTAGCTAATATTTTAAATATGGGATTGGACAGCGGTGGGCCCGGTCATCTGACAATATTATCCAATAGGAAAATTTTAAATTATCCATCCCACGTAATTAATTATATTTAAATTTATGGTGCCAACGTACAGACAGACATAACGTACAGTGTAGGGATCGCGTCACGTGCTCCACTTGTGAATCGGCCGCAAATAAATCCGCCAACGGACCAACCTCACGTGCCGATGGCAATTATTAGATCTCGATGATATTTTTGGTGGGCCCCACCTTAAGCCACGTGCCGACCGTACTGACTCACTGAGATCGAGGCCAGCCCAAAAACCGTATTAAATATATTTTCATTTTATAAATAAATAAATATATATATATATATAAACAAATAATTTTACTAATATATTTCGAGTATTTTTCCAATAAAAGTTGTCTGTATTCTTACTTGGAACTTTGCTATAAAAGCAATAATGGTAAATCAATAACTATTAGTATGAAAAATCCTTTTATTTTTTATTAAAAATGTCAATTTTCACCTTTTTTTAGAAGTTTCCTTAATTTATTTATTAGTTAAGGTGCAAAAGTTGAAATTTTTATATTCATAATAAGACTATTATAGTTATAAATATCAACTTCTACAAATTAATCATAGTCATATATTAATATTTTTCTAGTGTAAAATCTTATTTTCGATGGCATATCGACATGTCAATTATTAACGCACAATTTAATTTTAAAATTAGAGACAGCTGTGTAGTTTGTTCCTTAACAAATATCATTAATTGTAATTTTAAAATTAGAGAACTTTTCTCTTCATTTTCATATTTACGAACAAGTAGAAATCATTAATTGTAATTTTTGGAAATCTCCCAATTAATAATTTTCTCCTTCCGCCACGTGTCAATGCTTCATTTTGAAGCGTCTTTGATTTGCTAGTCTCCACCAACAAACACATAACAAACTTTTATTGGCACTTTTTTGATGATAATTGATTAGATGAGATACTTTTGGTAAATCTTATATATTAAGGACACTTTTAGTAAATTATTGCCCTATTGCTTTATTTATCTAAAAAATATTATATATTATTATTTTTAAATTAGTTATTAATTAATCTACCATGAATGAATTGTTTCAAATTTAGTATAATGTTTGAGATTTTTAATATCTAAACCATGCCTTAATTGGTTAGTCAAGTTTAACCATGTTATTTTGATCTAAGTTAGTAAAAAAAATTTAAATTAGGGTTACCTTATTATTTTTTGATGTGTGCAATAATTACTTAACATTTGTGCAATAAATAAGTCTAGGTATTGGTACAAGTCTAAGATGTTTTGATAGAAGCTCACAACAATTGATTTGTGTCGATCCATAAGGTCTTGAATTGACACAAAAATTATTTTGTGTTGACTGTAATAAAATATTTTTTAATAAAATAGGTTGGAATCAAATGAAAATATTATTTAGTGGGGGATAAGATTGTGAACTTAATCAAATCCCATAATCATATGTAAAGAAATAAATAAAAAAAATTATAATTAATTATTAAAAAAATATTATTTCGACTTCGTTTAATTCAACTCGTGTCCATCTCAATCTATCTCGCAGTAATTAATCATGATCGAGGGCCAATTAAGATTACTGGAACCTTCCATATTACGCGACATGAACGAAGAAGGTGGAAGAAAATGAGCAAAAACCAGCAATGGCCGCCACAGCGACAGGAGACTGGAGAGTGGTTTTGCTGAGATACCGACAAGACAACGGCGAGTTGACAGCCAATCTTTTACTCGTTAAAGTAAAGGAGAAGGTGGGATCTCTCCCCAACTATAAAAAGGGCACCAGGGGTGAGCTTTCCTCACCATTCCATCCCAACTCCGTTTGCTCCCTTTTCTTAATCCCCACTCCGTTGCGTTGCATTTCTTTTCCTTTTCGGTTTATGGTTTTTTGTTTTGTTTTTCTGACGGATCGGATCCTCCGTTGAGCAGCATTTGGTCTCTTTTTTCAGTTTCCAGTTACTGTTAGAGGTAAAGCCCTAATCTTGCACCCACCTCCTGCCTCCAAATGGATCTGCTTGCTTGTTGCATGATGCAGCGGAGGCGCTGCAGCTGCGTTGTCTTTTGTAAAGATCTGGTTTTGGGCCAAATTTCTGGCGAAAGTTATGACTTGTCTAGTTTAATGACGCAAAAAATCGATCTTAGTTAAGGTTTATGCATCAGAATCGTGAAATAAAGCGGTTCAAGTTGGGTTTTAGGATTTGACTTCTTATAAGGTCGTTTTTTTTTCTTTTTTCTTTTCTATCTACTTGGGAGTTAGATCTGTGAGTTGGCTGTGTTCGTTGGCAGCATCCAGGAAGAATATCCCCAGATCCAAAACATTAGGAGAAAAATGGCGATTTTGACTAAGGAAACCTAGAAATCATTCTAAAACTTGTAGAGGATCACACTTTATGCGGATGATAAAGAGATTATATGGCTGTTCTTCCACGCAGTATACCCTTGACATACTACTTTACTTTAGAAATACTGCCCTCCTAATAATGATAGCTGCAAATTTCCTTTGAGATAGAACATTTGGAAATAGATTTAGCTTCAGAAGTGTAGATTTCTAGCTTTTAACATATGAAAATAAAAGAGAGCTTTTCTCACACCATGGCTTCTCGTGAGACCTATGTTTTATCCTGTAGATCCAGTTGGAGAGCATCTTAATTTTATTTAATTATTTAACATAAAATTATTTTTCTACTACAAATATAAGAAAATAGCAAGCAAAGATCCGTCCACTTCATCATTTGTATTTGTTATCTTCTTTAGATCCTGCTTTGTTATTTTTTTTCCAAGCTTTTGTTGTGTTGGAGATCTAAACTATTTCCTGAGCATGCGCTTGCCAACTCACATTCTACTTTGTAGCACTGAGAAAATTTTATTTGTTTATTTTGTTTAAATACTCTTGCATAGATTCAACCTTTCAAATCTTTTTTCACTGTCATGGGCATGGATCTAGCTTATTAGTTTGTTAATTCTTGTCATTGGAAACTAGTTTTGTTTTTGGGGTCGTGATTAAGTTGTTGAAAGGAAGAAAAAAATTGAGTTTAATTGATGGTAAAATGTAAATTTTGTTTTTACTGGAAAAGTGAAAAGTTTCTCTTGCATTTGCTTTTTAATGCTTCCTGTTGTTCTAACAAATAGATCTCTATGTTCTAGAGGCTTTTTGAAGCTTGAAAGAAAGCATCCACAAAAATGCCTCAACGCAGCTTGACCCGTGCTCTCAGTGTTAGGGAGCGCATTGGCGACTCCCTTTCTTCCCATCCCAATGAACTGGTGGCACTTTTCTCAAGGTATATATATAACCATCTCAGATCTATTCTTTTTCTCCATGAAAATATCATGACTTCTTTCTTCTGGATGGTTGGATATCTGCATGTTTACTTACATTGCCAAAACGATATAATACTCAAAGAGCTATCAACCATCTATTCAGATAATTATTTTACTGTTTCATGCTGTATCAACATGAAAATAGAATGATCTACTCACTGTACATGCCTTCTTTAAGAATCCTTATAGATCATCGCCTATCATACTTAATCTTACAACCGTTGTCTTCTAAAATTGTCTAATATATAATGGTCATATTGCAATTCTGTTACCCTTATCTTGAGAAACTGTGAGTTAATGAGTCCGACACATCTTAGGCATTTTGGATTTTTGACTAATTCAAATCTTTAGCCTTGTTCTTGTTGCTTCAACTATCAATGGGTCAATTTTTGATACCTTGCATGTGATTACTTTCGTCTCTCAGGTTTATTCACCAGGGAAAGGGCATGCTGCAACCCCACCAGTTGTTGGCTGAGTATGGAGCTACCTTTTCTGAAGCAGATAAGGAAAAACTGAAGGACGGAGCCTTTGAGGATGTTATCAAGGCAGCACAGGTATATGTTGGACAGCACTGTTTCTATCATCGTCAAGTTTTAATCTTTTCATGTTCTCATGGGATCATCTTGTCCTCAACGCAGGAAGCCATTGTTATTCCTCCATGGGTTGCTTTGGCTATCCGACCTAGGCCTGGAGTCTGGGAATACGTCCGGGTCAATATCAGCGAGCTTGCTGTGGAGGAGTTGACTATTCCAGAATATTTGCATTTCAAGGAGGAACTTGCTGATGGAAGGTAGGTGAAGCTAAGAACTGTATCACTATCATCAGATGTTTTGTATCTCTTTGAGAGAATCATTCGTGATTCTTCTCCTTTCAGCCCACAGAACAACAACTTTGTGCTGGAGTTGGATTTTGAGCCCTTCAATGCTTCTTTTCCTCGCCCCTCGTTGTCAAAATCTATAGGTAATGGAGTGCAGTTCCTCAACCGTCACCTCTCTTCAAAGTTGTTCCAAGACAAAGAAAGCTTGTACCCCTTGCTTAATTTCCTAAGGAAACACAACTACAAGGGCATGGTTAGTACTCAATTTTAGTTCAATAACAGATGTACATGTGCAACCTATCTCAAGTAACTAGAAATTGGTTTCTGCCATCGTCAAAGATCTAGTTAACTATTTTCATTCTTGTTATGCAGTCAATGATGTTGAATGATAGGATCCAAAGCCTTAGTGCCCTCCGGGCTGCATTGAGGAAGGCAGAGCAACATCTGCTGAGTATCCCATTGGATACACCCTACTCAGAATTCCACCACAGGTAATTTATAAGGGTCCACTCTGGGTATTGAAATATGTAGTGGAAATTTGTGAAATCATGTAGCTTCCCCAACTCCGTAAGTTTTGTTGATAGATTGTTTCTTACACGAATGGTTTAGATTTCAAGAACTTGGCCTTGAAAAGGGTTGGGGGGACACTGCCCAGCGTGTATATGAGACCATCCACCTGCTACTGGATCTTCTTGAGGCCCCTGATCCGACCACCTTGGAAACTTTCCTGGGAACAATTCCTATGATGTTCAATGTTGTGATCCTTTCTCCACATGGGTACTTTGCCCAGGCTAATGTTTTGGGTTATCCTGATACCGGTGGTCAGGTATGATCTACCTTGATCAGTGTCCATGTACTTCATGTTATATTGCTTCTTACTTGAATTCGTGTGCAGGTCGTGTATATTTTGGATCAAGTCCGTGCTTTGGAAGATGAGATGCTTTTAAGGATCAAACGTCAAGGACTAGATATCACACCTAGAATTCTAATTGTAAGAAACAGAACCAAATCTACTCAATCTTCCCCTTAGAACTCTCAATAATAAATAGGTTCTATAGAAATCTTATTCTTTGATTCGAAATGCAGGTTACCAGGTTGCTCCCTGATGCAGTCGGCACAACTTGTGGGCAGCGGCTTGAAAAGGTTATCGGAACTGAGCACACTCATATTCTTCGAGTTCCATTTAGAACAGAAAATGGAATTGTCCGCAAATGGATCTCCCGTTTCGAAGTATGGCCATACCTAGAAACATATACCGAGGTAAACCTAATCCTGTTACCTTTGTTTAAGGGGTCTCCTTTGTTAAATTTGTTCTAAAGGTTTTTGTTGTTCTTTTCCGGTAGGATGTTGCAAATGAGTTGGCTGGAGAACTACAAGCCACCCCAGATCTAATCATTGGAAACTACAGTGATGGAAATCTAGTGTCAACTTTGCTTGCACATAAATTAGGAGTAACCCAGGTTTGACCTTCTCTTTGTATGTAGCTGCCTAGCTTGATAAACCAATAAGCTTGGTGCTTAGTAAGTTAGCTCATTGTCTTTCTCATGCAGTGCACTATTGCCCATGCTCTGGAGAAGACAAAGTACCCTAACTCAGATATTTACTGGAAGAAATTTGAGAATCAGTATCACTTCTCTTGCCAATTCACAGCTGATTTGATTGCTATGAATCATGCCGATTTTATCATCACTAGCACCTTCCAGGAAATTTCTGGAAGGTAATACTCAAGCCAAATGCTTTTCTAATCAATTGTTTCTTTGCAAAATTACTATTGAGATAGATCTAAATGGATTTTTCCTATTTTTTATCTGGTTTCAGCAAGGATACCGTGGGGCAGTACGAGTCCCACACTGCCTTTACTCTTCCTGGACTCTACCGAGTTGTTCATGGAATCGATGTCTTTGATCCAAAATTCAATATTGTCTCACCTGGTGCTGATATGTCCATTTACTTTCCTTACACCGAAAAGCACAAGAGATTGACAGCTCTTCACCCAGAGATCGAAGAGCTACTTTTCAACCCTGAAGATAACACAGAGCACAAGTAATTAAGGGCCTTTAGTTTCTGGTACATTTACAATTGTTGTTTGATTAATGCAGTGACAAACTTGAGAATCTTGCAGGGGCGTGCTGAGTGACACTAAGAAGCCCATTATCTTCTCCATGGCAAGGCTGGATAGGGTGAAGAACTTAACGGGTCTGGTCGAATTCTATGGCCGGAATGAGCGCTTGAAGGAGTTGGCAAACCTTGTGGTGGTTTGTGGAGATCATGGAAAAGAGTCAAAGGATCTTGAGGAACAAGCAGAGTTCAAGAAGATGTATGACCACATTGAGAAGTACAATCTGCATGGACATTTTAGATGGATCTCAGCCCAAATGAACCGGGTTCGCAATGGTGAACTCTATCGTTATATCGCCGACACCAAAGGAGTCTTTGTTCAAGTACTGCTCTTCATTAACAAACAATGCCATTTTAAAATTTTTATTTTCGCCTCAAGGTTTTGCTAACCTGTTGTTTGTTTGCTTTGTGTTTAGCCCGCCTTCTATGAAGCCTTCGGGCTCACTGTTGTTGAATCAATGACCTGCGGGTTGCCAACATTTGCAACCCTGCACGGAGGACCTGGAGAAATTATAGTTGATGGGGTGTCTGGCTTCCACATTGATCCTTACCAGGGCGACAAAGCTTCTGAAATCATCGTAAACTTCTTTGAGAAGTGTAAGGAAGACCCAACCTGCTGGGAGAAAATCTCTAAGGGTGGGCTACAGAGAATTGAAGAAAAGTAAGCTTTCTTTCATGAATCAATACCAAAACTAAGGTTCTGAACAGCTATATATATCTAACAAGCACTCTAAAAATTCAAATACAACAGGTATACCTGGAAGCTCTACTCTGAGAGGTTGATGACACTCACCGGAGTCTACGGATTCTGGAAGTATGTCTCGAACCTGGAACGGCGTGAGACTCGTCGTTACCTGGAGATGTTCTATGCCCTCAAATACCGTCAACTGGTACAGCCACACCCCACCTGCCTTACTCTATTTACTTAAGTGGCTCATTGTTTACCATTTTGACTAACATAACATCTGCATTATCTCCATTGCTATTTTCAGGCTGAGTCGGTTCCTCTGGCAGTTGAGGGAGAAGCTGCTGCCAAGTAGACAGAGACTTAGAAGGAAGCACAACAACCTGTTTGTTTTCAACTCTGAGAATTCAGGAGAGGCTTTTGTCCCAAGTTGTTATCCAATTTGTCAGTTACTTATCGAATCCAGAAGTTCTTCTTCCTTTTGATGCATGTTTTGTAGTGTGTTTACCATGTGGTATTGCTCTCTAATAAGATCAGTGGCTTCCTTCTCCTTGAAATACTCATGAGTAGAATCTTGTTCATGTTTTTGTTTCACAAGGCAGTAGGTTTTCAAAGTATCAAGCACAAATTGCATACCATAACCAAGCATACATGGAGCTAGAGAACTAACCTTCTGTTTAATCTTCTGATAATTTTTATTATGTATTTATATTATATGTATATATAGTCTCCAGTTGCTGATACAAACAGTTACAGACAAAAACTTGAAGGAATTATATAATTTATATTATATGTATTAATAAAAAAATTTTATGAAGTATGAAAAATATTGAATATAATTTATGAATTATATTCATTAATAAAATTTTTAATCAATATTATAAAAAATAAATAAGAATATAAATATTTCAAACAATAATAAATTTAAATTAAAAATTTAATAATATTTAAATTAAGTTCATAAAAAATTCAAATCAAATTTAAATAATTATTTTATCAATTTGATTTATTTTAGACTTTGATTTGGTTATCTTTTACGACCTTATTTAAATTTATCATTAGAGGCCCTTTTAATCAATTTTTACCAACGCACGCCACTTAATTAGTGTAAATTCTCAAATTTGTTTGTAATCAAATTATTAAATTAATTTTAGTTTGTAAATTGATTTGCAAATGAGCATGGGTCTAGAAATCGCAGATTAGAATTGCTGGGAAAACTCAAATTAATTATCATTATGTTGAGAGCTGATTTATAAATTAGTTTGCAGTCTAAAAATAACATTATGTTGTGTCATGTATCGTTGTTAAGACCACAAATTATGTTTTAAATTAGTTTAAAATTCAAAAATTATATAAAAATTGACTCGAATATTTAAATCATGTATTTTTTTTTAATATTTATTGTGATAGTGTAGTGGTATTAATTTATAGCTTCTAAACTATAAAGTGATTTAAAAAAAATAAATCCTTCATGCCAACAATTATAATCTAAAAAATAATCAATAAAACAGTTTAGAACTTGAAATTAACTTTCAACTGGGGCAAGTACTCTAGCTTAGTGCATTGCTCCAAATGATTACTAAGCTTCTGTTTAATGCATACATGGAGCTAGGTTTTCAAAGATCCTTCATGCATGTGAAATCTTAGAAAGACTCTACCCTACTACCACATCCAAATTGAGCGATCCCCATATGAAGGAATATTGCACAAAGGAGCAAGGTGCAATGAGTTCGTGAAATGATCGATTAGCTTAGTTCCAGAAAATATACTAACAGTTTAACACTCAATAATTTAAATACCATCAATCAATTGAAGTGATCATAAAGTCAGTTCAAATAGCGTACAAAAAGGCTACTCTGAATCTGAGTCTGTTGTCACCCACTGATAAGCATCCTTTGGTTCTTCATCAGTCATCGATGGAGGCACATCATCGGTTCTTGCAGGCCGAGCTCGAGCTCGGCCTCGGGAACTCGTGCTGCTCGCCAAATCGCCCTGCAAATGCAAACGAAAAGCAGCCAATTCAAAGATGTCGCAGCAGAGTAGAATCTAACATCAAAACCGTCTGAATGATAACTTATCTCAAGGTTCATCAAAAATAAGAAGTAAAATTATGTACGAGGGAGAAATCTGCAGTGATAGCAATTTTTAGATGACTCACTGGTGTATTATTAGCTTGCTTTGTCCGATTGTTCTGCAGCCAAATGGTTCCGAATAACAAACATGCAGCTAACAGCAAGCTTGGACCTACCCTCGGATCACGCGGCAAATCACTGATATACATATGGAGTTTTTTGAGCCTGTTGTTTATTCCTCTGCTGAAAGATTGACCAACTGGCGATCCCATTGATTGTTTATCCTCAGGGACGAGATCGGGGGTTTCGAACGTCTGCATTTGTAACCAAAGTTGATTCTGAATGTATGCATGCAAACTTCATATTCAGATTACCTAATTCTTAACTAATCATGTATGGTTATCAAAGCGAGAAAAAACATTAAATGAACTTGGAAACCAAACACAAAAAGGATACACAGTGATTAGTATCATAGAAGGCAAAGAAAACATATCAGATCAAAAAAACATTGGGAAAAACATATATTATGCACTAGTTTTGGTTATCTATATTATCCATTAACCAATAAAAGAAAAGAAACCTATAGAGCATCTGGCATGGGATATAAGCACTATAATATCAACCATCGAAGGGTGAAGACTCAAACTTAGTATCAACATAGGCTTAGAGCTTAGTGCAACTGATTTTAATTTAGCTTACTTTTTTATCTAAATAAAATTACAAATTCATTTCGAGGTGCTAATTGAGTTTATTTCTGTTTAACTATGATTTAATTACTTCGATATGAAAGTCTTATTTATTTTCAAGAAAATATCATCTAAACTATGGTCTTATTTACTGATACATTTTCATATTTTAAGTTTTCTATGATGCAATTTGTTATATTAATTAAAATTATCTAGTTTATTAATCTCTCGATATTTCTTAAAACATTTTTCATAAAATGATAATTAGAATATTAACAAATGATTCGTTGGATTCCACATTTACAAAATTAATTAAATCAAGTATAGACTTACACAACTGGTGGGTGTACTACTTATCCTTGATAAAGGGTGTACCATTGATTCAAAAATATTTGGAACATATTTTGACAATTTATGAAATATTTGTGGAAATAGTTAAAGGAAATCACTTACAAAATAAGGAAATTCTCTGGTGTCACCACGCTCAACAATATGTGATATCCACTGAATTAACTGGAACAAAAGCCATAACAACAATTAATCTAGTTAATCACAGAAATTCTATACTTATTAGCAAAAGTCTCATGCATTTGATGACTTACACAAATAGACGACCTCGTAATGCAACAAACGTAATGCATTTTCAAAAATTGATAATGTAAATCATAAATACTATAATGGAATTATCATCAGGGAAGATAATTTCATTTCAGTTTGCTGGGGGTGAACGAAATGACAGATAAACTTCTAATATAATTCAATGAGAAAGCAAATACCTCTTCCACATCCTCAGGACCAGGATATCTAGCAATAAGCTGAGAGGCAACTTTGGTGTCCCCCAAATATTGATTTCGAAAATGCTTCCACCTGTCATTCTTTGCATTATCATCTGTTAAGTTTCTTAAATAACGAACAATCAATATTTGAGGCGCATCAACACCATCTTCATAACTTGGTCCACAACTTTTAGTGTGGTATTCTGGAGCAAGGT
This sequence comes from Curcuma longa, assembly GCF_044706935.1. Lineage (NCBI taxonomy): Eukaryota > Viridiplantae > Streptophyta > Magnoliopsida > Zingiberales > Zingiberaceae > Curcuma > Curcuma longa. The sequence continues at coordinate 6,718,221 of NC_133881.1, forward strand.
GAAATTGGCAATATTTCTGCAAGAAAATTGCAAATGTTATTCTGAAAAAATCAAAATATTAAAAAATAAATAAATAAATAAAAGCTATTCTTAGTTACTAGTTTCAGTTAAGAGGTGCAGAACATAGTTTACATACCATGAAGGGGAGTTTAGGGATCATTACTTTATTCAAAAAACATATCACAGTTAAGTGTAGATTATGGTGTAATATTTGCATTGTTTAGCTGTATCTAATCTAAGAAATAAACAAAAAGTGTCAGAAATCTGCATTTGTTAAATCTTTTTGACTCTGAATTCACATAAGAGTTACAAGAATCAATGTGTGGACCTCAATGTCTATATGTACAGATTTGTGATATTTGGTTTACCTGCTGAACTTCTCCGTCAAGCCAAGTAAAAGTTAAACGATTCTCTTTCATAGCAGCAGAAGCAACAATAGCAACTGAAAGATTGACATTTCTGGCATAGTCTGAATCATCACCAACCATCAGGACATCACTTGCCCTGCGCAAGGTCTATAAATGGTTTCAGCCTTTCAGGTTTTATTTTATTCAAAACAAGACATTCAAAAAGCAAATTAAGATCATTCTGTGAAGGCATATAATCACAGTAGTCTACAATAATATTCAAAATTCAAAGGTCCTATTAATTGAATAATTAGACAATAATGCTAAGGAACTGACCTCACGCATCTGAGTCATTGCATGACCTGCACGTCCAACGAGAATAAGGCAATACCAGGTTACAGTCTCATTTCCAGAACGAGAGTATCCTCTTGCATCACAACCGAGCTCCATGGAACTAACAAGCCTCAATTGCGGGATATCTGAATATCAGGAAAATTTTCACTACCACAATATTGTTGATTAAGAAACATATATACAAAAACTAGTTACTATGTTTATATGATGTTAATGCTCATGAAACAACAATAAACATCATTCTTTCTTGTGCAGGAATACACTATTCTTTTGTTATAATTATAATGACATGGACAACAACATGAGAAATGACTAGATGACTAAATGATGTTTACAATGACCATATATTTCTATGTCAAGACCAAGGTTTGAAATCTCAAGTCGTTTCACTTAATATCGGAGAAAATTTTCGTTCCGCCAACGGACCGGCACCAGCACAACGTTCTAACCGGGATGGAAGCGTCGCTTGGGTTCACGACGCCTTTGGAGGCATTGCCCAGGCTCGGCGACACCACCGAAGGCGTCGCTTGATATTGGCAAAAATTTTCGTTCTCGCTAGTGGACCGACACCCACACAACGTTCCGACCGGGATGGAGGCGTCGCCAAGGTCCAACGACACATCCGGAGGCGTCACAAAAGCATCGCCTAGGCCTAGCGATGCCATTGGAAACGTTGCCCGAGGTCCGACGATGCCTCCGGAGCGTCGCGAAGGCATCGCTTGGGCTCGGCAAAACCACTGGAGGTGTTGCCCGAGTCCGGTGACGCCTCCAGAGGCGTCCTGCGGGCCTGCACGTGCCCCGGTCGCATGGCTCGCGCGTGCACCGATCGCAATCGCGTAGATTTTTTTTTTAAACTTAAGTTTTAATAATCAACTCCTACCTATAGTTGGGATAATTTAAATAGACTTAATTAAAGCCTCTTAAAATTATCCTTTATTTTTTAAAAAAATTTTATTTTTATTTTTAAATATTTACATTATTTTTTAATTAATATATTTTATATTTTAAAAATATCGAAACTATACCGACACGGCATGATACGATACCGAAACTGTATTGTTCCGGTCCGGGACCGAAATCTCAGCACAACTCAATATTTTAAACCTTGGTCAAGACAAATAACATTCAAAAAATTAGAAAACAAAAAATTATTTGAGCTTCCTTGAAAGAAACTTGGATTTTGAATCACTACGATTTAAGTCAGTATAAAATGATCTATTAGAATAATTTGAGAATATCAAATAGTAATTTCATCACAAGTAAAAATTGTCAAATGGTAAACTGGCCTAGTTGGAGGCTTTCATCGCAAAATACGGAAGAGTATGTAATGTATGCCAAACGTTTTTAAAGGAAAATCTACCTATGGCTACTAGGAGTGGAAAAAACACTTGTTTATTTCTTCCTTTGAGCTTATGAACATGGTAAGCTTGGATAGAACTTTACGGACAAAGCTTGATCACGAATAACATTGATAAACAAATACGCTTAAACACACTAATAAGATTATAGATGCATCGACTGATCCTTTAGGCTTTTGAAACAAGTGATCAGCCAGACATTCGGAGTTGTAGAAGAGCAGGGGATGCTATGTTCAATCCTACTAAGATCCATTATAATCCTAAGTAGGCTTAAGCTGATTCATATGTTGGGCATGGAAGCAGATAATGCATAGAAACAAATAAATATGGGCCTGATAACAAAAATATAGAAGGGCCAAATTTCACAATGGCATAGTTAAATGTGCACTGAGATTAGCATAAAATTAGCATTCTACATCTTGTAACAACAAGATCAACAAATTAAGGTTGGCAATTATTACTATTATTACTGCTATTATTATTATCATCATCATTATCATTACTATTTTTATTATTATTGTTGTTGTTGTTATAATTATTATTACTACTACTACTACTACTATTATTATTTCCATTTTTATAAAAGAGTAAAAAAATTGTAAACATTGCAACATAGAATTGAAGGTCCAAAGATACCATTTTTTTTATAATCATCCATCATCTTCACTAACTGCAAGTGATTGAAACTCCCTGCAACAAAAGAAAAACACTACACTCAAACCCAAGACCTAAAAGTTATAGCCATGGGATATAAGGTAGAAGTATACCACTGTAGGTGATAGGCTTTGAATAGATGTCCTTCAGAAAAACAACAGAAGGCGCTGAGTCCACTCCAAACCTAAAAATAAGAGTCAGATTTATTTTTAAACCAAAGTAGCTCAGGCACGGCCAGAGAAGTTTTTATTGCAAATGAGAAGGGGTATATGCTTTCATGTTGATTGGGGCAATTAATAGATGGAAAAGGGTAGATCTGGTGAAGGATTCTGCTCCCCCTAGAATTTTTCATTTTTAGAGAAGTTGGCATGGAAAAAAAATGATAATCGACATTGCAACACAAAATACAGAGTAGTTTTCACACAGACAGAAATTTTAAGACATAAAACTGCCACTGGCTGAAAAAAGATGCATATATATTCCAAACACAAGTCTAAACAAGAGAAAATCAAAAGAATCTGAACTAAAAATATAAATGAAGAGCTTAATAAAAAATAAATAAATAATTTCACATAAAAAAGAAAAAATTCTATAAAACAAATAAAATTATTGTTATAACCCTAAAATTTAAATAAAGGAAAATAGCATAAATTAATTTTTATATGGGGGTAATTAAAGTTCAATGGTTCTTATTGGTGCCAAATTAATTTATTTGGGCGGATTAATTGTGTTTAGAGGTTATATATAAGTTGACTTTGAGTCGGACTCGAGTTGAGTTGGTTTGATTGGGTTAGTAGTAAACCTAGAGTGATTGGAATATATTTGGGGAATCACTGGGGGGGGGGGGGGGGGGGTCTGATATTGGGGGTGTGGATTCATTAGGTGGCCCTTGTAATTAAGACCAAGTAGGTTCAAAAGAAACTCAATTTGAACTCGAATTGATCAGTATAGTGTTGAACCAAATCTGGTTTGAATTGGAGGCAGTTCAATCGTATTCTTTCGGTTCAATAGAGTTGGTTCAAGGAGTTATTTAATACTTCTTCATCTTCCTCCCCATGTAACCCTCCCTATGCCAATTCTTCTTTGCCTTTTTGTCCCACTTCCTGACAACCACCCCAAATTGCAACTGCAATCGCCACATGAACAAAGACAGTGGTGAGTGATGGCGCTGTTCCTCCCCTCCCACAGCCCTAGGTCTCTTCCTTGCCAGTTTTTCTCCAAGGCAGCCTCCTCCACTAATAGACGTTGCCTGCCATCCTTTCAAGTGAGAAACAGGCAACTGACCTCCTTCCCTATCAGTCATGGATTCTGAGTTGGGACCTTTTGTTTGAATGGATCCTCTAAAGTGCTTCCTTTCTAAAGCTCTTTGGCCTCCAGTTGTTCATCTAGATGTTTGTCCAGAGTTCAATGTTGTTTCTTCCTAGGCAAGCATTTTAGTTAGGTTACTATATGTTTGTCTTTGACATTATTATACATTACATGCGGCAAGCAAAGTCTTGCTGTTAGGTGGGCCTTGCTCAGCAGAGGATGTTAACTATTGAGAATATCTTTGGATTGCAAAATTAAATAGTAAGCATAATAAAAAATTATAATGGTGTTACATAACCATCAATGTCAAAATCACATAGAAGAAACATTTAATTGCATCACATTTTTTCAAACCCTGATGGAGCTGATTACACGGACATTCTCAAATTCCAATGTAAAGGAAGTCTTAATTGATGTTTTGTTCAAGAAATAGTTCTATGGAAATTATGAACTGTTACTACCCAACTAAAGTAGATCAGCCAAAGTAAACAAAAACTGTGCTGTTATACAAGCAATGTGATGTAAAGAAATGTGATCAGGTGAATTTGAATGGACGCGAACATTTAGGAAACGCTTTGATCAGATAAATAACAACAGTCAAAAGAATTAAGTTAGTTGATATGAACATACATGTTCCACCAAAAAGCCATGTCAATCTCTCTCCACAAAACATAAGCAAAAGATGCTTCAGAAAAATAATCTTTGGCAGCTTGGCGTATGAATGGAGCAGCGCGCTCTCCAGTTTTTGAGAAACAAATAACTTTCACCTACAAGTCATATGTATTAGAATTGCTGAGCAGCAAGATGGCATTTACTACTTTGTAAGAGATTGTCACAGTTTATTATTTTAGGACTGTTTAGTCTCATATTATGATTGTTGAACTATGGATCAGTTTCCTGAATATCTAATTGAGACAATAAAGTGAGAATCCATAACCAACCCCTCTCTCCGGAGGAGGTAATGATTGTAGCAGTAGAAGCAGATGGCAGAGGAGGAAGATACGAAGAGACTAAGAGGGATAAAAAGAGATGAAGAACCAGAAGAAGAAAAGAAGAGAAGAGGGAGGTGGAGGAGGCCATTTTGCTGATATTCCAAAACTAATATAGAAGGGAAGATGAAAGTTTAGGAGCAGGGAGTAACCAGAATTCTTCAATTTGCAACCATTAGGGAAAATGCCCACTACTGGTAGACTCTGCACTGGAAGGGATTAATTAATATACTAAATATATATATATATATATATAAATATATATCACTAGTTCACTACCCTAACACTTTCTTTTTCCGAAACATAAATCAACCCATTAGCCAGTCTTTCTAAGTCTTTAAATAAACATTAAGAAAATATTAGACATAACATTTTAAGTAGTTGTCCCCACAATGCTATTAGCTAACAGTCAGTACCTTATGGCGACCACTTGTTGCAATGAACTTTGCCTGAAAATGACAGATCACAGAGAGCACCACGTTATATTGTCAAGAGCAAAAGTTAAAAAAGCAAGTTATATAACACCACCCTTTATGACAGTACAACAGCTAAAGAGTTTGCATAAACACCTAGGATAAACAATAATGTAGCTCTCAAAAACATGAGATCCATGCCCACAGCTAGACCACGAGCCTAGCCTAGTTAGAAATAGCATGTGGCAACTGCATTGACACTAAGGTTCACCTAATAACTTCAACCGAGACACACAAAAAACATTTACCATGCTATTTAAATTACCAGCACATGTATTCCTTTGAATAGTAAAGAATACGAGGTAGACCAAGAATATTGGTTGCCACCCAATCTAAAATTGAATCGACTGAGAATTCACCATGATATCTACAATAAAATTGTAAGTAAATAATATAGGAAATGTTTCCAACAAACACAAGTTATATAAAAAATTCATCATCCTCTACAAACCTTTCTATGCAACGAGTATTTGTACAATTAGAAGGAAAGACAACAAGTCAAGGTACACCTGCAAAAATCATGAATGAAAATGTCAAAGCCTACCCACCAGAAATTGCTGTAAAGAAACTCTTTCAATTTCCTGGAGATCAAACTAGTCAGAGATGAACAGGAGATCACTGACCATTATCCCTATACTCCCTACTCAATGGACAGGTCAACTTGGAGTCTTCTAGATTAAAAAAAAAATCCTACTGTCAATCATAGAGTGCAGAAGCTGGCCCATTTTGATTTCTCATTTGTGCTCTAAAAAGGTAAAATGCTATGACAGGAAACAAAAACAAAAGACTCCTTAGCAGTTTGAGAAAGATACAAGAGAATTGTGTTGTCTGATCTTTTTAAAGATGATTGGCTACCCACCACACACACTCCCGCACGCATGCACACCACACACACACACACACACACATCAAAATTTTAGGAACTTTTAAATTGTTAAAAACAAGTAATTCTAGGTACATTAAAAACTATATCAAACAAAATATAGACATATAGAAAATTCTGTTATCCTAAATAAGGTATCATCTGATCCAAACTGGAATTGAAGAGACAGTTAGAAATCTAGACTTTGAATTAAAGAATTTCAACCAACATCTAGTTAACAAAAAAAGTAGAAGTTACAAAATGTACCATTCCGAAAGTATGGCCGCCCAGCGAATGCAGTTTCTGCAAGGTAAGAAGACAGTTGAAGATTGCCTAATTCCACCATACCTGTCTCGGCAACACCTTCCAACAAACTTTCTAGGTTTTGCAAATGCCACACAGTAAGAAAATCAGTTAAATTGATTACAAACTATAACAAGCACCTCAGGCCCAATTATTATAAATTCACAGATAATCACAATTAAGATGAAAATAAAGGAAAACATGGTACCATTATGAAATGAAAAGAATGTGTAAGGCACTAGAAGACTAATCTCAACATGACAAGAACAGTGCTCAACATCGATGCATTTCAAAATGCAGTTCTTTCTATATCAATAATTTTAAACCTCATTGTGAAGTTCAACAGCAGAAACAAATATTTCAAGATGGCAAGTTCTTTAATAAAGGAGGGCTTTCAAAATTCTCTCATCATTCATTTCATATCAACTTGATACCGAAGCAGCTTCCTTCAGACATGATCTCATGATCTCCGCAAGCTTAGAACATGCATCCAGACACAACTCCATTGCCTTTTCATGAAGAAAGATAATGTGATTGTTTGTTGCAAAACTGAGAATTTTCCTCAGATAAGTAAAAGTACCTCGTTAATTTTGGGAGTTGTCCATTCTCCTGTGAGGGTAAGCTGAGTGACCTCGTTACCAGCAGGCATGCATGTAACCATAAGGCTACCATCTTGGCAGGCTTCCTCTTCCGAGGTGGGATCGATGACTAGGTTCTTCCCAAAACAAGACTAGGAAAAAAATGAAGCTAGTAAAAATCATATGAAACTTTCAGCAAAATATGAAGGGTCATGAAAAAAAACATATGTACAATATATTTGTGGAAGCCTAGATTAAACCAAGAACATTTTGGTTGCGTTTGGAAAGGAATGAGAAAGAAAATTAAAATGGAAGAGAGTGCAATGGGGAGAAGTATATTAAATTCCTTTATTTTGTTTGGTTGTGATATTAGAAGATATGATAATTGAAATATTTTAAGCTTGAGTTAACTACTGTTTTTCTATTTCTTCCACACATTTTAACTTACATGATTTATCTAGTCTGTTTTGAGGGGCTCAATCAATCTCATCTAAATGCTCCAATAGGCAAAAGCCCAGTCCAACAATCTTAGTCAACATATATATGTTCAAACTACAACCAACTTGATCCACATGGACCACCGACCTGATCAAGTCAATTGTTTCCTTGGCCCAGATAATTTTGATATATAACTTTTTAATAAGTGTTATTATATTTAATAGAGATAGAATAAGTTTTCCCTTTCTTAAAGAGTGGAATGGATTTTAGTGGATTGTGTTACTCCTTGAAGTGGGTTGTTCCCCTTCAAATTATTCATCTAAACATTGGAATGGAATCATTAAAAAAATGAATCATTCTGATTTTATTCTGTTCATACGTACCAAACACAACCTTAATGCATGTTTCATGACCATATTTGCAAGGAAAAATACTCATAAAAATTTGGACTCTGCAGTTAAAAAGTACTATCATATAATGGAAAAGAGCATTGAAATGAGTAATAGAATTGTAACAGAGTTGACTTCGACCGCTTGCTTAAAACGAACTGTGACATACCACAGAAACAGCTGAAACAAGATCGTACATCATGATTCCAGCATCAGCAAGTGCAAGACTTGCGCAAGTTATGATCACTGGAAGATCCCCTACAAAGCAAACAAGGAAGAAGGTAAATAATTGGGTAAACTGGCACTTGTTGAAATTGCATTTGAATGTATAACCACCATATGGCACTTGTTGAAAATGCATTTGAATGGATAATTCTCAAGTTAAACCGATGCCAATATCACCATACATAATAGCCATAAACAAGTCTGCACATAATGGAATGGAATTTCTTTCATTTTCTTCCCACTACCCTCCCCATTATTGGGATTTCAAGAATTAGATGTGTTGTTAAGGACCTACTTATAATTCAGAAAAAGTGCAGAGATGTATTTATAAAGTAATAATAAGATGAAATATACAGATAGAAGGGACTATCTAATCGACACTAATAATTTTCTCCAAGAACAACATGATACACAAACAACATGGTATAAGAGTAGGTATATTTGATACCTCCCTCTTCATCCTGCCGCCTTTCATGCAACGACACTTAATTCTTGCACCACACCCCATCCTGATGGTTGTTCACTGACATCTCTAGTGGTATTCAGTGAATTGATTCCCTTTTGCATCTTTCTTGCATTTTTGTTCTTTGATCTTCCTCGATCTACGCATCACGCATTTCCTCATCATCCAAGATAGGCATGGTCAAACATCTTGACTCATCCCCAAGTATCACTCACATACCTATCATACTACCTCCAAGGATTCCAACTCATCTCAAGGCATCGCTAGTCCTTGATTTCTCCACAACAAAATATATATATACAAAAATGTGTCCAAAGTGTGACCTGATCCCTATTTGTTGTGCAAGTGCTACCTCCAAGAAAATGTAGAGATCTACATCTGCAAAGAATCTTTGATGAAGCTCTTGTGCTTCTCCCACTTCCTTCCTACATCTATTATGATGTCCTCACAGATGGAAAAAAGGAATGTCTTCCTGCCTGTGCAGACCTAAATAGTGCCAATTCTACACGTTCACACAGATGAAGAAAGAGGTCATTTCATATTCTACTCCTCTCAATAGAGGGTCAAAACTGTGTTGTCCAAATTCTTAAGAAAGTTGGGCAGTCTTCAATAATAAATGTTGCACTCATTGGTTACTCCACAAACCCTTCAGAACACTTCTAATTCTTTCAAGTCTATGGTTATCACTATGAAATTGAATCTGAATAATTCTGCCCTAAGGCATATGGTTTATAGGCAGGGATAGCTAGAATTTTAGAAAACTAGGGTTGCCAATATTCTTGAGCCAGATAGAACCATATGGGAAAGGATTGTTGCTCAATTACTAGCAAGGACTGTGATACCAAGCCGTGCTAAACGGCATAGATAAAATTTATCATTCTGTCTGTTGATCGACACTGAAACCATTGTGCCACTAGGCAAAGCCGTAAGGTGAAAGCAATGTTGCAGAGGCCTTCGCAAGGTCACAACGACCACGTTGAGGCCTCCATGAGGTTGTGAGGCTGCCACGAGGTTGCGAGGCCGGCATAAGGTTGGGACAGTTGGTCATGACCTCATAGCAGATTGAGTTTTATTTATTTATTTCCCTTTCTTTTAGGGTCTTTATACGGATTAGAGTTTAGGGCAGTTAATTTATCCTTCTTTCATTTTTTTTTAATTTTTTTTGGCAATTGATTCCTTTCCCTCTGATAATCTCTTTCCTTCTTTCATTCATTTCTTTCCCTCCTTCATCTGTTTACAAAATAAACAACAAAGACTAAGAAGAAAAAGCTCTTTAAGGATGAAGATAGAGACGAATTATAAGGGAAAGCATATATAATAATCAAATACTAATAAAAAATATTTGTTTAATTATATTTTATATTTAAAGAGTATCAAAACTGTATTGACATAGCACATTATGATACTGAAACCGTATCATTCCATCATAAATAGAAACTTTGGCATGACTCATAATTTTAAACCTTGATTACTAGCCTCCTTTGGCAAACCATTTATCATAGTGTTATGAGCCTTTTCCAATGTTTCTAGTCATGCTGCAAGATATGGTCACAAGCACAAGATCTCTATACTCATATCTTATGCTTATTAGGTGATAGGAAATCTATTCCATCTTTGCTTGTTTGACATAGAGATGACTATCAACATTGGTAGATTTCAAGCATTTGTTATAGGCATCAAACACTTCAAGTCACATCAGATGTTTGAGTTATTCAGGATCACATTGGACTATTCACCATTTTTCTTCACACAGTTCTCCAGAATTCAAACCGAGGAACACTCAGATTATTGATGGCACATGTTTCCTCTCACTATCTGACATTTACATGCTACTCAATTCCACCCCTATGAGCATGTGTCGGACTGATTTACTCTTGGGTTCAACCATTGTCAAGACTCAAGAGTGACTTATGGAGCTTTACATGCTACTCAATTCCACCCCTATGAGCATGTGTCGGACTGATTTACTCTTGGGTTCAGCCATTGTCAAGACTCAAGAGTGACTTATGGAGCTGGTGTAGGCCATTAGTGAGGTCATGGAGGGTATCAGGGTAGACCTAAGCACATTTGCTATAAGAAGCTAGGACCTGTGAGAGATACATGATATAAGATTTCCACTTGGCGATACCTCATTTCACTAATGTAACTCAATCTAAACTACCTTCACAGGATGGACCTCCTACAATAAGCAATTTAAGTTCAAACTCCACCATCTGTGTTTCTATCAGACAATACTTTTGCTTTCTTCAATTTCAAGTTGTCTTATCTCAACCTATTATTTTTATGGCTTATGTTGGTACTCCTATTGCATATCTGACACATATATATCTAAATTTTCTCTCCAACAAAATGATATTTTCTATTTGCTTGTTAGCTTATACATTCCCCTCCACCAATCTTTTCCCTCATGATACCATAATATCTTTCAACGTGTGTGGTTAATTGAAATTTAGTTCATGTTCTCTTTAGGTTGAGACAAACTATCTCATAGACCGATCAAGTTTCTCTTCCTTGGACAACTCTGCATATTAAAACAGTATCATTGCTATTCTCCTAAGTTACAATGTGTTTTTTTTATATTGTCATAAGTACTTTGAATTCACTCTTCTCTTTTTCACATTCATCTTGTTTCTAAGTTTGTAGTGAAGGAACTTTGTATTTCTATTTCAAATTTTTGTTTCACCTTCTTCCCCTGTAATCTCAACACCAAAGACTTAGAAACAATCTGAGACTCCATTGTGCTCCCAACATTATTGGCACTTCTGAATCCTAGCTTTGATTGCTCTATCTGAAAAGGCAGTCATAAATGAACTATTACACATCCCCTTTTTTGATACATACTACGCTTCCCAATTACTATGTCACTCTACTTTTATTTATTTGGCCTCACATTCCATTTGCTCCTGGTTTGGAAGGATATCAATTAACTACTTTTGTTAGATTCTTCATCTTGTAAATTACTCTTCACCTTCCTTGTTAAACATACACAACCTCTCCTATAGTCATTCTCTCTCAAGATAATAATTTGAGCATTGCAAACCTATCTTACGCATTTTCAATACATTTTTCTCTTTTAAGATTGCCTTCCTAGAATCTCCAACTCAATTGTTCCTTTCCTCCAAATTGGTTCCATCTTATCTATTTTAGAAGTTCAAACCAACATATTTTATGAGGGAGAAAACGTACCTTGCACAAGCTAATAATCCTTCTAAAATTACTTACCGTAACTCTTATTTTCTATCGTTCCTTTTAATAATGACTAACTATCCCTATTTAATTGTGAGGGAAAACCCCAAGGATCTAGGAAGCCAATAATTTTTATGTGGATATCAGACACAAACCCACTTCTTTAGTATTTATTTTGATGGTGTAGGCTGGACATTCATTAGGTGCTAATGTTAAAAGCGGTCAGACAGTTTTTGACTAGCCTTAGCCTCACCTCTACCTCCAGTTGAACACCTGATACTTGTAAGAACTCTTTTCTTATTTTTCTTAAGATAAATTCTCTATCAACACCCTTCGGCCTCTTCCCTGTATTCCACCCTACTTGTCCATCATTATTCTATGTGATGCCGAGCCTGTAACTGCAATTTTCCCTTCCATCTTCCATCGTGAGTTTCTTTGTTTCTCCCTGAATTTTCTAAGTGATTTACCATTGCATTTTCATGGTTCTTCTTCTCTCTTCTCGTTCAAATGTGACCTAGATTATTCCTTTCATTGTGTGCCTGAGTTATTCATTTCACTGTGACCAAGTTATTGCTTTCACTGCATTTTCATTGCATTTTGATAAATTTTCAGGTTGTTCATTGTGGCCTAGTTATCCTTTCATATTGAAACACCCATAAAAGGATTTCATACAAGCACACTCACATGTTAAATAGTAAAGATATCAGCAAGTTGATCTTCTACAAAAATATAAGAGATAAGTAATTGTTAAGTTGTCACACGTTCTCGAACAAAATGAAAATCAATTTCCATATGTTTTGTACGAGTATGAAAGACTAGATTTGTTGTAAGATGCGTCGCTCCAATATTATCACACTAAAGTTTTGGTGGAACATTTGATGCAAGATGAAGTTCTGAAAGAAACGATTGAAGCTAAATAATTTCAGACATTGTATTGGCTATAACTTTATATTCAGCCTCAGTGCTTGAACGAGATACTATAGGTTGCTTTTTCGAATTCCATGAGATAAGATTTCGTCCAAGAAATATTGCATACCCACTAGTAGAGCGCCTATCTTTAGGAGAGCTTACCCAATTCGCATTGCTATAGGCATGTAAGTCTCTAAAAAATTGACGATATAGAAGAAGACCATGTAGAATAGTCCCTTTGAGATAACAAAGTATTATTTTCACATTATTCCAATTTTGTTCAGTTGGAGCATGCATAAATTGACAAGCATAATTTATTACAAAGGTAATATTAGGTCGTGTGATAGTGACATATTGTAAGGCTCCAATAATACTTCGATAAATTTGAGAATCAAACATGGCAGGAGAGGATGGAGTTGTAGAGAAATTGTTTAATTATAACAATTGGTGTGAAGACCGGACGTGCTCCATCCATTTTAGCTCTTTGGAAAGTCCAGTAATGTATTTGCTCTGAAAGAGGAAACAACCTTCATCATGTGGGATAAGTTCAATACCAAGAAAAAAATAAGCATTACCCAAATTTCAAATAGGAAATTCTTGATTGAGAAGACTTAATAGAGTTGTGATGCTCTTTTGATCATTGCGGGTTATTAAAATGTCATCCACATAAATAAGAAAAAAATATCATAAATCCATCATTATATTTGTAGAATAGAGAATAGTCCGTCTTTGATCTAGAAAATCCTTGAGCTTATAACCAATTAGATAATTGATGAAACCATGTACAAGGAGCTTATCGAAGACTATATATAGATTTCTTGAGCTAACAAATATGAGATGGAAATTGTGGATGGATAAACCCAAGTGATTGTTTCATAAATATAGTTTGCTCAAGATGACCATAGAAAAAAGCATTAGAAATATCCAATTGTTGTACAAGCCAGTTAGAACTGACAGCTACTGATAATAATAATTTGATAGATATAATTTTGATGACAAGGCTAAAGGTATCATAAAAGTCAATACCTGATTGTTGACTAAATTCTTTGGCTACAAGTTAAACTTTGTACCTTTCAAGAGAACCATCAACTCGATGCTTGAGGCGGAATACAAATTTAGAGTTTACAATATTCATGGAGGGAGTGCGCGGAACTAGAGTTCATGTTTCATTGCGAAGAAGTGCATCAAATTCTGTAGTCATTGCACTACGCCAATTCGGATCCTTATTCGCTTGTGAAAAACAAGTTAGTTCAAGAGATTTTGAAGAGGTCAATAAAACTTATGGAAGAAGATATCGGATTGCCATTGGTAGACAACGTGCATAGATGTCACTTAAGGAAAGTATATAACGAGAAACACTATCATTTGAATCACTTATTGATGGTGATGAGGAAGTAGACTGACATGGTAAATTCGATGATGGACCTGTATTATTTGAGGATTCAGAGTCAGAAAACATATTATCTATGGTTGGTGAGACTTCTGAGAATGAACATGGAATATGATCCAATATATTATCCCTTTTGATAGTGTTAATGTGTCTTGCTTTTATCGGAGCAGCAATTTGAGGTGATTCCGATGATATAGAAATGTTATTAGAGAGCTCCGAAGCAGAACCTAGGATGTCATCACCTCCGACAATGTTATGGGCTCTAAATGAGTATTTCACCTCAAATATCGAGTTGATGGTTCTCTTGAAAGGTACAAAGCTTGACTTATAGCCAATAAAAATTCTAATCCAATAATAAATATTTATTAACTAGTTCTCTTTCAAGACTAATTCTCTTTTAATGATGATTTTGATTCTCACAAGACTCCATTTTCACTCTAAGATCTTTTGTCTTCACAATTGAAGGTTTACTCAGTAAGATGGGGACTTTTGCGAGGTATGCATTTGCAAGGTGGTCTCACTGCTCGTGGAGGGATGACTTCGTGGAGACAGACGAGCTTCCCTAACTTAACTAATGGAGACCCTTATCTTTAGAAGAAGATCTAGCTCAACGAGGAATTGCTCAAACACGGAAAAGAAATGAATCAATCAAACTTATGTCGTGTTCGACATAGCACGTAATTATATTCCCACCTCTAACTGGTTGTTGTCATAAGCAATCTAGAAGTTAGAGTAGTTTTGATATATACTTTCTAATTCAACGTATTTTTCTTACCTTATATAGATCTAAATCTAATCATTCTTCCATATTTATCACTTTTCGATAATTAATTCTCTCAGTTTGTTTCTTCCTCCACTTAAAAATAGTAATCCTCATACTGTGTTAAACTTGTATCAATTCCTTTCTGTGAGAGTTTAAGGTTCCATTGTAGCACACTAATCAATTTTACTTTCATGCCACATCAATCAATTTGGTATGGAAGGTTTTTTTTTTTTTTTTTTTAACTAAGAAGAAGTTCTTCAGGCAAAATTATAGCAACACTGGCATTGACAGTAGCTTTTATATATGTATATATTACTGCAATCTTTTTAACTTCAGTCGTCAAACAGTGGAGACATCAAAAACATGGATACAAAGTAAACCACCTATCAGAAACAGTCGATATAGCAATTTTCTATCTATCTATCTATCTATCTTTTTTAGCGGGGTTTAACCTTCAAATACGTCCAATTTAATTAAAGTAGTTGAATCTTCTTCCTCCCTGGTCCTTGCTTCCATTATTGCTCGATCGTAAATAATTTGACTAATCGTCGGTGGTGATCACTGATCACCACGATAGTGCAGTTCAGATCTCGTTCCAAGTTTCATCCTCCTTCCAATGCTCGATCGCCTCACTTGGCTCTGCATTCTGATCTGATCTTATGAGGCAGGAGGAACTCAGAAACTACTGAAAATCCCGACGAATTAAGCAAACTACTGAAAATCTAGATAGATTTATCAGCCAATAAACAGAAAGACCTCATGGTAGAGATCACTAAATAGCTAAGGAAATTTATTCAGAGTTACATGTACAAGTTCTGATCTCTATCTTTGAAATTTTAGGGGATTTTCTATGCACAGTACAGAACACTTTTATCAGGCTCGTAAAAATCTTGCTCAAAGGCAGAGAAAACACATGCATCAGAAGAGAGTCCACCTTGCCGACCAAAAGCTCCCTTTCTTGCTCTTCTTCTTCTTCTCCTGATCTTCCTTCTTCCGCTTCTTCATCGTCTTCATCTTCTTCTTCGTCTCTTTATCTTCCTGATCACCTCCCGGCCTCCCGATCGTGAAGGCCAGCGACCGGCTTTTCCGCAGAGGCTCAGGCTTGACGAGGGCTTGGCTGGGAGGGGAAGAAGAGAGGTTGGAGTTGCGAGACGACGAGGAAGAGGCGACGAAGGAATTGGCGGAGGAAGACGCGGAGAGGTGAGACAGCTTTTCCCTGAGGCAGAAGGGGCACACTCCTTGGGACTGCCGGTGCTCAGGGTGCTTCCTGCACCTCCCTTCCATCTCCGACGATCCCCTCGCCATCGGGTGATGCTGATCAAGCTTCTTCGCGTTCCTCGTAAGCAACTCCATACATATTAATTAACTTCTTCTTCTTCTTCTTATTGCTGCTTTTTCAACAATTTGCTTTGTCGAGTGCCATGCGTGTGGTCTAGAAACAGCAATGGACCACCCAGCTGCCCCAATTAAACAGCTAGCTAGCTTCCCCACTGGAACTCTGTTGCCGTCCGTTTGAACTCGAAGGCTTATCTTCCAATATTTGCCAGTGTTTTCCAAATCCCGTAGAAAGCCTCGACTGAGCCTACAGACAATGAAAATGTTCGTAACATCGTATTTCTTGGATTTGGTCGACCGGATTGTGGCACACTCGTCAAACTAGGCGGCTATGGAATGTTGACTGACTAGGCGTCCAAGTCCTCCACTTGGGTTATCTCCTTCCGGATCGACGGTCGAAACTTGGCGCTCGTGGTTTGTCCTGTCTCGTTGGCTCTCCGATCGGACGAGTGCGTTGGATTGATGTTGACGGCTGGGCAGAATCGTGGACGCAACGGCGAGAGATTGGGCCATCGGGATGCCTCCACACGTGCGGTGGACGGAGTCAGCAGTTACCTCATTGCATCGCCACGTGTTGCGACTTGCAGGACAGTGGACACGGGGAAAAGGATAAGGGAAGATGGCAAAAAGCACGCACGTGCTGAGGCTTTGGATATGCCTAGCTAGTCTATTGGCAAATTCCAACTATTTGTCGTATTTGTTCTTGATAAATAAATAAATAGATTGTTCTTGATAAATAAATAAATAGAATGCAGTTGAAGTTGGAAGAGTTCGTTGGTCTCGTATGAAAAAAGTGACATGTTTAATGAGTCGGAGTTTCATTGAAATTGGAAAAAGGATGATATGAGATAACCACATGATAATTGTTGGAGTGAGGACGACAATCTCGATGAAGCCGAGTAATACTTTTTTTCGTCGTGATCAATTGTAATTTTTCGATTTATCTCATCACTGATGATCGTGAAGCTGACTGTGTAGGGTCACTAAAGTGGCAGATTCTATATTTTTACAGAAAAAGAGTGAGGACGATAATCGTTGATTAAATCCGTAAAAATTATAGATAAAATTCTAACCAAAATTAAAAATAGAAATGATATATTCATTTTCAATGTTTATTATGTCTACAAGTAATGAATTGCTTGCATGTGTTTAAATGTCAAAGGATAAAATGTTTTTTTATTGAATATAAGCATATTGAATAGGATGTTTATTTGCATCTACAAATATGTGACTATGTCTGCTTAGGTTGAATTTCTTCAACGATTTTTATGAAGGTGTTTTTTGAGTAAACAACTTGAATTTCAAGAAAAAGTATTGTATCATACAAAATATTACTATAATTAGAGATGGGTCCAAAATATTACTAAAATTAAGGAGGTGGATTGAGTTTTGGATGTGGAAGAGGCGACTTTTAATGAACTAAGTATTAAGTAAAAAACTTCATAGATAATAACTTTTTTTTTGGACCGGACTAGAGCCTAGAACCGTCCTACTAGATCCGTCTCTAAATAAAACTCATTTACACTAATATTTGTAGATTAATTTCTCCAACATAGAGAATTAATATTTGAGGAGAAAACAATGGTGTTTGATAACTTTAAGTTATTCAAAGTTATATTACAAAGTCTTAATTATACACCATGTATGATAGCCTTTTGAGCGTCACCTAAATTAGGAAAAATAATGAAAACTTTCACCTCAAGCACTTTTAAAAAAATTGTTGATCTCTACGAGAATATATTTATATTTTCATGACTTTTTGTTTTCTCGTTGCTACTATATGAACCACCTTTGAGTTCTAGAATACTCTCGAGAGGCAAAATTATATAATACTCTTTCAATCAATAATGGGTTGGAAGTCTTATCGGAGATTATAAGAAATTATTGAATTAAAATTACAAAAACTAACTCTCATATAAGATAACTTGAGTTGATAATATCAAATTGCTAAGTAAAAAAGGATAAGTTACTTGGGATAACTGAGCTACTGACTCTGTCAAGCTATAGAGTTGCTAAGTTAGTCGAGTTGTCGAGTCTTTGCCGAGTCAACTGAGCTATCCAGTCAGCTAAGTCACAAAGTTGGCAGAGTCAGCCAAGTCGCGATCGAGTCAACTAAGTCACAGAGTTGGCTGTGTTGTTGAGTCAGTTGAGTTGTCGAGTCATGCAGTTGGTCGAGTTGCTGAGTCAACCAAGCCATCTCGAGTTGACACCGAGTGCTCTAGAGTCACGAAACTGAAAGCTGATTCGGAAAACTGAATTTACCTGATTGTCGACTGATGAGTTGGTCGAATGAGTTGTCGAGGCTTGTGTAACGTAGTTTCCTTAAAACATATTCGTCGTCCTCCAACTATGCTTTGAATCAGTTGAGTTGTCGAGTTTCTTCCAAGTCAGCCAAGTTGCCGAGTCAGCTAAGTCATAGAGTTGGCCAAGTTAGCCAAGTTGTAGTTGAGTAACCAAGTCATAGAGTTGGCCATGTTGTTGAGTCAGTTGAGTTGCTGAGTTGTAGAGTTGGTCGAGTTGTCAAGTCAATCGAGTTGTCCCGAGTGGACACCAAGTACTCCCGAGTCATGAAACTAAGAGCTGAGTCGGGAAATTGAATTTACTTGATTGTCGACTGACAAGTCAGTTGATCGAATGAGTTGCCAAGGCCTGTGTGATATAGTTTTCTTAAAACATATTCGTCCTCCTCCGGTTGTGCTTTGAGGTTACGATAGACACATGTTCCCAAGATACAACAGTAGAACTGTAATTACCACTAAGCACAGATCGGTTGTGACGAATCGAGAATGCTAATATGGGTAGATCTCCGTCAAGTGAAGTGTATGACAGAGAGAAGGAGAACAAAGTAGATGAATTTCTATTCTTCTATCCTTGATGTGGTTTCTTTACTTGTGGTCGTGGCCTCCTTATATAGGAGCTCAGACCCATGACAACATTCAATGGTCATTAATGATCATTTATCACCATCTCACCGAGCTTGAAACATTAGCCGTCGACTATCAATAGTCAGCCATTTCACTCGGCGGTTATGGATTCTCAATTAATCATCGATTAATTCACCCGTTACATACTTAAGCAATTTGCAAAAGAAGGATTAATGTAACAAAATACTGGTTGATTCACTTAGTCGCACACGAGTCAACTTAGGTCAGTACAATTCGAGTTCTGAATTTGCACCTTCTTGTAGCCCACATGTGTGAGAGAGCCTCTCCCCATGCATATATTCACAATATCTATGCTTGTGACACATAATAAACCAACCACAATACCTTGAAACTTCCAATGTGAGACTAAAGTCTCATTCACAATGAAGTCTCTTTCTTTATTTCCACCTTTTTTTATTCACATTTCTAACAATCTCCCATATGAATGAAAACATGGTATGTGATAATATTTAGCAGTTGAGCCCAATATAGGACAAGGAGGTTTTACCCTTTGAACCATCTCTTGTGAAGACATGTTTGCTTAGTAATTGACAATAGACACGATGTCTTTGAACTGTTCAGTTGTTCGTGTAGCATTGATATATCTCACCCAGGACTCTCCTAGATACAACTCTGTTCTCATGAGTGTGTTCATTCTTGCTTATGAACACGCCTAGTTCTATGAGAAGTTCTAAGAATTATGTTTGCAATTCTCTTTGAAGCAACCTCACTTCTTTTTCGCATAAATGATCTCTCAAGAGTATTCCACATTACTCTACTAGATCATTAAAAGTCATATACTTAACCTCCATCCTTTCTTGGATAGTTCCCCCATTTAGTCAGTACAATTAGGTTGCCCCATTAAACTTAGTTTTTAGGATCTCCAGTCTACACAAGTTGAGTTTCCTTTGCACTAATATTTTCCATTAGCATCAAGTCCATCCCTTACGATGAACTTACAACTAACTCTCTATTTAACCATTTGATTAGCGGATCTCCTAGATTATCCTTTGACTTCACATAGTCAACAATAATAACTCTTGTTGAGAGTAGTTCCCTAATGGTATTATGTCTATGGCGTATATGTCTAGACTTACCATTATATCGATGGCTCTATGCCCGATTAATTATCGATTGACTATCATAATATATGCCTATTGCCGATCCAAGTTTTGGCCATTTAGGAACATTTACAAAGAATTACAGTAGTCATTCAGCCTTTTCATCATATTTGTCAAGAGCTACAAACTCAAATTCCATCGTGGATCTGGTTATTACAGTTTGCTTAGAAGATTTCCATGAAATGACTACACTTTTCAAAGTGAATACATATCCACTCGTAAACTTACAATCTTTCATATTCGATATCCAATTCACATCGTTGTACCCTTCGATCATAGCAGAATATCTCATAGTGTAGTTCATAAATAAGAGCATATCTTAAGTATCTTAGTACTATTATTATCTCTTTCTAGTGCTCAACTTCCGAATGCATATGCTAAGTCTGGTTGTGTATAACTCATCAAGTACATCAGACTTATAATCACTTTAGAATACTCTATCTGAGAAATGTTAGTACAGGGAGTACCAGATATTCAAACTTAGATTTTAATGATGACAAATGTTCAAAGTTAAGCTTGTTTGTGAACTAACAAAGTTAATCTAGTATGCAAGTAGCCTTACCTGGGAAGTTCTAGTACGTGATACTAGGCAGGCAAAAGCCTTAGTGGGTCAGTTGGACCAGACTAGACAAGATAAATCTTAGCAAATCAGGAATACTATGCAGCTAAGTCTAGATGGTTCAGTGAACTAAATATCCAGCAGGAAGGACTTGATAGATTAGAGAGGATCAGAGATCAAGTTGGGAAGTCTTGGGGGTCAAGCGATATGTTGAGCAGGAAGCCCAAACAGATCTGGAAGATCAAGGTTTGGAAAGGTAAACTCCTGGAATGGAGTGGTTCTTCCAAAAGGAAGAATGAGTAAGGATGAGTCCTCATTACAGGGATTATCCTTAGGCATCAATCCAACTAATGGATTCATGTGAATTCCAAAATCAAGATTGGATAGTACGTCTACTATCAAAATCTAATTATCATATTTTGTGTTCTAACTATTGTTTTGCAAGATTGGTAAATTAATTAGCTAGATCGGTAGACCGAACGATTAGTAGACCGATCCACTAGTTCGGTAGATCGAAAACTGAGTTGGCAACCCAGTTGTCCAAGGTGCTGACGTGACATCTAATGTGTTGGGTTGCAAGGGTACAAACATAGTCTCACATCTAAAACACATGGGAAAGATCATGAGTTTAAAAGGATGGAAAGTATCTCCATTGACATGAGGCTTTTTGGGGAGAGTCCAAGAACAAAGCCATGAGGACTTAGGCCCAAAGTGGACAATATCATGCAATTGTGGAGATACGAACATCCTTTTAGACACAACAAATGGTATCAGAGCGAGGTT
>NC_133881.1:6740031-6817525 GCF_044706935.1 Curcuma longa
TTGGAGTTGATATGTATGTAAACATGCTTCATATTTTGAAGAAATAGATTAAAGCTGTGAAATTTTTTTTGATTTGCGATGAATTTTACGACGAATCATGGTATTCGTCGCAAATGTATTGAAAATATTGACTGTTGTATCGTCAGATTGGCAATGAAAACTCATTTTTCATCGCCAAATTGGTGGCAAATAATGGGTATTTGTCGCCAAATTGGCGACGAATAACGAGTTTTCGTCGCTAAATTGGCGTCGAATAATAAGTTTTCGTCGCCAATTTGGCCGAAGACATCTCGTTTTACTCATCCGCATTGGCGACGAAACATATTTTTCGTTGCAAAAATTGGCGATGAAACACCAATTTTCGTTGCAAAATTTGGCGACGAAAAATGTTTTTCGTTGCCAAAGTTTGCAACGAAAAACATTTTCGTCGCCAATTTTTGCAACGAAAAATGTTTTCGTCGCCAATTTTTGCAATGAAAAATCTGTTTCGTCGCAATCTTTTGCAACACATTTGATGACGAAAAATTTTTTCGTATGAATTCCTAAATTTTTGTCGCCAAAAGTTGTGACGGGCTTTTTGCAACGAAAGAAATTGTCCAAAAAGTCGTCGCAAAATGATTTTGCAATGAAAAATATTTATTTTTTCGTCGTAAAATTCGTCGCAAAATCGCAGTATTTTTGTAGTGACTGATTTTTTTATTTTATAAGTTTTTTTATAAAACATCACAAATGTTATATTATTGCAACATGTGATAGTGATTTGAAGCAATAGATATATTCGTAACAGGAGAATGATTAATTTACAGATTTACTAAACAAAGAAAAAAATTATAGTTACCTAACAACGAGCAGAGATTTTGGTAAAGAAAAAGGAGCGAAAAGATCGTGCTCAGTGAGAGAAATTAAAAAAATTTAGGTTAAATAAATTTAAAAAGTTATTTGAGAATTAATATTTTAAAATAAAGATAAAATTGGAATAAATAATATTTAGAGTTGTCTTCCCTTTACTTATATCCCAAACTGGAGTATAAGAAAATCTCCTTTTTCATTGGTGAAGAAGATTAAAACTTATCCTTCCCTCCTTTTCTCTCACTCCTTTCTAAACAAGGTTCAAAGTTTCCTTCCTCTTAATTACCCTTCCTTCCCTTTCCCTCACCTCCTCCTTATTTGTTATCGCGTGAATAAGAAAATAGCTGTCTCGGAAGATGATTGAGTTGATTATTACGGGACAGATTTATTGTATTGGGTAAGGATTGAATCTTGACGAAGCTAAGATAATATCCTTCTCGTAGTGGTCAATTATAATTTTTTAATTTATTCTTTCATAGATAATCATAAAATTGATCATATAGAATCGTTGGAGTAATGAATTTCACTTTTTACTATCGTGAGTGAAAAAATTATTATACCCACTGGATGCTTAATTGACTTGTTACGATGGAGGCACCATGAGGTGCGCGTCCTTTTGCTACGACAGTCAGTAAGAAAATTGTTTCAATACAATATATTAAATAACGTTTTTAAACCGGCGATCCGAAACATTTCTTTGCCGGCGTATGGATGGTTGTTTCCGTTGTCAATTTGGCTCCCTCATTCCAGCTGGTTTGTGCGATATTTACAAATATTATCATATTGTCGTATTTGAATTTTGATATAAAATTTGATCAAGTAATAATTCATAAGATTAACTTTTTATTTAAAAAATTAAAGTAGTATTGTAATTAATTGTCACAACAGCAATTTGTGAATTGTGATTTGGCATTTCTAAATGCTGTCGTCAAAAAGAGAAACAAATTTAAAAAACCTACAAAATTATATATCCAGACATGCAATTTAAAACGAGGGATTTAAAGACAAAAACAGCTCGCTCCACAAAATTTCACATCAAATAATAAATTAATAAATATAGGTAACTATCTTTAAAAAATGAAAATAAAGTGTAGTTATTTAGTATTCAAACTAAATATATATTTAAAACTTATATAATATATTTTAATATTTAATTAAAATTAAAATTGCTTTGAATTCTTAGAAAAATAAAATAAAGATTAAAAAATGATATACCAGAACCTCCAATATAATTTTTTAATATATACATATATAAATAGATAGATACAGAAAGCCTGTTTTAATTAAAACTTAATAAAATATAAAACATAGTGAACACTTAAACAAATTAATCAGTGGCTCTTGGAGGTGTTATTTTTCAATTTAATATTATATTTCTATATTTAGAAGACAAGCATTCAAATTTTTTTAATATTAAATATTAATCAAAATTTAATAAATATACCTTTAATATTTTTAGTATCTATCATAACTATTTCTCACCTTTATTATAAAATTTATATATCATTATTTTCATATTGGCATTATCACAAGTTGGTAAATCGTAATGAAGGACGAAGTCAGAAATTTCATATTAGAGATCATTCGTCCTCTATTTCTATACTTATACTCCTCTTATAATAAAAAATTGAGGAACGGAGGGTAGCCACCATTATTGATCCTATTGGTGTTAGTGTTGGGATCGTCCCGATGCATTGCGCGCGTTTATATGTTTCTCAAATATGCGCAACGGAAATAAACTAATAATTAAAACTAATTATTATATAACTCACACATGCAAATATAGGATATAGCAGGTACAAGACATAACTGAAAATTAAAATTTTGTAGGATAGTAAATATTCTATACGTACATGACAAATGACGTTGAGCGGTGTTGGCATCAATCGAGCGGTCCTTTTTGAAGTTCCGCCTCTAATGGTGATCTACGTCAAGCTCTCGTCTAGACGACTTCCTAAATCACGAGTCGCATCACCGTCTTCGGTACTAGCCGACGATTGGCAACGATTGATATCGAAGAAAAACTCTAATATCGAAAATGCGCAATAACACTTGTCGCAACAATTTCTCGGGGCTTTCTTAATTATCACCGGCAATCATATTCCCGGTGTAATTTTTGATGGTCAACCTTTGATTGTCGATTTTAGGACAAATGGTCGGAAATCCTTTCCCGTGATGATGGAATAATTTTTCGATCGCTTCACAAGCTTCCAGCGGCAAAACCCTACTATAACCTTGTTGGGATCGTCCTAGTGCAATGCGCGTGTTTACACGTTTCATACTTGTGAGCAGCGGAAATAAATAAATAATTAAACATAATTATTGCACAACACATGCATGCATAGCAGGAAATAACATCGTACAAGGCATGGCAGGAAATTAAAATTTTACAGAATAATAAATTATTCAATGCGTACCTCATTGATTTTTTTTGATGAAAAGTAAATATATATCATCAAGAAAATTGCACAACCATACAGGAGCTCTTATGGCGTTGGCTCATATCATGTCTAACGAATTGTCAGATCTGAGCAGTCACCAGAGGTATACTGTACATGTGCTCGCATGAATATCATACACATCTCTACAATAGTCCATCGCTGCATCACTCTCTACTCATGTGTACAAATAACAAAAACATCCTCTCATGTCCTCCACAAGTAGTCATATCGCCCTCCTAAAAAGTGAGGGTAACCCTCCAACTGCCAATCGGGTCCTGCCTCCGCTATCGTAGTCATCCTCAGTATTATGTACATCCATGTGCCCACATCAGCCTCAAGTCACGCAGGGGAGAAGACCAGCCACGCCAGTGACATCCAGGCCATCATCTGGTCATGAAGTATCCACACCAACTGCCGCCACCAACAAGTGCAGCATAGCTCAGCCACCTTAAAGGTCCCCCTCTAGCAATCCTCCATCCGTATCCGCCACCTGGTGCCAGCTTGCCACAGCACCCAACCACCAAAAGGTCTTGTCCATCGCTCCAAGGCTCGAGGCCCAAGTAAATGCACACTTTGAGCAAGTGGGCAACTATCAATGAATCTGGCGTGTCTTTACCATAGCCGTTTCTATGGACTAGATAGGTCATTATTGGTGGACCTGTTCACCCTCATAAGCTTTTTGACAAAGCCTCAGCCATCAATGGATTTAGAACGTCTTTACCGTATGCGGTTTGCTGCGGATTAGATGGATCTAGAGGGGGGGATCCATGCACCTTTTTTTTTTACAATGCACATATGCGATATGTATGCATGCATGTAAAGGATGCCCTATATATGTAGATGACAATACAAACACATATGCAAGGTGTGATTCTAAAATGTGTGCAACTGAAACTATGCAATATGCATGAATGCACTAATTGAAGACACATAATGATGCTATGCAATACATGTGACATGGATCTTCCCCTAAGACATCCTGCATCTCCATGGCCTACTCCTGTCATAGCTTCCGATCGGTATAAATGCCCATCGCTCGATGAATATGAGTCTGCACTCGCCGTATAAGCGCCTCCTCATCCAATCTCCTCCCCTCATGCATGTTGCGATTGCGGGCCCCCCATATGTGATATACCAGAGCCGCTAGGGCTACATGTCTCGCCGAAGAGGCTGTGGAGGTCCTTTGGTACTGTCATCGAAACGTCCTCAGCATACTCCAGTAGGTGGTCATTGTTGGTGCAAGGTGCACTCAATGATCAAACCTTAGTTTTGATAATGACACTAGGTTCAAGTTAAGTGTGTTGTGGACTGACATTGTTTATCTGAGTATGAGCACAGGTTTGATCTAAGTCATAGTGCAGCTAGGCATTGGAAGTCTTGGCAGAATCAGAGCTCCAGGTGAAGTCTGGGCTGGTCAGGAGCACCGAGCCGCAGCAGAAGTCTAGACTGGTCAGGAAGACCATGTCGCAGCAGAAGACTGGGTCAGTCTGGAGGACTGAACCGTAGTAGAAGTCTGGGCTGGTCAGGAGGACCGAGCCGCAGCACAAATCCAGGAAGCCGAGGACAGAGCCGAGCAAAAGTCCAACGAGTATGGAGGACTCGGTTGGCATCAGGTAAATTCTCCTGAGAGGAGTGGGTGAGGACGCGTTCCTAAGTGGAACAGTAGGCGTCGGTCTAACCCAGAGTTTCATTAGAAACCCGAAGTTAAGACTCAGAGTTAGTTTTACTAACTCGATACCTGTTTACTTTGCATGTTATTTGACTAACTTCTATTGCAGGATGGAAATTCGGATCAATAGTGGACTCCGGGCAAAAAGGCTGATTTTTGCTCTTGGAGTCGACTCGGGTGAAGCCTGAGTCAACTCAAGCTGAGTCAGCAAAAACCTGGAAGTCAGCTGGTCAGAATTCCGCCAAATCAGACTGGAGTCGACTGGAGTGAAGTCTGAGTCGACTGGAGATTGGAGTCGACCCGAAGTTGACCTGAGTCGACTCAGCCAGGGAAAAGGCAACCGCAGAGCAAAGAAGTCAAGAGATCTGCCACGCCGGACTAGAGTCGATCAGAGGGACTTGAGTCGACTCGAAGCGGCGCAGACTTGGCAAGAGCCGCCGATTTGGAATCTGACAGAGGATTGGAGTCGACTCAATAAATAGTTGAGTCGACTCAAGCATGTTATATAAGCAGCATTCGACCAGCAGCTCAAATCAACTCACACGCTCAACTCCAATTCATTCTACTACTGATACAATGTCTCTATAACACTCCGGCTTCATCCCTTGAGTCGCCAAGCCACCGGAATGTTGAGCTCGCAACTACTTCAACATCAAAAGCGTCGACTACTCCGATTTTGGTAACTGTATTAAATTCCAAATCATTTTTGTTACCATTTGTGTTGACTATTGTAATCGCTTGACTTGAGTCCGTAAGGCTCAAGTCTTCTAGTGGATTGCCCAAAGTAAACGGTCAAGGACCGTGGGCTTTGGAGTAGCAGCTTCACGCTGTGAACCAAGTAAATCATTGTGCACTTATCTTATTATTTTTGCATCTCTATTTCCGCTGCATACTCAAATTCAAAAACGGTCGAAAAAGCGTACGCGCTATTCACCCCCCTCTAGCGCAACTCGATCCTACAGTCATCTCTAGCCTCATGTGCAACCATCCCCCGCACCCCGCCCCCATAGGCGACATGTGATATCGCATCTGAAGAAAACATGCTCCAGGGTCTCCTCCTCTCGCCTATAAAAAGTGCATCTCCGGTCTGGTAAGTACTCCTGCGGGGCACGTACCGGTAGCCGCCCTCGTGCAAGTAGCCATAGCGTAAAGGCATGACTCGGCTGAATAGAGCGATGCTATACTATCCTCGTCCACGGCTATCTCGGCCGAACGCCTCCCTAACACTACTGAAACCAGGATGCTAGGAGCTATGTCGTCGCTGCTGGGCTCCACGCAATACTCAAGAGACTGTCCTGAATGTGGAGTAGCTGTTTCAAGAGCGGGGAATCACCATGGCATGCTGTCCACTCCCAAAGGCCTACCCACTGTAAGTATTGATGATGGATCAATTGAATCCATAGTGCATCCTGTCTGTCCTGAATACGCCATAGAACCTTAGCCAGTAAGGCAAGGTTTCAAGTCCGTAAGTCCCTCAGGCAAATACCACCCTCTGCTCTCGGACAGCATAACTCTGCCCATGCAATGAGTGGACGTTGAGTAGTCCACATGAATGACTTGCAGATCCCATGTATACGGTCTATGACCCCACTGGAGATGGGCAGAGTGGACATCCAGTAGCACTCCACTCCCTAGAGGATTGAGGCTACCAACTATGCTATCCCTGCATATGATAATGTAGCCTTGAGCCACGATGTGACTCGCCTCGTCAAGGTGTCCAATGAAGACATGTAATCTGAGATCCTAAGCTTCCGTGAGGCAATGGGGATTCTCAGATATCTGAAAGGCATCTCTCCCTGCTGAAACCCAGTAATACTCAAAAGTCGGTCTCGAGTCATAATATCGACCCCTGCCATGTAAATGTAAGATTTGGCCACATTAGTTGCGAGCCCTGCCATCTGGGAGAACTGCCTCAGACACTCCACTAGCCACATGATAGAAGATGTGTCTCCACGTGAAAGCAATAGCATGTTATCTGCATATACTAGGTTCGCAATTTGTAAGGGCTCACACATGGGGTGAAAGTGGAAATTCGGCCATCGTGTACATCTCTCAAGGGACCATGATAAGTACTCCATGCAAATACCAAAAATGTATAGGGATAGTGGGTCCCCCTGTCGCAATCCTCACCTACCTTGGAAAAAACCATGCAGGTTCTCATTTATCACTATCGAGAAGGATGTCGTAGAAATACACTCTCGGATCCATGTGATAAATGTGGTGGGAAATCATAGAGCTATGAGAACATCCTGTAGGAAATCCCAATGAACTAAGTCAAAAGCCTTCTAAAGATCCACCTTTAAGATACAACGTGGTGAGATGCACTTTCTGGTATACCGTCGTAGGAGCTCCTGTGCAAGATGGATATTATCTGTGATAAGGCATCCTCTGACAAAGGCTGTCTGGGCGGGGTGCAAGAGGATGTCAGTCACCTCGGCTAATCGGCTGGTAAGTAGCTTAGATATCACCTTGTAGAATACTGTGCAGCACGATATAGGCTGGTAATCATAAACAGTAGCAGCATGTGCAGTCTTAGGAATTAGGGCTATCAGAGTATGGTTCCATGAGCTAAGCAATCTGCCACTCCGAAAAAACTCAAGTATAACAGCAGTGAAATCCGCACCTACTATGTCCCAGGAATGCTTAAAAAACTTAGAACTGTACCCGTTTGGCTCTCGTGCCTTAAGATCTCCAATATCAAATAATGCATGCTTTATCTCCTCCGCAATCGGTGTCCTAAGTAGCCTATCATGCTAATCCTTTAGAAGTGTCCTACCAAAACTCATGCAATCCGTTAGAAAATCAGTATGTGCAACCTGAGCCCCCAACTGAGTCTGGAAATGTGCTATAAACTCTCTGGCCACATCCCCCTGGGTGGTGGCTACGCTCCCATCACCCCGCTCAATGGCCATAATTTCCCTCCTCTTTGTATTACGCTTTACTATGGAGTGGAAAAAAGTAGTGCATCTATCAACCTCCCGAAAGTAAGTGTGCTTGACATACTACTGGTAGAACAAGTACTTAGCATGCGAAAGTCTGTCAGCAGCCTTCCGTGCCTCCTGAAACTCCTCATCCACCCATCCCTGTGCTCGAGTCCGCTGCTAGACCTCCTCAAGGTGTTGCTTTGCTACGCTGGTCCACTCCTGTATGTGCTAGAAATTCTGTCTATTAAGTTGCTTGAGAGGCCCCTTTAGTTGACTTAGCTTCTGCTTGAGGATGTACTGTGCTACCCCTGTAACTGTCCCACCACTCGGTGATGCCCAACACTGCTGTACTATCTGTAGGAAACTAGGGTGAGTGGCCCACATGTTGAAGAATTGGAAAGGCTTAGGCCGCCTTTCACAACTATCCAGGATGGAGACTAGGCATGGTGTGTGATTTGAGATGGCTCCTGGAGGCCTAAACTTTACAAAACTGCTCCTATCATGGTCTAGCCAAAGGGCATTAACCATAGCTCGGTCCAATTTGCTCACCGCGTGCCCATTTGTCCAAGTAAACATGCAGCTGGTGGAGCTTAAATCCTCTATACCTGCTTGGAGAATAAAATCATGAAAATCAACAGTAGCATGTGTGGTGACATCCATCCCACCTTGCTTATCCGCAGGAGACAGGGGGGAGTTGAAATCTCTCAACAGTAGCCATGGTAAGGACATGCTCCCCGCAATCTGATGCAACCCCTCCCAAAGTAAGCGCCGACTAGTAAGAGTAAGTTGCCCGTAGATAAATATCACTGCATAGCACGTCTATGTGACTTGATGTCGGATACTTGTGTGAATGTATTGGTCAGCCCACTCATGTATCTACAATGTGATGCTCTGACTATCCCACAAGAGTAGCATCCGGTTCCTTTCAGAGTCCCCTGTCCTCTGTTCACTCTCCCATTGTCTGAATGCCATATTTTTGAGTTTATGATAAACTGCTGAGGTTAATTTTGTTACTTCTGAGTCGACCAGAGACCAGAGTCAACCCAAAGAGGATCAGAGTCGACTCTGATGGGAAAGTCTTGAAAAACCGTTCCGGTAGATTCTTGCAGAACAAAAATTTTCTCGGAAACGATCTATAGTTGCCCTCATAGTCGATCAAACGAAGTTTGATCGATGCATTTAGATCATTGGGCTCTTGTGTTTGGTTTACAGGATCCAAGATAAACAGGATAATTTAATTAATGCGGAAACATTAAATTATACCTTTTCTTCGGACTGTTGTGAAGGATGTGGATGACCCTTCGATCTTCTGTTGTATTCCTCTCCTCTTCTCGAACGTTGTGTGGGCAACGATCCTTCGAGAATTACTCCACCAAAATTCTCCTCTCCGATGGCGAGCAAACTTTCCTTCCTTCTCTTTATCTTGGAGAAAAGAGAAGAGGAAGAGTAGGTTGTGGCAGCCGACCAAAAAGGGTTTCCGGCCACCAAAAGGATTTCCTTCGTATTTCGAAACCCCTTTGCAAGCCTCCCCTTTTATAGCTTAGCCATCGGATAAACATGGTATGATTTGAATTATAAACTTGGTATGATTTGAATCATAAACTTGGTATGATTTGAATCAATCAGATCTGAGAATTTTGGTATGAATTCGGAAGTTACCAATTCGAACCGAGATGCTTAATCAATTAAGGAATTGATTAAACATCGTAACTTTTCCTCATTGTAGGGATGTATACTGTAAGCCTGAGCGTTTGTATGAACATCTGTAAATTTTATCCATTCTAATGAGAATCATATTTAGTCAAAGTCTGTGTTTTAGTTAAATACAGTTGTCCGTTTAGTTTATATTGTAGATAACATAGTGTGTGGTGTCACGCAGAAGATTATGTTATCAGTCCCTTATAAATTATAAACAGTGCTCACAACCGTAATGGATAGGGACAAACCATTGAGACGGTTGTAGTGTAATTTGGTATTAGTTTATCTTAACTATAAAATTACACTAGTACACTTTGTGTGTATTGAGTAGGACCGATTGAGGTCGTTCGATTTATACTGACCATATAATCGAACTAGACCTCTGTTAGTATGGAAGTACAACCTCTTAATCCGGATATAATAGCAAGCACATATATTTAACATATATTTCTTTAATTCATCAAAGGGTGAGATTTATCTCGTTAAATCAAAAGGCCCGATGAGTTGGGAAATAATGTTAGGTATATGGTGTGTTGTTGATTATAGAAGGAAACTGTGTCCTATAGAAATAGGTTGATGATGTCCCCTTGAGAAGCTCATAAGGATCATCATGTTAAAACCCTGCAGGTGGATTAAGTTCCTCATGATGATAAGGTTGAGTGGTACTACTCTCAGACTTAGAAGTTAATTTAATTGAATTGTCAGTAATTCGATTAAATTAAGGGACATACGATATCTTAAACATAGGGAGGTTAATGTACTCATACTAAGAAGGAGCCCATAATGTAATATGGGATTGGTGCGGTAGTGCAATAATAGCTCTTTAGTGGTATGAGCTCTTATTGATGAACTTGGGGTGTGTGTTCGGGGCGAACACGGGAAGCCTAAGCTCATCGGGAGACCAAAACCAATTCCTCCTCGTGGTCCCTCTTGTAGCCTCTAGATAGTGCCTAATATCATTAAAGGAGAATTCTCGGAGACATCCAGGAGAATTCTCGGAGACTTTTCGGAGACTTTTCGGAGACCTTTCGGAGACCTCTCGGAGAATAAAAGAATGCCGAAAGAATTTTATTTCTTCCGTGGATAAAATTTATTATGAATTTTTTCATATAAATTTTATTAAGAAATTTTGTCGGAAAAATAATATTTCTTAATTAAGAAATTTTATTAAGAAATTAATAAAATTTTATTAAGAGATTTTATAGACAAAATTTAAAGAAAGAAATTATTTAGAAATTAATAAAATCTTATCAAGGGATTTATTCTATATAAATCTAGATAAGATAAGTTTATTTGATAATTTCTATCCTCAGCAGCAAGTGTTATCTGGAATAGATTTTAAAATAAAATTTGCACCAGTAATGCAGAAATTAAAGGAGGCTGGAATAATTGGAGAGATTCCTTTGATGCACTGGGCAAGAAATAAGGTACTATGTACTCTTGATATCATTAATCCTGATATAACTATACAGGATAAGCCTTTGAAACATATTACACCAGCAATGGAGGCAGCTTTCAAAGGTTCATATTGATTCCCTATTAATGA
Source organism: Curcuma longa (assembly GCF_044706935.1). Lineage (NCBI taxonomy): Eukaryota > Viridiplantae > Streptophyta > Magnoliopsida > Zingiberales > Zingiberaceae > Curcuma > Curcuma longa. The sequence continues at coordinate 6,751,159 of NC_133881.1, forward strand.
TGAAGGTTATTCGACCAAGTACTAGTCGCCACCGTACTATGGCATTTATAGTTCAGTCTGGAACAACAGTGGATCCTATTACTGGTGAAGAAAAGAAGGGTAAGGAAAGGCTTGTTTTTAATTACAAGACCTTGAATGACAACACCCATAAGGATCAATATTCATTGCCGGGGATTAATCTTATTCTGAAGAAAATCGGGAATAGTCGGATTTTCTCTAAATTTGACCTGCGGTCTGGATTTCACCAGGTCATGATGCATCCCGATTCGGTTTCTTGGACGGCTTTCATTGTCCCACAAGGATTATTTGAATGGCTAGTTATGCCATTCGGTTTAAAAAATGCTCCAGCTATTTTCCAAAGGAAGATGGACAATTGCTTCCAGGGGTGCCAGGATTTCTTGGTAGTATATATTGATGATATTTTGGTATTCTCTCCTAATGAGGAATTACACTGCCAGCATTTGGAAAGAATGTTGGATATCTGTCAGAAGGAAGGCTTGGTTCTCTCACCCACAAAAATGAAACTGGCTCAAATTGAAATGGAATTCTTGGGGGTTATTATTGGAAACAGAAGAATTAAGTTGCAGCCCCATATTATTAAGAAGATAATTGATTTTGATGAGACAACCTTAACTACATTAAAGGGGTTAAGATCTTTTCTGGGTATTCTAAATTATGCTAGATCTCACATCCCGAACCTGAGCAAATTATTGGGGCCTTTATACTCCAAAACCTCACCTCATGGAGATAGGAGGTTTAAACCTTCTGACTGGGCAATAATCAAAGAAGTGAAGGCACTGGTAAAAAATTTACCAGACTTAGAACTTCCCCCTGAAGACTCCTATATAATAATCGAGACTGATGGCTGTATGGAGGGATGGGGCGGAGTTTGCAAATGGAAGAAGTCAAAATTTGACTCCAAAAGCACGGAGAAAGTCTGTGCATATGCAAGTGGTAAATTTTCTGTTCTTAAATCTACCATTGATGCAGAAATTTATGCTTGCATGGAAGCCTTAACATCCATGAAAATCCACTATTTAGACCGTAAAGAAATAACGTTAAGAACTGATTGCCATGCTATAATAAAGTTCTTTAACAAAACGGTCAATAATAAACCATCTCGAGTGAGGTGGATTTCTTTTGTGGATTATATCACAGGTACAGGAGTAGATATCAAGTTTGAACACATCGAAGGCATCAATAATGAATTAGCTGATGCGCTGTCAAGGCTAGTGCACCATGTCATAATTAAAGATGGTGTGATGGAGAAAAGCATGAAGGACAAGCGAATATCAGCTACTGCAGCAAGTGGAGGACTCAATGGACGAGGTGCAAGATGCCCCGGTGGTAGTAAAGAAAGCTTTGGGAAGGACAATTTGTGCGCTACACGCGTCCCTGATGTAGACCCATATGCATGCACCTTTATTGTAAATAAGTGTACGAAAAGGAACTGAGCCCGGGGAGCCGTTCTTTTTCATACATGGTATTGTAAAACTAGGTTCGGCTAATGGTTTTGGCCGACCAAGCTTTAATAATTCAGGGTAGTGGACAAATGCATGATAGGAAAGAAAGATGCGATGGGGCCCTTTTGTGTACCCGGTCTTGCTTATCCTTATCACCATTTCGTCCTATAAATGAACCCTAGTGTGATCTTAGCAGAACACACAGACAAAATCTGGAGTTCTACTAAGACTTGTAAGTGTGTGAGAACCTAAGTTGTCTTTGAGTGTTTAATTTGTAAGCCAGTCTGTAAGTTGCAATCCTTGAGTTCAAGAGCTTTGATCGCCTATACTCAAGACGATCCTTTGTATTAATCTCTCTTATGGTATCAGAGCTTTGTTTTGCAACTATGATGAATTGGCTAAACCTTCATAAGGTGTTCTAGTGAAGCAGCTCGAAAGGTATGATCCACATTATGAACCATAACATGCACTTTATTATTAATTGAATTATTCTAGCGTCTGAACCTTATATGGAGCTGTGAAAGGCCTAAGTAAGGTCAACAGGCAGGAGGCCATAAAAGACCTGAAAACAGGATTTCATGGTGAGCTTGAAAGGTAAGGAACTAAAATTAATTAATTTAGTAATAAATCATGTCGGAAAGATTTGAAAAATCTGTTAAAGACTGGTATCATAACTCGAGAACTGCGGATCTAGAATACCTTAATCTTGAAGCAAAGGTTTCTCTTGAAGGCATTTCTAATAATATTGGTGTTATCTACGACAGACTTTTATTGCATTCAAAAGTATCAATTTCTGAGTATAAGAGCTTGCTTGAAGTTTTAAAACAAAATCATCTGGAAACTTCTCAAGCTTTGCAGGAATCTTTGAAGAGGCAAAAAGAATTGCAACAAGCTGTTTTGCAATTACAGAAGGAATTTCTGTTAAACAAACCCCTTACTGCAAGTGACATAAAGAATCTGGTGCTGGAAATCTCAAAACAACCAAGAAAAATCGAGGAGCAAGCTACTAGCTTGATTCTTGAAGTAAAAGGCCAAATTAAGCAGGTCGAGGAAGTTATGAAAGAAGTACAAAGAAGGGTTTCATGAATAACCCTCCCTCTTCCTGTACTGAGGATTACCTTAACGCCTTGGAGGTAACACAAGCAATTAGTTCACCAGCTGTTGGGTTTATAACAGTTGAAAAGGCTACAAGTAGTGATATTAACAGGCAAAATAACACAATTATTGAATTGTTGTTAACCTTGAATAAAAAGCTAGATATATTGCTAGCAAAGCCTGTTATTTCTGAGTCTTCTAAGCAGGTGGAAGCCTTGGCAAAGCAACTTGAGGGGCTTAATCTGTCACCCGCTAAGAAGAAGGAGCCGTTCTACGTCTACAAGGATCCCCTAAAAATCTATAAGGAGGAAAAAGAAAAATTGAATGGCAGCAAGGAGTAGACCAACCATCACTGAAGGTGGTAGCAGAACGGAAGTCAGTGAACCAGTAACATCCTCACAAGAGGACCAAATAAGAAGTTATAGGAGAATGGCAAGATTGCGTTATGAAGCTCAAAGAAGGATACAGGGAGCCAGAAATGGAACAAGAACTTTGGAAAGCCAGCTTAATCCGGAAGCCGAATTGGAGCTTTCTCAACGAAGAAGGGCTTCTCTAGTTCCAGCAGAAACTCTATATTCCTTAAACTGGTCAGAACCACGACATAGGGTATATCAGCACTATTCTGAAACCAGAATCCTGGTTACTGGAGGACAACAAAACTTGCCCCTTATAAATCAGGAAAGTTATACAACTCTGAGAAGAGAAGGTATGCAGCTAATCCACTTGGGGTTAGTTATGATTCGTGTACATGCATTACATCGCAGGAATGCTGGAGTTAATGCCTTAGTGGTATTAAGGGACACACGCTGGACAGATGACAGGTCTATCATTGGGACCATGGAAGTGGATCTTTCTGGAGGTACGCAATTAGTTTATATTGCTCCAAACATGCTGATAAGTGTTAGAGGATTTCTATAATCATATTGAACTGGCCATCCAAACCCATGGATATGAGGGTTGGAATACAGCAGACTCTAACCTGTTGATTACCCGAGGGTTAATCGGGAGATTAACTAATACTGGTTATGCTGGTTTTCGTTATAATGTGCAAAATGTTGCAGACTATTTAGCCAGTACCGGAATTCATGCTGTATCAGCAGCACCCAGAACAATAGCAGAATTACAAGGCATGAGATGGACCTTGCAACCGGCAACTTCAAATCAAATTTATATTCCTCAGCAGGTAAGAACCACTACACTGTTAGATGGTTCAATAGCCCTCTCTTTTCAGGGTTATCATTCGGCCAGAAATCCACAACCAAGGAGAATGAGCAATCTGGACATTGAAGAAATCAGAAATGAAGGGGAAGAAGAGTTTGTGGGGATGTTAACAACTGAAAATATTCCAGAAAAATTTATTTCCAAATATGCTGGAGACCCTCAAAGACCAAAGCCTATCTGGGATACACATTGGTCAGCCAAGCGGCAAATATGATTATTATGTTGATTATTCACCACCAATCAGGCCCCCAGAATATTATCTCCCTATCACTCCAACAGGATGGGATGATGATGATGGGTGTGCACCATGTGCATCCCTAAGAAGATGAAGGTACCAAAAGATTCAATATCCAACCAACCAGGAAGTTCCCTTGCTATGGTTGGATAAGCGAAGACGAAGATGAAGACAGTACCAAGGAGTATGCTCTTCCTAGCATATGGGAAGATACACCTTGGGATGAAGACCCTTTCCTTGAACTTGAAGATTTACCAAGAGAAGATGATGAGAACAGAGCACGAACCAATACTGACTATGGAGAGGACAGTGAAGAAGAAGACCCAAGTTCTTATTTCTTGGGTCTAAATAATCAGGAATTGGATTATCCAATATATTCTAATTCTCCAACTTCGGTATTACCTGATGATGAAGAAATGCAATCACCCTTATGGGATGAAGAAGGACCAGAAGCTGAGGCATACTGGCAATAAACAGTACATGAAGTAGAGCAAGCAGAGGAGGAATATTCAGCCACACAAAGGCTGAATAATCTTTCAATTGATGAAATCAACAACAGTTGATGAAGGAGAACCTAATGAATGGTTACCATTCATAACTCAGCCCAATGAGCAAGTCAAGAGGCTCAACAATCCTGAACAAGAGGCAATTCATATGGGAGTGGATTCTCCTCTCCTGGAGCAGCTTTCAAACCTGGATTATCCGATATTGCAAAGTATGATGCAGCAGGCGGCAACTGCAGAGAAAGCCTTGTCAAGTACAAGTGCAATATCCAGGTATAACCCTCCTCAAGAACCATTAATGGGTCAAATAAATTATCCTCCTGCGCAGGCACGACCTGAGCACAGGGAGCCACCAGCAACATACAGTGGAAGATTCAAGCCTAAAGGACTCAATTATCAGCCATGGACGCTACCATCTGCACAAACCAATGATGGAGCTATTCTGGTACTACCAGAAGATATTGGTCAATATTCTGAAGTAATATCCCGGTGGGAATCAATAACCAACAACCTGGTAAACCAAAAAACCTGGCTTGATAATGCGCAAAAGGTACAATTTATTGAAAATTTGTTGGAGAAACTGAAAAGAAATTTTGGATACAATGGCGCATGGCATATGCGGCAGAGTATGAAGCATTAGTCCAAATGGCTGGGGAAACCCAGAATGTTTTATCAGCTATACGACGAATGATTTTGCTGGATGATCCTTATCAAGGATCTACTGCTGAACAGGACCAAGCATTTATTGATATTGAACGACTAACCTGCAATAGTATGAAGGATATATTTAATTATTTGAATGATTTCAAATATCTTGTTGCAAAGACAGGTCGGGCGTTCATTAGTGAGGAATTTTCTGATAAGTTGTTTAAAAAGATGCCACCATTAATAGGCCAGGAAATAGCTGCGGCCTTTAAAGCTAAATATCCAGCCAATCAGGTAGGCATCCTGCCAAGAATACATTTCACATATCAGTATTTGGCAAATATTTGTAAACAGGTAGTTGTGCAGAAGACAGTCAAGGACCTTGCATTCTGCAGCAAAATACCAATACCTGGCTACTATAATAAGCAGAAAAAATATGGTCTCAGAAAATCAAAGACATACAAAGGGAAACCGCATGATTCACATATCAGAGTATTCAAAAGAAAGAAAAGGGATGTTCAAAAGAAGTGTAAATGCTTTATCTGCGGAGAACCAGGACATTTCGCCAGAGACTGCAAAAGAAAAACAGGGAACATTGCCAGAGCAGCGGTTATGGATCAGTTAGATTTACCATCAGATTTTGATGTTCTTTCTGTAGATATTAATGAAGAAGATTCTGACGCTATTTGTTCTTTCTCTGAGGGTGAAACAGGTGTTGGACCCAACTATGCTAATGTAGTCCTTGATGACACACCATGGACTCATGAAGCCGTCTTTATGATGGGTAGCTGAGCAATGCGGATGGCGTAGTCAAGTATATGTTGGTGAATTCATGAAAAATTGCCAACATGATTGGGAAGAAAATCAGATTATAGCTGATAGCAGATATGTTTGGTGTACTTTTTGCAAAATGATTACTACTGATAATATGCGATTGCATTGCAAAATTTGCAGGATGACAGTCTGTCCTGCCTGTGGACCATTTTACCTGAATAAGACCTTGACGCTGAAAAAGAATGATATAATTCCAGTTTATGACAAGGAGGATCAGATGATACAAGGATTACTGGATTATACCCAGTACTTACGAAGTGTCCTGGATAAAAGGATAAATGAGAAGGAGAGGATTTCTCTTTATCAAGAAGATTTATTCATTAAAGTCAAAAGGATTTCACCAACAGCAATTATTCCAAAACAAGAACAATTGGAGCAGCTGGGTATGACCTCTTTACTGATGAAGAGGTCCATATATCAGCTAATCAACAAAGTTTGATTCGCACAGGCATAGGCCTGGAATTTTCAGAAGGGTATTATGCCAGAATTGCACCCCGCTCCAGTTCAGCCTTGAGGTTGAATCTTTTTATCAATGCCGGTGTCATTGACTCTGATTTCCGGGGGAGGTAAGGATTTTGGTTTTAATTGTTCAAATCTTACTCTTTCCCTGGGACATGGTAGCTGTATTGCGCAATTGATATTTGAAAAAATTATGACACCACCAATTGAGGAAGTTGAAGAATTGGGTGAAACTGCGAGGGCTTCTGAGTGGGTTTGGTTCAACAACCAGTAATCAACCAGGTTTAATAATCAGAAATCAGCCCTCCACAAGTCAGGAATTTGCCTTCTCAGCAGCAACAGGCAAGTTTTTGAATCGGTTATATAATATGACAATAACTATGCAGATTCCTGGTGTACCTGATACACAGGTTCAAGCAATATTGGATACTGGAGCAACAACTTGTTGTATTTGCAAAAATGCATTGCCAGAGGAAGCCTTTGAAGAACATGGGCTACAAAATATTATTCTCTGGAATAAATTCACAGCAGGAGACAACAAAAAAGGTTAAAAGTGGTATGATGGTTATTGGGAAGCATAAGTTTCGGATTCCTTTTACATTTCAATTAACTATGAACCTTCGAGATAAAATTCAGATGTTACTTGGCTGTAATTTTATAAGGGCAGTATCAGGAGGGCTCAGGATAGAAGGTACGGAAGTAACTTTTTACAAAGAGATTACAACTATTAACACATCTCCTGAGGTTAATATTGCAGCAGAGAACAAGTTCGAGAAATTGAAAAAAATGAGTAGAAAGCCGCGATAGCGCTGCCTCTAGGGTTTTTGCCAAAAAAGAAAATTTTTATTCAATCAGCCAAATTGGCCTTAAATAGCTAAATACACCTATAAATAGACTATAAATCAAACCCTAACTTTAAAAAGTAAAAAGTATCAAAAAATTTAAAAATAAAAAATAACTATAAATAGTAAAAAATAAGTTCAGAGCCATGGTTGGAGCACTAAATGATGTTGGATGGATTCAAAAGTGAGTCAGTATAGTTTTTACCTATATCGAATAAAGGTCTCTAAAAGAGCTTCGATTAGCAATCGACCGTGCCTCATTCTGATATTCGAGTCAAAAGTTATGACCCGTTGAAATTTGACTCATGCATCACCCCTACATCAATCTTCCTCCAACGTCTAGCTACAACTGTAAGTTCAGTTGTACCCATTTCTCTTTTTTCTTGATCGTCTTTATTTCTCAGTCCCCCAATGATCACTATTGATGCATTAATCCCCTAGTACGAGATCCAACAATCTGCATATACCCTAGGTGATGACTTACTGCTCAAGTAGCAGTACGATATCCCCTTAGATCACCGTATTAGGATTTCAGCCCCAGAGCATCGACCCCATGATCCACCACCAGGTTATATTACCTTTTTCCAGGGTTAGTTAGCCAACAATCTTAGATTTCTCATCCCTTACTTCTTTCAAGACTTGACCACCTATTTCTAATGTTCTCTATCCTAATTTGCCCCTAACTCCTATTGTTTGATTTGTAGTGCCTCCATCATTTTCCAAATATATCAAGTTCCGCTTGATTCCACTACCTTCTGTTACTTTTTTTTATCCTAAGAGAGGAGAGTCTGAGGTAGTTTACTTTGCAGCAAGGTTAAGCTGCAACTTTATAGATAAGTACCCAACCTCCCACAAGGGATAGAAGAATAAATATTTTTTCATCAAGCCCCCTTAGCTTTACACCTGGCCTATTGCTTGGCATCCCAAGATGCCCCCACAGCCAACCCTTGGTTAATACAGACTAGAGTTAGTTTATCTATCTACAACAGATATCCTAACGGGCTTGAAGTTCAATGTGAACGCCTTGGTGGATAACGAAGCCCTCCTGTACTAAGCTGGCTTGAGTCCAAATGTTATTTCTTTAGAGGATTGTCTGAGTAAGATTTTTATCTATTATTGTATCATCCTATTTGCTAACTAATTTTTTCTTTTTCTTGTAGATCATATCATGTTGAACTCCTCCATTAACAAGACTCTTAAGTGGGACCTAATGGTGATTGATAGCTAGTGGGTCTCAGAAGATGCAACTGAGTCATTGATTGCTAGAGCTGGGGTTGCAGCGGTGACAAGCGATCATCCTATAAAGGTCGGGGGCTCTCACGCCTTTACCTATGAGCCTGTAGGTTCTTCCACCAGAAGGCAGACTTCTGAACAAATGTTCGAAACCCAAGCCTCAACCGTCAAGGTGGAAATAATAGAAGTGGCACTCGAGACCCATCGGGAGCCTCGACCAAGGAAAAGGAGTTGCGTGCAGAAGCAACCTCCTTCTGTGGATACAAGCGCAATGCCCTCGTCGAGTGAGATAGACCGATGTACTCTCAATACCTCGGTGAGTCATTCTGAAGGGGTTCGCTTGGCAGCCCTTCCTCTAAGACGTCTACCTCTGGAAGGTCACACCAAGAGTTGCTATGACAAGAATAATGCACCAAGAGTTTTTTAAAAATAAAAACTCTCTTGCATTAAAACCAAAAAGAAGGAGCCTATAAATAGGCTTTACAAAACTATCGCTAGATCCTATAAAATAGGATCACGTAAGACCAGATCCTATAAATTAGGATCACAAAGATAAATTCTAAACATCTAAAGACTCGGACAAAAATATCACTAGATCCTATAAAATAGGATCATGTAAGACTAGATCCTATAAATTAGGATCATACAAGATAAGTTCTAAAAACCAAAAGACTCGGACAAAACTATCCTAAAGACTTGGACAATGATTAAACTTTCAAATTATAAAATAAAACATTTAAAAATACGAACAAAAAAACATCACTTTATAATTCAACACTCTTTCTTAAAGTGATGTTCTCAGAACTAATTCGAGCTTTAATCGCAGATCTTCGAATGCACCCTTCGGAAGTGATTTTGTAAAAATGTCGGCAATGTTATCTTTGCTCTTAACTGTGACCATATCAATGATCCCGTCGAGCACTTTCTCACGAATGAAATGATGCTCAAATTCAATATGTTTTGTCCTCGTGTGGAAGACAGGATTAGACATAAGCTTGATTGCACTCAGATTATCTCCAACAATTGATGGACCAAGAGCATTAGCTTCGAGGTAGCTACTCTTTAAGTCTTCAATGACATTGCATGATGTTGCATCATCAGAAATTGGATTGATATGAGCAACATGACTCTTTTCAGCTTTGACACCAGTATCCAGAGGCTTTTCAACCAAGTTGAGGCTCCTCAATGAGCGAATTTCTTCATCTGCTTCAACAGCCTGAGTATTTATAGCAACAGCACCAATAGACAGAGGCTTCTCAACCTCGTCAAGGTTTCTCACTGTGTCAATGTCTTCACCAGCTTCAATCTTCTGGTCCTTTGCATCCGTAAATTGAAACACCACAGGTTTAGAATCTTCCTCTACTTCAAGAGACTTCTTCTCTGCACTGTCCTCCGATATGGTACAAATTGCATCCTCAAACAACCCACCATCCGGAATCCCATCTTTCTCCTCGTTTTGAACAGAACCCAAGAATGAAGGCTCTTTCCCTTCAACTTTTCCGCCAACGACGCTTCCATCGGGAAAATTCTCAGTACTCGAAACCTGTAGAACCCCGTCTGATCCAACCTGGGTAAGGCTTGATACTTCATCAGCCGAGATAGATTTCCCATCTCCATCGACGAAAGAAGGAACTGCGCTGCCGGAAGAGATTTGCCCTACACCACCATCATGCAATGGAGTGTTGGGCACGACATCATCCGGAGAAAGAATCTTCTCTCGCAAATCGACGGAGACGCCATATGCAGCATCCGGAGGTCTAGATTTGACTTGAGAAAGCTAGTCTCCGCCCGTCAGATTCTCCACCTCGGGCACAACATCCCCACCGTCAGGGATGGAGACCGTTGATTGGTCAGGAACCAGAATCGGTGTGAGAGGCGCTACAGCCGAGAGAAGATTCTTTTGTATCCCGGGCACGTGATATACACTTTTTAGTGTTATTGATTCTCCATGATTATTGTTAATAACAACAATGTCTTCTTTTTGAATTTTATGAATTGTATTATCAGCAGTGATAATATCTTTGCCGCTATCATATAACTGAGAGCATGAAGAAGTCAATTCATCTCCCGTAAGATGATGACCGCACCCGGAATCCACAATCCATTCATTATTGATTGGATGTTTTGTGTAAGAAGTTCCTTTTGCTATTAAGCATGTTCCCCGTGGAGTATCAACAATATCAGTAAGAAAGCAATTCTTCCAATCATGTTCTTTTTCAGACTCTTTTTCCACATCGACCAAATTTGCATAATTTTCTGACTTTAATTTAACTCGATAATATTTTCTAATATGACCGAGTTTGCCGCACTTCTAACATTTGAACATCTTCTTAGGTGCATTTGAATGATCTGGAGTACCTTCTTCTGTCTTACCTTTTCCTTTATAAAAATTACCTTTTTTAACAAACAAGGCACTCTTTCGACTCCTCCTTAATACTTGTTGTAGCCATTTGCTTGGCCAATGATTCCTGCGACGAGAGAAGATTTTCAAGTTCTTCTAGTGATGGTTGTTGAGCCCATCCTTGAATTGAAGTGATAAACGGAGTATACTCAGGTTGAAGATCAGAATAATATATCACTTCTTTCTTGCTTCCGAGATTTGTTCTTCAAGATTTAGAAGAGAAATTACTGAACATAAATTTTTTACTTTGAGAACATATTCAGAAATAGAGATACCTTCTTGCTTCGCAACCGCCAACTCATTTTCGAGCATTTGCAATCGAGCCTCATTCTTTTTATTGAACAATCGATCGAGAATTTACCAAATTTCATGAGCAGACTTACATCCGAATATATGCTCAAATATTCCATGAGAAATGGATCTCTTCAAAATAAATTCCGCCTTAGCATTTTGTTTCTTCCATTTCTTAAACGCTTCTACGTTCTTGATGATATTTTCTGGAGTGACAACTCCATTAGTGGAAACAACATCCCACAAACCTTCACCGACTAGATATGATTCCATACACGTCTTCCAGATCCGGTAGTTGGACTGATTCAATAATTCCAAATCAGGTCCCGCTACACGACCAGTGCCTTCCATATTGAGAGAGAATAACCTTCTTCACAAAAATAACCGAAGCTATGATACCATGTAGAGAAAACCAGAATTGACGAAACTCCAATCACTCCAATAATATTGAAGTGACTAACCGCGAAGAGAACTCTTGATATGAAAAAATTTGAAGAGGTTGCAGAAAATAAATATCTGGAAGATGGAATAATAAAAACTTTCTTGCATTAAAATTAGAAAGAAGGAGCCTATAAATAGGCTTTACAAAACTATCGCTAGATCCTATAAAATAGGATCACGTAAGACCAGATCCATAAATTAGGATCACAAAGATAAATTCTAAACATCTAAAGATTCGGACAAAACTATCACTAGATCCTATAAAATAGAATCATGTAAGACTAGATCCTATAAATTAGGATCATACAAGATAAGTTCTAAAAACCAAAAGACTTGGATAAAACTATCCTAAAGACTCGGACAATGATTAAACTTTCAAATTATAAAATAAAATATTTAAAAATATGAATAAAAAAATATCACTTTATAATTCAACACTATTTCAACCATCCTAATGTCTGAAATACACCTAACTCCACTACCCTTGTTGCAAGAGTATCTCATGCCAGATGAACCTCCTGTTCTCTAAATTTTTGTGCATGGAATTTTCTCGTCTCTGAGTCTTCATCTACTCTTGTAGATCTTATAATCTGCTCAAACTTTCCTTCTATCAAGAATCCAACTCTCGGCTTTATTGAACTTTCATGTCTTACATCTAATCGTTCGACTTGCAAGAACTTCTCCTTACCAAGAATCCAACCCTCGGTCTCTTTGAACTTTTCCTACACACTTGTCCCACAAATGAGATATAACTTATTTACCTAAATTTAAATACTCTTTATTTATCAAAAATTTTTATTTGGAGTACGATTGCACCAAATCATATAAGTAGCCATGTTCTTTATTATTTTATTCATTATTATATTTTACGATTCTACTATATATTTTTATTATTTTATTTTAAAATTTTCATACCACTTTAGTAATCCCCGCTAGCGCTATATTCTTTTGCAAAAGGTGGAATCCGCCACCTTAGCGGCCTCACACGATCGGCCCCCCGACCATTTGTGAGGAGGTAAATTGGAAAACTGCAGTTGGTTACGACGTAGGAGGATATTGCTTGGCTTCGTCAGGATTCGAATCCTTGTCCTATTCTGCAACTCTGCTACGTCGTAACCAACTCAGCTATGCCCCGGGGGCCCGCTAGCGCTATATTCAATTTGATAGAAAGGGGTCTAGTTGAGGTCATTTTCACTCAATACTTTATCACTAGCTCATAAGTGAGAGGAGTCTTGACATTGTATCATACTCATTGTGAAGGCTTGGTCAAATGCTTGATTAAAAGAGAGTGGGTTAGTAGATATGTAAGTGATACACTGTATGCAAGGACGGATCCACGTGAGGGCTGCCCTGGGCTATAGCCAAGTGCTCACCCGATGTAGAAGCCGCAGAAGTTTAGGAAATCTACCTACTAGTGACGCTGACACTGCCATCGGCAGCTACCGTGTACTGGGCCTTCGGCGACTCGCTGCTAAACCATTCCAATGCCTTTTCGCTGCTTCCACGACGCCCTTCCGTGACGCCGCCGTGGTGCTCATGCTCATCCACCAATTCATCACGTTTGGCTTCGCGACGAAGATGAAGTGAGAAAGAGGAGGAGAGTAAGATGTTGCGGTGAAAGTAATATTCTCGTTAATTCTAATTCAAGCCTCCCCCAAGTATAATTTCTGGATCTGTCCTTGACTGTATGTGTTAGTGAAATAAAGCACGATCTATGAATTATATCACATTTTCTTGTTAGCATCATGAGCATTTATATCAACTATTACCACCACATTTTATCACTTTAATTGATCACTCACCACACTTAAACTATATTAGTGTTTAAGTTTTTGTTATTGTAAGAATTGAAAGAAAAATTAGATACCATCTAATTAGGTGGAATACAACGACTCTATTCACCCCATCCTCCATTATAGGGAAGGGCATTACCTAGTTTCGACCATCAATAACCAATCTACTGTCTATTCACCCCATCCTCCTCTCTAGTTTAACTATCAACATTGGTCTCATCACGTTCTTAACATTGACAATTGATTCTAAAATTTACTTTCCATGAGTTGCATTGAGAATGATAAACTTATCATTTCCACCTAGTACATGTTGTCAAAATTTTCTTTTCTATAATAGAATGAAACATGTTTGTTAGGACCTTGTGAGCTAGATGTGAGTGAATAGTTCCAATTACTTTTCATTTTGATCTCGTACTTATCATTTGAATGTGCAATAGAAATTTGAATTAAAATCGATGTCACATGCACAACACTTTGATTTTACTTAGTATATGTCTTCTTGAGGAGACTAATTTAAGACTATACTCCTAGCTATCTCCCTCTACTATGAACTTTTCATTTTTAAATACCTTCCAGAAGCAGAGAAGCCTCTTCTAAGTCTGTTCTTACAAGAACACAACAAGAAAAATAAATACAAAAGCAAATGCAATCAAATTAACTACTTTACATGAATCTTTTCCTTAGAAGCTTGCTTGTTGCTTTGGATAGTCTCTTGATGGTTGAAAATGTAATAATACTTCATATCTAACCCCTCAAGATCCGGCCACTTCTCCAAATGAAATCCTACTTATATGGTTGATATTTGAGCTGATTCTGCCTACCAATCAATTGATCTTATTCACCAATCAATTGTCATATCAAATCTGACCATTCAAACCTATAGAACGATTATTTTTTCTTTACCAATTGATTGCTTTAATTGATTTCAAAATATTTTGTTCGCTGCTAAATAAGCTACCAATCAATTGCACTAATCAATTGCTCAAGCAGCAAATCTAGAATTCTGAATTTAAGGTTTGTCAATTGATTACCATTGCTAACTCTGATTTTAACATTTTCAAGGCTGAATTCACGTCTTTCTTGATATCCGATTGACCTCGACCTACCAAGACTTACTTTGCTCAACATCTAATCACTTTTGACTTATTAAGATTTTTTATTGCACAATATCCAATCAACCTTGACCTAATGGGACTTCATCATTGCTTAATATTCACTTTATCTCAACCTACTAAGACTTCACTGTTACCTAGCATCTGATTAACTTTGACCTACCAGGACTTCCTCTCTGATGCCAAGTGTTCAATCCTCGTATGACCCATTTGACTTTTCTCTTGCTAATTTTCTATTGAACTTTTGATCATTAAATGTCCGATCAATCTTAGTCCACTTGGACTTTTCTCTTGCTAATTTCTCGTTGGACTTCTGATCAAGTGTTAGTCAACTTTGACCAACTTGGACTTTTCTTCTTTATGCCAAGTGTCTAGTCTTTCACGATTCACTTGATTTTTTTTATCTCATACCAAGTGTTTCGATCAACCGTAACTCACTTGGATTTTCTCATCGTCAAATATCCAGTTAACCTTGACTTACTTAACTTTTCTTCACTGTCAAGTATATAGTCAACCTTAACCTACTTAATATCTAACTAATATATTGATCAAATATCAAAACTCAAACTTGAGTCAACTTGAACTTGATCAAACTAGTCAACTTTAACCAATGTCATATTAATATATGCACTCTAACTACCGATAAAATTGAACTTATTTGATCAAGTGATACTAGTAAGAGCACGATTATTATACACATATTTGTAGCCACAGGGTTGGTTTGTTCTAATAACATACAAGAGTAGGGGCATGAACAACCATCTAGTGCATTCGGTTATTATTATTTCCTCTTTGCACTTTTGAAATGGAACACAATCAATCAAACTTATAAGGATATGGATCGAGTGTAACTTCTTGGATGTAATCATGCCGTCGAATATAGAATGAAGTATTAAGATTATAGTATTACATTTTTTTTATAATTGATTGATGCGTCAAGATCAATTGACTGTTGATTTAGATTTGTGACAATCTGATAGAAAATTTTTTATAGTCAACTAACACAATGGAATCCACAAATTAGAGCATAGACAATTCAAGAATCCACTAAGACAATCAATTGAATATATAAGTGCATAATAGTCAATAAATCAAGTATAAAGGAGGGATATAATAAAAAAATACATATTTTGATAAATATAAATTTAAATACGTAATTTGAGTATTAGAGAAAATTAATTATGTGATTTAATAAATTATCGTATAATCAATCAAACTCACAACGATAACAAAAATTGTAGAAAAATCATGATTCTTGTTAACACAACGTCTAGAAAAATAAAGTTTGCTGCAATTGATTCAAGATTTATCAGGGAGACTATCAATTTAGTTAAAACAACACAACTCAAGTAATAAGCATATTTATGCATCAAATGAAAATAGTACACTTATATTTTATAGTGTTGCTGATGGCAGGCGAAAAGCACGTTTATATCGCACCATATAAACGTACGTGGGCATGCATGAGTCAGTGGCCGCCGCCGATTCCGCCGCCACCTCCTCCCCCGAATCCACCACCGAAACCTCCACCGCCGCCAAATCCGCCCCCTCCACCGCCTCCAAATCCACCACCGAGTCCGCCGCCCTTGCCAAATCCGCCACCAGCGCCGCCGCCGAAACCACCACCTTTTCCGATTCCACCACCGAGCCCGCCGCCTTTTCCAAAGCCCCCACCGAGTCCTCCACCCTTACCGTAGCCGCCTCCGAGTCCACCGCCACCACCCTTTCCAATGCCACCACCGAGTCCACCACCACCACCACCAAGTCCGCCGCCGCCGCCAAGTCCACCGCCCTTTCCGATTCCACCACCAAGTCCACCACCCTTTCCATACCCACCGCCGAGCCCTCCGCCTCCGCCAAGTCCGCCACCGCCGCCAAGTCCTCCACCACCGCCCCCTCCTAGCCCACTGCCCTTTCCTATTCCACCACCCAGTCCACCACCCTTTCCATACCCACCGCCAATGCCTCCGCCTCCGCCAAGTCCGCCACCGCCGCCAAATCCACCACCACCTCCCCCTCCTAGCCCACCACCCTTTCCTATTCCACCACCAAGTCCACCTCCCTTTCCATAACCACCACCAAGCCCTCCTCCCCCGCCGAGTCCGCCACCGCCGCCACCTCCATATCCACCACCAAACCCACCCCCGCCGCCGAGGCCCTTACCGAAGCCCCCACCCTTGGTGGGCCACAGCACCTCCTCGCCCACCTTCTCGCCGGTCAGCCGCCTCCCGAAGGCGGTCGTCGCCACAGCACTGAAGCAGAGCAACAGCGCAACCACACTTGGACTCCCCATCCCTGTCTTGGAGCACAAGACCAGCAACGCCTACAAAGAGCACCTCACTTATTTATACTCCGATCATGAGGACGAACAATCAATGCCTTCTCAACTGCGCTACAAGAACGCATTCATGGCGTGCAGTTGGAGAAGCATTAACTGATAATTAATAAATCCTCCTTTTTTTTCAAATTAAATACATTTCCAATTTACTTTATTTTTTTACTCGTGGTCTCTTCAAGTATGATTACAGTTTGTAGCTAGTTGATTACGCATGCTAATCAACTAAAACTTGCTCTTCCAGATTATGCTCAGCTTGCAACTAGTGAGATCAAGATTAGGCTGAAACTCATTTTCAGAAAGAAAAAAATTTAGTTTATTTATTATAAAACTAAATAACAGGCAACCAATAAGTTACGCCCTTAATAACAAATATTCATCAATAAGAAAATTCATTAGCAACTGTAGGATGGAAGAATACGCTAAAGGAGATGAATAATATTTGTCACTTTTTTACTTCTTGTGTTAATTTTTATTTGTCAGAGTTAGTCTATAATAAAAAAAAATAAAACACAAGAACACAAAATAATTTTTACTGGGTTCACACTTCCAGGATGCTACATCCAAGGACTACACACTCAATGTGAGTCTACTATTCGTATCCTTTGTAGAATTTTTTTGGAGATGAAAAATTCTCTTACAAGGTTTGAATACAAGCACAAATATAATGAATGCACAAATATAATGAAAATAAACTTGCATAAATATGTAATACAAACAATCGTGTAGATGCTGTCTTAAACCCGGCCCCTGAATGTTGTGCACTCCTTTTAATGCTTTCTTGATCACACGAGTTGAATTCTGAGAGCCTTTTCGAGTACAAGATAAAGAGTATTGTATATAGATTGTTGATTCTTGAGTCTCTGGTCCAAGGCTCTTTTATGGGTCTTTCTCGATCGGTTGATCCTCTTTTTTCGGTCAACTGATAAGGATTTGATCGCGTCGAATAATCACTTGATTTTCTCTTTTTTTAGTTGATTGATCCTCTGGTACGGTTGACTGAACCACAGTGTCATCCAAGAACTTGTCCAAGTTCAAGATCGGATCAGATAGGACTGATCGGATCCCCATGCAATCCACTTTTCAAGTTGACTGATCCTCCGATTTCCTTCCCAGGCTAAATCATGTCGCACTCGATTTGTTGATCAAATTCGTGTTTGATACTGATACATAGGATTGGTCGACCGATTCAATTCTTTCCTTCTAAAGGTGGCTAGTATCTAGCTAGACCTTATATCTGATGACTGGTTGACCGAACCTCCCTATCCGGTTGATTGAAAGTCTCATTTGGTTGATTGAAACTCTATTTCTTGCAAAATGGAGTTAGCACAATAATAAGAAGTAATGCAAAACAGTATTAACAACATTGTATATCAGTTGATCAAATACGCTGGTCTGGTCAATTGAAAATATTATTTCAGTTGCTTAAACCTATTGGTCACACTTGGAGTTTATTCCTTAAAAACTTCTCATTACCTAAGGTTTACCCCTCTAGGTTTTTCTGTTTGCTAAGCATCCGATCACTCTTAACATGTTTAGATTTTTCTCTTATAAGATATCCGATCATCCTTGAATTGCCTAGACTTTTTCTTTGTTAGATATCCGATCACCCTTGATCTGATCTGCTTGAGTTTTTCCTTTGCTAGACATTCTTTATTTTCTTCTTCTCCTCCAAAATATTATTTCACATCATTTTTGAGAAGAATGAAAAGGTTGTAAAGGTTTCTCCGCCTTCGAGGTTTTCGAGAAAGAGACGATTCATAGTGCAGCGGGTGTGTGCGTGCGTGTGGATCCTTGGATTAGTCACCTCTGCGGTGGTGGATACCAAGGACCGGGTTAGCGTTGATCTATTGTTTTCTCTATTATATTTTGCTTCTGCTAATACTCTTGCAGAGAAACATTCGAAGAAGATTCGAAAACGCTATTCACCCCCCTCTCGCGAACCAACCGATCCCAACAACCAGGACTTCCTGCCCTCGGTCCACTTGACCTACTAGGACTTCTTGCCCAGCCGCAACCAGGACTTCTTGCCCAGCCGTAACCAGGACTTCTTGCCACTCGGTCCACTCGACCTACTAGGACTTCCTACCCGGTGTTTGGTCCTCTTGATTCAGACACAGGATCACCCACTTCCTTTGTTTAAGGTTCAATCCACATGGTTAGATCCGGATCATGGCTCATTCAGCGGTTAGTCCGGTGAAGAGCACCCTCGCTCTGATATCACTTGTTAGTCCGGATGGAATTAAAATATCTCCACAATGGCATGATATTGTCCACTTTGGGCCTAAGCCCTCATGGCTTTGTTCTTGGACTCTCCCCAAAAGGCCTCATACCAATGGAGATATCTTCCATCCTTTTAAACTCATGATCTTTTCCATGTGCTTTAGATGTGGGACAATGTTTGCACCCTTGCAACCCAACACACTTCACAAGCAATTTGGCTTTGAAGAATCTTAGCTGATCTCGGTCATCATCAGATTGAAGGAACCGTGCTATACTGCGACAACAAATCTGCAATTGCTATGGCTAAGAACCCAGTTCAGCACAGCCGAACACGACATATAGCACTCAAACATCATTTCATTCGACAGGCAATTGAAGATAGAGAAATTCAACTTGAGTTCTGTCGATCTGAGGAGCAATTGTCTGACATTTTTACAAAAGCACTTCCGAGAGAAAGATTTGAGCAGCTCCGAGCCAAACTTGGAATCCGACAACACATTAAGGGGGAGTGTTAAAATTAATGTGTTGACCATCATTATGAGGAAATTGGACCATCACTCTTCCATCATGCATGCAATTATTGTACGAGTCAACCAAAGAGTCACCTTGATAAACGAAACGGTTACTTAACATTTAAGCTTACTTACCCTCTAAGTTTCTTTCAGGCCTATATAATGGCTTTGTAATCGTAAGTTTAGATATATGAGAAAAAGTATCTCTTTCTCCTCAAGAGTTCTACCAAAATACTTCAACATAAATATCTCCCTATTCTCGACAACAGTTGTTCTCTATCGGCTTCTTTTTCCTTGAATATTTATATTATTTGTTCTTTTCGATTAAATTTATTTTCCTTTTTATTGAAAAAATTTATTTTTTGTTATTTTTTATTATGCCAGGTGAACTACTTTTTTTATTTTAATAATAGCTAAATCTAGCAATTACTTTGGATGTTTTAAAGGATTTAATATGAAAGTTCACTTGTCACAAATTTATGTGTAGCAAGCAATCTTTCTCGTTATCAATTTTCATAGCTTGTTGATTATCCAAATTTGGCAGTCCATTATTTTTAAGGAATCAGGCCAATCAGTCGTGATGTCAAAATATTACCTAATGTAAATTGTTGCAGTAGACATGGGTTAGTTTTATTGCTAAGTGTAATTGGATATAGGCGAATGTTCGGGTTAGATTTATTAGAATCTCTAAAGCAAAAATTGTTTTTCTTCCTTTTTTGTAGTTTTACCTAAACTAACTTCTCTCTCCTTCGTAGTAGTTGTGGTCTTCTACGGTGTCTAAATACTGCTTTGTTATTCTATATGCTTGCCTGCATGATTAGTATTAAGGTTTCATTTCTCCAAATATCTGATCTTTCATTTTGCAAATAAATTATTAGTCATTGTTAGGTGGTTCTTTCTCTAAATTTTGTGCAAAATCTTTCAGGATCAGTTGAAAAACAGTTCTCAATGGCTGCTTATCTTGGAGAGCTTGTCTTGAGCAATGATGTGAAAGTCTTTGTAGCCCAAACAGCTGGTTTGGTACTCGTCAATGTCATGAAAAGTGGGAAAGCTGCCCTCAAGGCTTTGAACCAAATATCATGCAAAGATACTTATTCATGCTGCCATCCTTCCACCACTTGTCAGAGACCTTTTCACGGTACTGTAGGGATCAACCAGCTGCCTATGAGACTTAATTAAGGAGGTAGTTGCAACAATTCTTGCTAACATTGTGTCTTCAGGAGCTAATTTTGAGAGGATACCTCTTGATCACCTTGGTTTCTGAATACATGGTACACAGTCTTCTCCATCTAATTTGCAACACTGGGACTGCAATCGAATGCAAGCTTCTTCAGGTACTTGTTGGGCTTACAAGTTCTTCAATCACTGTTTTGGACATAGTTGCTGCTATAAAAAGTTTAGGTGCTACCATTAGTATTATTCAGTTCGTTGAAGCCCCGAAAAGAGATGTTAGAGTGGCTTCTATAAAACTCTTGAACAATATTTCTCCTCACATGGGTCGAGAGCTTTCTGATGCTCTTCAGGAGACTGCTGGTCAGCTCAGCAGCTTGATTAATATCATTGTAGATAAACAGTGGATCTCGGAAAGAGCAGGCAGCTGCTGTTGGGCTCCTCGCTGACCAAGTGCCTCTTGGATGAAGGGGCTTTCAAGATAGCCATCTCAAAAATGATCAGGATCAGGGAAGGGATAACTCGATTGTAGGGGACTCTTTGTCACTCCCTTTTTTTGAAGGCCTCGTTAGTGTTCCCTCGAGGCTCACATACATTCTGGAAGATGGACCGGAGATCATTGCCCTTACTCGTGCATATAATCTTTCTAATTGTTCCTGCTTGAAATCACTTATGGATGAGTCACCGACTAATAATGGTGAAGTCACGCAAGACCCATAGACGGTGGTAGCTCCATCAGACTACAGAGAGAAAGAGGGTGAGAACGGAGGTTAGGGGGTGCTCTACTTAACCGCTTCGAAACTCAAGTTAGGCCACAAATCGGAGATAGAGAAGAAGAAGAATTGGAATGGAGAAGAAAAGTGTTGATTGTGTCTACACATACCTATGCTCGCAAGAGGCGGCCAGGTCATTATATGATGTCATTGGGGGAGATATCCCATCATCGGTAAGGAGAATATCCCATCGTCGTGGTAGTTAAGAGTCTTATCATCCATACTCAGTATGGTCCAGGACCACGCTATGTTAATCATGTTGTACTGATGAGGTAAATGAGCTACCATCAAATATTATATCATTGCATGTATCCTTCTAGCGGTAGTCTGGGCAGAAGCGCATACTCAAAGTGACTGAGCTGACTGAGGGGTCGACCTCTAGCTAGGAGTTCACGGATTCATTCAGGAGGAAAGCCAATGAAGCACCAAGTGGGGCGCTGAGTGGGTCGCAGAGTAGGTTGATCAGGGAGTTGAGCCGCAACTTCGCCACTGGACTAGAGTGGGAAGCTCAAGAGGTCAGGCAGTTTAGGAGTCGGGCATGTGCTTGGTCATGAAGTCAAGGAAGTCGGTCGGAGTTGGAGTCTGAGATCGACCACTAAGTTGGAGGGGAGAACTCGGGCGGTCAACTAGGGAGTCGAGTCAAAGATCAACCACTGAGCTAGAAGGGAGAGTTCGGGAGGTCGACCAAGGGGTCAAGTCAGAGAACGACTACTGAGCTAGAGGGGAGAGCTTGGGCGGTGGACCAGGAGGTCTAGTCGAAGATCGACCACTGAGCTGGAGGGGGAGAGACCGGGCGGTCAACCAGGGAGTCGAGTCGGAAATCAACCATTGAGCTAGAGAGGAGAGCTCAAGCGGTTGACTAGGGGATCGAGTTGGAGATCGACCACTGAACTAGAGGGGAAAGCTCGGGTAGTTGACTATGAGGTCGAGTCAGAGATCGGGCCATGCCTCTATCGTGTCACTGCAAATTGGACTAGATCTTGACTTTCTTGGCCTAGACGTGCTAACCCATAACATGAGCCTCTCCACAAGTCTAATCGAAGAGGGTGTGAGTCAGATTGATTAGACTAGTTCTTCAGCATGAACTCAAGTATGACATGAGTCAAGAAAGGCAGGAGCTAGCTGAGGCAGTGATAAGTAGCATTTTAACAGGATTAATTAGGTTATATTGGATTATTTTGATCATATTTTATGTTGTAAATTGAGTTTTGAGCATATTTCTTTATCTTGGATGAATTTTAGATCTTCATTCTATTTTTTATTAATTTGAGGTAATTTATGGGTATTACATTGTTGTATTTGATTTTACAAAAAATTAGGATGAAGCCCAATTGTAAATAATTAAAATTGGGCCAAAGAAATCATTCAGAAAGTCCACAAACATACTCAATTTGGAGAAGAAATCAATCTTGGTTTGAGTCTAGTTCAAATCAGATTCAATTTGACTCAATCCGGTTCAAAATGGGTTCAAATCAAGCCAATTTGGTTCATTGGGTTCAACTGGGTTCAACTCGAGTTTGGTTCAGGCTGACTCAATTCAATTGGTTCAAGTCCGGTTCAATTTAGTCTGTTCAAGATGGTTCAAACTGGTTCAATGTTGGCTAAAAGGCTCGCCGGTTCAATAGAGAAAAGGGGGGCTTGACCAGATCTTCTTCTCCCAAAAAAATTACACTCACTGTAGCTTCTCTTTTCTTTCCCAAAATCACAATTTCCACCGCTGAGCTCCCATCCATTCCCTGATCTCTGTCACCTTCTTCAGCCCAATCAACACTTGAGCTCTCCAACGACTTCTACGGACAACGAGCACCGACACCACTGTAGGAGACCTTGTCTTGAGCGATTTGCTCCGACGAGTGACTTCTTTACCACCGTCAGTCGTAGATCTGGCGCTGTCGAAGTGATTCAGCTTCGGCGATTGACGATAGACGGCTATCCACACAACAGTGAGCGACATCATGAGCGATTTGTTTCGGCAGAGCTTGCTATCCATCCGCATCCACCGGAGTTCGACACGGGATGTCGGGCAAAATTCTGACCGCATTCTCCACTGAGAACGTGAGGTAAGGTTTCTATTTGGGTTCTAACTCTGTTTGTGATTTGCAACAGGGGGAGAGCTGAGCAACGGCCGAACCCAAGTTTTCCCCGACTTGAGCTCTCTTGTGATTGGCCATCTCTAGTGTGTTCTACTGCTCCCAGTCAGCGTGAATCAACCAAGAGTTCTGCGATTATCCTCTATTCTGTGCCGACTGGGGAAGGAAAAAACCCTAACTCTCTACTATGTTCTTTCCTTGTTTTTCTTTTCTTCTCTCTATTCTATTTCGATTATAGTATAAAAAAACCCCTGTTGATTCAAGTTGAATAATTGTTAATGTGTTGGTTGTTTTAGTTTTGATAACATGAGATTGTGTGGAATTGAGTTTTTTTTTATTCGGTTGTGACAGGATTAAATTGTTGTAGCCAGTTACAAGATATTATATGTTGTATGTTTGATTGTTGAAATGGTATGAATATAGGAAAATGAGAATTGTTTGGTTGATTTAGGCTGTGTAATAAAATTTCTCACCTATTGTTGATGAATGATTTTCTTGTATGACAATGTGTTGTTAGTTTATGGGTGTTGGTAATGGAATTGGATTTGTTTAATTAGTATTGTTAAATAAAATACCGTGTGATGTTTAGCTTTGTGGGTGGTTGGTTGATATGACTAATGGTTTAACTTGTTTTTATGGTGAGTATGTTATTTGATTATGAAGGATAGAAATTAAGCATGCTAGTTGTATAATGTGGTTATAGTAGAACCATAGGATGTTGTGGATGTCATGACTATGAATATTGAACATGCTTTTGTTGGTTGTAATCAATTGTCAATACATATGTTGTTGTGTCTTATGTGTATATGATCTATGTGTATTTGATGAATGTTGATAAATAAAGTATTTCATGTTGTATGTTGAATTTGTAATAATGAATGGAATTCATGAAATAGGTTATTATTGTTGTAGATGGAACACATCGTGTTATGTAATTTCGTGTTTAAAGTATGAAATGAACTTGTAAAGAATTGTTCTTGGATTGGAAGGGATGAAAAGGAAACTTGTATACTTTGTTTCTTGGTAATGGATTTGCTATATTTCTCTAATTATGTTCTTGTCTAGCAATTTGGATGAATATAGTGTTTGTCATGTTCTTGCTTGTATTAATAAATTGATGATGTATAGTGTTGTGTCTGTTTATGTTTAAATTTATGTTTAGTTGTATGTGGTTAGGGGAGGAGTTTGTAAATTTATGGAATTTGTTGTGGTATAGTGTAATTGTATAATTATGGTTAATATTGTAAAATGAGTTGTTGTTTGAATAACATTATGGTTAGGAATATATAATAGGTTTTGAGTTATGAATTGTGTATGATTAATATTCTTTTGTAAATTTTAGGATTTAATTATCAATAAATAGGTCTTGTAGATAGTTAGGAATGGATAAGGATGATCAACAAATAAAAATCCCACATCATGTGTCTAGGGTAAACTTTCATCATTAAGTCCATGAGAGACGACCCGGACCTCTGCTATATTACTTGAGCGGTAATTAAGGGTTTGATTAATTATAAATTTTAATTTTGAAGGGTGTGAGTGACAAATAAAGAAAATAAATAAAAAATAGAAGTTAATAACCAAAACACAACCCATCAAGCAGCCAAGACGGGACTCGGGACCGAGATGGTCGAGACGGGACTCAGGACCGAGATGTCCCAGACAAGATTGGTCGAGACGAGACTTGGGACTGAGACGAGATTGGCTAAGACGAGACTTGGGATCGAGATGGCCAAGATGAGACTGGCCGAGATGACACTTAAGACCGAGATGATCGAGACGAGACTCGAGATCAAGATGGTCGAGATGAGTCTTGGAATGATTCTAGTCGAGACAAGGCTTGAGACAGAGATGGTCGAGATGAGACTTAAGACCGAGATGGCAGAGGCTCGAGACACATCAAGTGGCGTGGTTGTTGAGGGACTATTTAGCACGAGTCAGGGAAATTTAAGGATCAGAGAAGGGCAATTGGTGATGGCTGCTGTTAGTCCGAAACTAGGGGAAATAAAAAGCTCGATCCATGACTATGTCTAAGTCAGGAGAGGTTGAACCCCGAGAAAGGCAATTGCTGATGGACACCGCTGGTCTAAGACCAAGGGGAATAAAGAGTTCAATCTATGACTATATCCAAGTCAGGAGAGGTTGAACTCTGAGAAGGGCAATTGCTGATGGATGCCGCTGGTCCGAGACCAAATGGAATAAAGAGCTTGATCCACGACTATGTCTGAGTCAGGAGAGGTTGAACCTTGAGAAGGGCAATTGTTAATGGACGCCATTGGTTCGAGACTAGGGGAAATAAAGATCTCAATCCGTGATTATGTCTGAATCGAAAGAAGTTGAACCCTAAAAAGGAAAATTACTGATGGACACCGTTGGTTTGAGACTAGGGAAAATAAAGAGCTCGATCTGCGACTATGTTCGAGTCAGGAGAGGTTGAACCATAAGAAGGGCAATTGCTGATGGACGTCGTTGGTCTGTGACTAGGGGAAATAAAGAGCTCGATTTGTGACTATGTTCGATTTGGGAGACATTGAACCTTGAGAAGGACAATTGTTGATGGACGCCACTGGTCCGAGACTAGGAGAAATAAAGAGCTCAATCCGCGACTATGTCTAAGTCGGAAGACGTTGAACCTTGAAAAGGGCAATTGCTGATAGACACCGTTGGTCGGAGACCAGAGAAAATAAAGAGCTCGATCCGCGACTATGTTAGAGTCAGGAGAGGTTGAACCCTAAGAAGGACAATTGCTGATGGACATTGTTGGTCCGTGACTAGGGGAAATAAAGAGCTCAATCTACGACTATGTTTGAGTCGGGAGAGGTTGAATCCTGAGAAGGGCAATTACTGATGGACGTCACTAGTCCAAGACTAGGAGGAATAAAGAGCTCAATCCGCGACTATGTCTAAGTCGGGAGAGGTTGAACTCTGAAGGATAATTGAGGATGGACACTACTGGTCTGAGACTAGGGGAAATAAGAAGCTTGATCCGCGACTATGTCCAAGTCGATAGATGTTGAACCCTGAGAAGGGCAATTGCTGATGGACGTCGTTGATTCGAGACTACGGAGAAATAAAGAGCTTGATTTGTAACTATATCCGAATCGGGAAAGGTTAAACCTTGAGAAGGGTAATTGCTGATGGACGCTGCTGGTCTGAGACCAAGGGGAATAAAGAGCTCAATCTGCAACTATGTTTGAGTCAGAAGAAGTTGAATCCTGAGAAAGGCAATTATTGATGGACGTCGTTGGTCCGAGACCACGTGCAATAAAGAGCTCGATCCACGACTATATTCGAGTCAGGAGAGGTTGAATCCTGAGAAAGATAATTGTTGATAGACATCGCTGGTTCGAGACTAGGAGAAACAAAGAGCTAGATCCGTGACTATGTCTGAGTCAAGATAGGTTGAACCTTGAGAAAGACAATTACTGATGGATGCCGCTGGTCCAAAACTAGGGGGAATAAAGAGACAATCCACGACTATGTATGAGTCGGGAGATATTAAACCATAAAAAGAATTATTGACAATCATAGGAGAGCTGATTTGGCCCACTCGAAGGTTGGCTTGCCAATCATTGACATATTAAACTTGGTATGACTTCAGGTGAGTGGCGTTTCATGACCAAGTCAGTTCCCTGCCTTTGGGATCTACTAAGTAGTAAGCTTCTAAACTCATCTTTTAGATGATTCGATAAGGGTCTGAGGAGAACATGTTTATCAAAGTAAGCAAAGGGAGTACAAAAGAGGGTACATTGGAGAGCCGACTTGGCCCACTCGAAGGTTGGCTTGCCAATCATTGACATATTAAACTTGGTATGGCCTCAGGTGAGTGGCGTTCCACGACCAAGTCAATTCCCTGCCTTTGGGATCTACTAAGTAGTAAGCTTCTAAACTCATCTTTTGGATGATTCGATAAGGGTATGAGGAGAACATGTTTATCAAAGTAAGCAAAGGGAGTACAAAAGAGGGTACATAGGAGAGCCGATTTGGCCCACTCGAAGGTTGGCTTGCTAATCATTGACATATTAAACTTGGTATGGCCTCAAGTGAGTGGCGTTCCACGACCAAGTCAGTTCCCTGCCTTTGGGATCTACTAAGTGTAAGCTTCTAAACTCATCTTTTGGATGATTCGATAAGGGTCTCCTCAGTGTGGTTCTAACTTACCCACATCCCCAACTGGCTTCATTTCTTCCAAACGAGGTCGCCGACTTGGAAATTTTGAGGGATGACTCTCTTGTTGTACGTATGACACATCCTCTGTCAGTACGCTACTAAGTGGGCAGTTGCCTTGTCTCGGGCCTCACTGATCAAGTCGAGCTCTATAAGCCTTCTACCACCATTATCTTCATCATAAAGACTTCGTCGGTCGGACTCCACTCCTACTTCAACGGGGACCACAGCTTCTCCCTTGTAAACTAAATGGAACGGGGTCATGTCAGTGCTTTCCCGGGGTGTAGTGCGGTAAGACCAAAGAATGTAAGGCAACTCCTCGACCCAGCTGCCCCCTTCATGATCGGGATTGATCTTAAGCCCCCTACTATCTCCTGATTAACCACCTCGGTCTATCCATTGCTCTGAGGGTAGGCCAGCAACGTGAAGGTTTATTGAATGCTGAAGCCTTCGCACCATTCCTTGAGCTTCCTCCCCTTATATTGTCTGTAGTTATTGGAGATCAGTCGGTGAGGTATGCTGTACCGATATATGATGTTCTTCTAAAGGAACTTGAGCACTACATCTTTAGTGATCTGAGCTAAGGCCTCATCTTAGACCCATTGGAGAAGTAGTCCACAACAACCAGGAAAAATTTCTTTTGCTGGGGTCTAGTCAGGAAAGGCCCGACTATGTCCATTCCTCTTTGATCAAAATGACAGGAAGTGATAGCAGTCTTCAAAAGCTCAGTTGGATGCTTGGTGATGCCTTGATGGTTTTGACAATGAATACAAGTGGCCATTAGCTGAGCCACGCCAACTTGTAAGGTGGGTCAAAAGTACCCGGCTAAGAGAACCTTTCGAACCAGGATTCGACCTCCGATATGATTTCCGCAGAAGCCTTGGTGGATTTCTTACATCACGTAGTTGATGTCCTCGGGGCCTAGATATTTGAGTAATGGGAGGGAGAAGGCACGTCGATACAAATTATCTCCGATCATGGTGAAGCGAGCTGCCCTTCTTTTGAGGAGGCAGGCCTGCCTTGAGTCGGAAGGCACTTTCCCTTTCTACAAGAAAACTATGAAAGGAGCCCTCCAATCTTCCTGTTCTCGCTGACTCACCGATTGATCTATCTGAGCTATCAAGAAAACTTGCATGATAGGCTCAGCTGCCACCCAATCAGTCAAAGAACTAGCCATCTTAGCTAACTTGTCCGCTTGTAATTTTCAGCTCGAGACATTTTTTGCAAGTAGATCTCCTAGAACTCGGCTTGTAGTTTATTAAAGGCCTCAACATACTTCTTCAGTTGGTCATTTTTAACTTCAAGTTTTCCTCGATTTCCTCAGCTACCAGTTGAGAGTCAGAATGAATCAGGACCTGAGACACGCCAACCTGCTTCGTAGCTTTCAGGCCGATCAGTAAGGTTTCATATTCGACTTCATTATTGGAAGCCCTAAAGCTTAGCCGAATAGAGAGTTGTATCACCGAAAATCAATGATTAGGGGCGAACAAAATTATTGGCTAGCTCACCCTCAGGATTGGTACTCTATTTGGTTGTCCTCACAGGGCAACAATATATTGATTGAGGAAGACATGGAAGGTGAGATTGAAATATTTGGTGATTCAATCTATGATGATGTTGACGAAGAGGAGATGACCTAGATGAAGTGTTGATTGAAGAACAAAAACCCACTTTGTATGATGGCAATCAGCAGCCTGGTTCTTCTATCGATGAAGCCCCAATCTCTATTGTCTCGCCTTGTATTGACCCTACGTCCCAATTTATTCAACATGCAGATGAGATCAAGGTGATTAATGAGCTGGTATACAACAATGATGAAGTTGAGCAAACACTTTATGATGGTGACCATGAATCACAACAAAATCAACCATTATGCTTGGATTCTCCTTCATGGACAAATGTAGAAGGTGTTAAATGATCAAATGATAAAGTGTTTGCCTCCGATATGATTTCAGCAGAAGCCTTGGTGGATTTCTTGCATCACGTACTTGGCGTCCTCGGGGTCTAGATATTTGAGTAATGGGAGGGAGAAGGCACGTCGATACAAATTATATCCGATCATGGTGAAGCGAGCTGCCCTTCTTTTGAGGAGGCAGGCCTGCCTTGAGTCGGAAGGCACTTTCCCTTTCTACAAGAAAGCTATGAAAGGAGCCCTCCAATCTTCCTGTTATGGCTGACTCACCGATTGATCTATCTGAGCTATCAAGGAAACTTGCATGATAGGCTCAGCTACCACCCAATCAGCCAAAGAACTAGCCATCTTAGCTAACTCGTCGGCTTGTAATTTTCAGCTCGAGACATTTTTTGCAAGCAGATCTCCTAGAACTCAGCTTGTAGTTTATTAAAGGCCTCAACATACTTCTTCAGTTGGTTATTTTTTACTTCAAGTTTTTCTCGATTTCCTCAGCTACCAGTTGAGAGTCAGAATGAATTAGGACCTGAGACACGCCAACCTGCTTTGTAGCTTGCAGGCCGGTTAGTAAGGTTTCATATTCGACTTCATTATTGGAAGCCCTAAAGCTTAGCCGAATAGAGAGTTGTATCACCGAAAATCAATGATTAGGGGCGAACAAAATTATTGGCTAGCTCACCCTCAGGATTGGTATTCTATTTGGTTGTCCTCACAGGGCAACAATATATTGATTGAGGAAGACATGGAAGGTGAGATTGAAATATTTGGTGATTCAATCTATGATGATGTTGACGAAGAGGAGATCGACCTAGATGAAGTGTTGATCGAAGACCAAAAACTCACTTTGTACGATGGCAATCAACAGCCTTGTTCTTCTATCGATGAAGCCCCAATCTCTATTGTCTCGCCTTGTATTGACCCTACGTCCCAATTTATTCAGCATGCAGATGAGATCAAGGTGATTAATGAGCTGGTATATAATAATGATGAAGTTGAGCAAACACTTTATGATGGTGACCATGAATCACAACAAAATCAACCATTATGCTTGGATTTTCCATCATGGACAAATGTAGAAGGTGTTAAATGATCAGATGATAAAGTGAATGAGATTCAGTTTGCTTCAGCACAATATTCACGGTTGAGGATAGGTTGTGAAATATCAAAATTTGGCAAAAGTAACATGGAATTTATTCCTTCTACTATAAATATATGTTCTTGTGACCACGATTCCAAGGATTTGTTTGTAGAATCAGATAAATTCATTAGTGGCACTCAGACTATTATCTGTTCTATGAAAGGCTCCACTTCAAACTTGGACTTATCATGTGTTGTTATTTTTTCATCAAATAATAAAGATGCAATTCTTATTTTGAAAGAGGCTTCTCTAACTTTTACTGTACGACCTTAGGGATGATTGTGATGCAAATTTAAAAAATTGAGGAATCTAAATTTGAAAGTGGAAAGGATGTTGAGTCCATTGTTGATAATTTTATGTAGAATACAGATCTTAGCATAGATCTTTGCAGGATAGTTGATTGGGTCGAAACTATTGGAATCGTCCCGGTGTCTACACGTTTCATAAACGTACTCAGCGGAAATATACAGATAATTAAAACTAATTATTATCACAACACACGCATGCATAGTAGGTAATAACATGTACAAAGCATGACTGAAAATTAAAATTTTTGAATAACAATTATTCTACATACACAAATAAAATTTGCAGAATAAAAGATTATTCTATGCGTACTTTTTCGATGACGTTTGAGTGGAGTTGGTATCAATCGAGCGGTCATCGTCGGAGTCCCGTCTCTACTGGTGATCCACGCCAAGCTCATGTCTAGGCGACTTCAGAAGCCACGAGTCATGTCATCATCTTCGGTACTAGTCGATGTTCGATGACAATAAATTCGAGAGAAGTCTTATTCCGAAAACCACGCAACAACGTTTGTCGCGATCGTTCCGGAGCTTTCTAACTATCACCGAGAATCGTATTCTCGATGTTGTTTCGGTGGTCAATCATTGACCGTCAAATTAGGATAAACAAATGGAAACTCTTTCCGTTAATGATGGAACAATCTTCAAAAGCTTCGCGAGCTTCCACAAGACTAATAGATGGTCATCGGTCGACCAGAATTGATTAGGAACGGCTGCAATACCGATCTGATGGCTGGAAACAATTTCTGGCCATCGAACAATCAATTTCAACGACAAAACCATTATACAATTAGAGCCTTCCCTTTCTTCTTTTATTATCGCTGTTTACAAATACAAACAATTTATTTTCGACAATCAGCAACCCACGGGTGAACCCAGTGCCGACAGCAAAAGGAGCCCTAATCGGGCTTTTCTGGTGGCAAACCAAGAAGAGAAGGAAGATCAACATTCTCCTCCACTCCCATGCGGCTGGAATAGAGGGAAGCATAGAATGGTTCCCGACAGCTAATGCATGGAGGAGAACTTGGCTCCCATGCTTGGGAGAAGAAGAAGGGAACGCAACACTGGCAGGGAGGAAGATGTCCAGAGACGGCGGCGCGATTGTTCTCCTGGCAGAAACCTTCCGTTCCTCTATTTTGTCGAACAATTTGGCTCTTCTTTCGCTAACAGACGATTGGTAGCAAGAATCAGCCACCAACAGCATGGGTAGGCAATGGCTCCTCCCTCTACTTCTCCGGCAGTGGAAGGCGGCTCCACGTGATATCAAGCTTGCGGAGAAGAAGCTGAGCATAGAAGATAGAAGAGAGGCAGCAACCGCTGATGGTAGCTATCCGGTTCAGCAACGCTCTTGCGTGGATGGGAGGCAGGAGAGCAGCGCATCCACCAGCCAGCCTAGGGTTTCCTGCGGCCGGCACGGGCTCGGGAGGAAGAAGCTGAAGAGGGCGGCACGTGGAGAGGAGATGATGAACAGGAGCACTACTAAACCCTTATCCACGATCTGTTAATTTGAAGGGTGTCCTAAGGCAATTACCTTACAGTTATACTATTTATTGGATAAATAACAATTCACTATTTGAGTGCACATTCTATATGTGTTTGATTAGATCTTAAACTCAAATACTGAATGCCCGCAATACGATTCATAGTGTGAGAGAATTTATGATTGGATCACAACTAGTGAGCATCTTTACACGTGTAATTATGAATGTATTAGAATTATCCATAGTCGAGGAATTGATAAGCATGGACGCCATCGATTCTGTCGAGACTAACACGCTTTAAACTCCTTGGTTAGCCAAGTGGCTGATCTCACTCCTGTCAACATTAGATGTTGAGAGTTAAGGGTGGATGCTAGTTAAAGGTAACCAGTTCATTGGAGTGACCTGCCATGAGACTTCATATGGTTCGATTCATATGTCAATGAAGATCTCAATGCAGCTTAAGTGCGAGTTTCCTTTGACTTGCGGTATTCAAGTCATCTTGGTCATGGAGACTTATACTTTGACATCTTAAGTAAGCATCTCCGAGGAGGTGTGGACCTGAGATGATTGGGTATAAATCGAAGTGTCCGAAGATGTTTGAATAGCCCATAGAGGATTCACCACTCCTTGGAAAGGGAGACGTATATCCTACGATCGCTTGTCAGGATTGTTACTAAAAGTCTTTGGCCAAAGTATTACATATCAAGAGTATAATACTCTTAGATACGTGTACGAGTAACTTGAATTTTCAGGACAACAAAACAGCTTGGGCTAGGTGTGACGTAGTCAGCCTAGTGGGGACCGACACATAAACCATGTCCTGAACCAAACGGGTATAAGACGGTGAAAGGAACGAGGCACGATTTAATGTAGTTGCTGAAGGATTTAGAATTGTTCTAGAATCAATTGTTGATTTTTTGATCAATTGGGGATCATGATATACTACTAGGTGTCACTCATTATCGTTCTGTAATTAATGGTTAATTACGGACGACCAACATAACCAGGAACCTATTGGGTCACACGCATAACAAGTTCTTCGAAAGACTTAAAACGAGTTTAAAAATTAGATTCTCAGAACGATAGAAATAAAATCTGGTCAGACCAGACAAGAGACAATATGATGGAACTCATCTTACGAAGACGAAATGAACGAAATTAATTTTATTCAAATCAGAGACCGTTTGATTACTAAATCAAATGATTCGATTTTGAACCGAATTGAACCAATTTGATTTGGTTCATGATGGAAGAGGTTTTGATAAAATGGAAGAGATGAATATATTCATCTTGCGAAGACAAATCGAACAAAACTAATTTGGATCAAATCAAAATTCGTTTGGTTAGTGAACCGAGCGAACCAATGATGAATACAGTTCACTACAGTGAACATGAATTGAACTTGGTTCAGTCTGGGTTAATTTTATCACCGGTTCAACCAAACCCTAATTGGGTTTTGGTTCGCCGCTCCTTCGTTTCCTTTCCTCCCACACAACCAAAACAAGATCATGGTTTCTTCCTCTCCCACACAGCCGACAACCACCAAACCAGCGGCATTCCAGCAGCGGCGGCAACCCCAATGAGCCAACGTTCCGACAGCGGCGGCAACACAGAAGGAAGCGGCACCCTTTCCGGTGATTTCCAATAGAGGAAGGGTTCCTCTCCAGCGACATCCAGTAGAAACTCGAGATGCGTGATTAGTGTTCCGGCGACAGACGGCAGGAGGCAGCTCCTCCGGTAGAGCAGATTGGTGGCGGCGCCGTCGGCAGCTTCGACATTGTTGGTAGAACCGAAGGCCGGCAGTGTGCAGGTGATGCTCAGGAAGAACAAGATCGCAAGTGGAAAGCTGGAGGAGGCTGGTCGGCGCTATGATGTCGGCTTTCTCCTCTTCTTCCACTCGGCTGAGCAAACAAGCGTCGACGACCCCTCTCACGGTGGATGCATCGCAGTGAGAAGAAAGCCACGAGCAGGGAGAAGGAAAGCGACACAGCAATAGGGTTTCCTTCACCATCCTCACCGTCGACTAGGGTTCCACAGTCTCCTCGCTTCTCTGATGGCTAACGAGCGCTGGAAGAGCGGCGCGGCGGTCAGGAGTTGGGAGGAGAGTCTGTGGTCGGCGCGTCACAAGGTGGTAGAAGAACAACCCCTTACTTCCTCTGTTTTATCGCACGAGTTGAAGAGGAGCTACAGGAGCGGCGAACCAAAACCCAATTAGGGTTTGGCTGAACCGGTGATAAAATTAACCCAGACTGAACCAAGTTCAATCCATGTTCACTGTAGTGAACCGGGTTCATCATTGGTTCGCTCGACGCAAGTGCACGGAATATCGCCAAGTAATAAAAAGATCGAATCCACAGGGACCGTGGAATTACTTACTATACCTAGCACAATAAGGTGGAGAGAATGTTGTTCATGAGTTGTGTGGGGGAGATCGGAGTGTTCTAGAGTGCTTAATCCTAAAAAGCAGAGAAAGGGATCGACTGTGACACTTATGGGTGAAGCGATCCTAGGATTTCGGACTCCTCAGAGAATGGATTAATCGACTTGGATCCTCTACCTTTCCTCAATAACTGTTCAATTGTAGGAATGTCAACCAAATTATCCAATTCAACCTCGTCAGGTATCCTCGAATTAACTCATTAGGTTTCTTACGTCACTCGCTATTGGTTTGAAACGGTTCTAGAAGCCCGGTTCAAGGCATTCCCGTGTCACTCAAGCGCCCCGGAAATACTAAAAGAACCTTATCCACTGTCACTAGATACCCTTTTACGGATCTCTCCCCGATAACGAATGACCGCTAACTATTCCTCATAAGAATCCAACTACGCACTAGGAAACCCCTCGGAATCTCGCCCGGTTCAAGGCATTCCCCATTACAGAGCGCCCCGGTATACGGCCTAATGATTCCCCAATACATAGCAAATTCCTACCCTCATGGATTCACACATACACAAGTTATCATCAATGTACAAGCACAAATCCACAAAACAATGCACAATTACATCATAGAAAACGGTAGATTATCAAATCCAAATACAATCATCCATTACATCTGATTTATCCTACATCCTAGAATCTAGGGAAATCTACTCCATATCGAGGAGAATACAAACCAAAGGAATGAAGAAATACATCTTGTTCCCAAAGATAAACAAATAAGTGCAGGAAACTAGACTTATCTTCTTCCTCGGAGTGCAATCTCTGCGTAGATGAGATGGAAATGGTCTGGAGCAGTCGGATCGGTGATGGATCGTCGAATCTCCTCCGAAATAGGCGTCGGCGGCTCAAGAACAACTCCGGTGGCTCTCCGAAAGACTCCCCCCTTTGCTAGGTCTCCAAAGAGGCCTATTTATAGTGCAGGGTTCGGGATGTCTCTTGCTCAGATTCGGATGAGGACTCCTTCTCCTTCTTCTTCTTTTTCTCCTTCTACAAACAAAGCAATACCTTTCTCCTTTGAAGACAAGTTAGCTTGTTCATGAAGTTCGAATTCACAAAATAATTCATCTAATTTAACAATTGAAAGATCCCTCGATACTTTATAAGCATCGACCATTGATGCCCATAAAGTAGTTCGGGGGAAGGCTTGGAGCACGTACCTTACTAAGTCCCGGTTGTCCAATTTCTCACCTATCACATGTAGACCGTTTACAATTTCTTTGAATCGTCCATGCATTTGACTCACGGTCTCATTTTGCCTCATGGTGAAGTGTTGGAGTTGTCCAACTAGAAGATCCTTCTTTGCTCTTCTAGATTCACTTGAGCCCTCGTTGAGCTCAATCAGTTTCTCCCAGAGTTCCTTGGCCGAATTGAAGGGTCCAACCTTACTCAGTTGATCTTTGGATAATCCGCATTGCAAGGTTGTTGTGGCCTTCGCATTGGCTTGTGCCTTTTTGCATATTTCCTTTGTCCAACTTGTTGTAGGTAGAGGTTTTCCAGTATCATCCATTGGTTTTTCGAAGCCATCTACAATGCTAAACCAATTTTCAATATCGTTCATAAGATAATATTCCATTCTACCTTTCCAATACGCGAAATCGTTGCCGTCGAAGTACGGTGGTCGTGCGGTGCTGTATCCCTCTTGAAACGCCATTTGTATTTCGGTTGAACGTTTGATCTTCCGAAACGAACCGGCTCTGATACCACTTGTTAGGATCGGTGCGTTCGCTAGAGGGGGGTGAATAGCGATTTTTGACTTTTCTCTGCAAAAGTGTTAGCGGAAGCAAAATAAATAAGAAAGAAAAAGATCACAATCGCTAACCCGTTCGATTTTACTTGGTATCCACCTCTACGAGGTGACTAATCCAAGGATCCACACACACACCACACGATCTTCCACTATGAGAAAACTCTCCTTTTCGAATCACCCTTCGAAGGCGGAGAAACCCTCACAATGCGATGTCTTCCTCGTACAAGATCTCTAATGAAGTATGAGAGGAAGAGAAAGCTTTTACAGATCTCAGAGAGCAATGAAAGAGATGAAAGAATTGAATTCTTGGTCTCTGCGACGTTGACTGCTCTTTTTATGAATTTCAGTGCCCCAGTCGACTGCTCCTAAGGCCAGTCGACTGATGGGCTTCAACGGGAATTAAATATGCATTTAATTCGCCAGTTGTCACCCCAACGGCAGTATATCAGTCGACTGCTCCATGGCCAGTCGACTGCTCCAGTCGACTGTCAACTCGACTGATTTTTCTGTGCTTGTCTGTGTGTGCTCCGGATCAACCCCAGTCGACTGCTGGCAGGGCCAGTCGACTGCCACAGCTGAAAACTTCCCTTTTCAGCTTCTCTTCACTCCTTAGCCTTGATGCAAGCCTTCAAACGTCTTCCACAAGCCTCGTGCTCTTCCTTGCACTAGCTTGAGACATTTCCCTCGACTTCATCGTGCTAAGACATCCTTGCCAAGAGGCCGCGCCTCCGGGACTTCATCCTTGCCAAGAGGCCGCGCCTCCGGGACTTCATCCTTGCCAAGAGGCCGCACCTCCGGGACTTCACCAATTGCCAGGTCTCCACTCCTGGGCTTTCCTGTGGACTCAAACCACACATGTTAGATAACAACACATTGCCTAACTTAAACCCATTTTAGCCAAACATTAAAATCCAATCACTTGGGGCACGATTGCACCAACAAAGTGGGAGATTGTAGGGATGTATACTATAAGCCTGAGCTTTTGTAAGAACATCTGTAATTTTATTCATTCTAATGAGAATCATATGTAGTCAAATGTCTGTGTTTTAGTCAAATACAGTTGTCCATTTAATTTATACTGTAGATAACATGGTGTGTGGTGCCACATAGAAGATCATGTTATCAGTTCCTTATAAGTTATAAAGGTGCTCAAAACCGTGATGGATAGGGACAAACCATTGAAACGGTTGTAGTGTAATTTGGTATTAGTTTATCTTAACTATAAAATTACACTGATACACTTTGTGTGTATTGAGTAGGACCGATTGAGGTCGTTCAATTTATACTGACTATATAATCGGATTAGACCTCAGTTATCATGGAAGTGCATACTTTTAATTCGGATATAATAACAAGCACATATACTTAGCATATATTTCTTTGATTCATCAAAGGGTGAGATTTATCTCGTTAGATCAAAAGGCCCGATGAGTTAGGAAATAATGTTATGTATATGGTGTGTTGTTGATTATAGAAGGAAATTGTGTCCTATTAAATAGGTTGATGATGTCTCCTTGAGGAGCTCATAAAGATTATCATGTAAACCCTGCAGGTGGACTTAGTTCCACATGATAATAAGGTTGAGTGGTACTACTCTCGGACTCAGAAGTTAATTAATTGAATTGTCAGTAATTCGATTAATTAACGGACATTCGATATCTTAAACACAGGGAGACTAATGCACTCATGGTAAGAAGGAACTCATATTGTAATATGAGATTGGTGTGGTAGTTCGAAATAACTCTTTAGTGGTATGAGTTATTATCGATGGACTAAGGTTGTGTGTTCGGGGCGAACACGGGAAGCCTCAGTGTAGGATCGGAAACATGCTAGAGGGGGGGGGGGTGAATAGCGTGTTTGAACGCTTTTCGATTTTCGTAGAAAATTCGAGTGCGAAAGCGGAAGCAAACAAAGTAACGAATACCGAAACGAAATGCAGTAAAGTAAAGAACACAATTTGTTTTTACTTGGTTCACAGCGCAACGCTGCTACTCCAAGGCCCACGGTCCTTGACCATTTACGTTGGGCAATCCACTAACTCACTTTCCCCTGTCCGGCAGCAAGTTATCGAAAATTCAAGTACAAAAATCGATTATAATATTGATATGAATTTAAGTACAAATGTTACCAAACTTTTCGCTCCCCGGACGTTGAATTTGACGTTTTCGGTGTTAAGGACAGTTGCTTGAGGCAGGCACATCACCGACGTCGAAGTTGGAAGGCTCAGGAATCACGGGAACGGAGTTTGGAGGCGTTGGGATTGAATGCACTGGCTGCTGCTCGCGGAGGCCTTATATAGCCGGCCTGGGTCGACTCAGATCGCCATCTGGGTCGACTCCAGCTGATGTGGCAGATAAAATTTTATCAGCTTCATCGCTTATCCCTCCTGAGTCGACTCTAATCTCGTTCTGGGTTGACTCCAGTCGCGGTGGCGGCAGCGGCGATAACTTTTTAACCTGGGTCGACTCAGAAGCTCTTCTGGGTCGACTCCAGTCTGATCTGGCGAAGACCTTGACGCGTTGACTTCCGGAAACATGCTGATTAGGCTGGAGTCGACTCCAGAGCTCATCTGGGTCGACTCCAGATCCGAAAAACTGAGTTTTTCGTCTGGAGTTAGCTTTCGTCGGGCTTTTCCTTCCTGCACAATAAGTTAGCTAAAATATAACATAGGAAAGAGTAAGTTGGTTTACCGAACCAACTTCGAGTCTTAACTTCGGATCTCCGGTGAGACCCTGGGTTAGACCGGCGCCTACTGTTCCTCGTAGGAACGCGTCCTCACCCACTCCCCTCGGGAGAATTTACCTGATGCCAACCAAATCCTCCTGACCCGTTGGACTTTTGCTCGGCTCTGTCGTTGCCCCCCAGGACTTGAACGCAACTGATCCTCCTGATCAGTCCATTCTTCTCTGCAACTTGGTCCTCCTGACCAAGTCCAATTCATCTGCAACTTGGTCCTCCTGACCAAGTCCAGACTTGTGCCTGGTGCACTTTGACTCTGCCAAGTCTTCATGCCTAGCCGCACTAGGACTTAACCTGTTTTCTGCACACTTAATTCAGCCTGGTTAGCCAAACCATATACTTAACTTGATCCTAGTTCCATAATCAAAACTCAGGTTTGATCTGCTAGTGCTTCCTGCACTAACACTTAGCTCATCGGAAGGCCAAAACTAATTCCTCCTCGTGGTCCCTGTTGTAGCTTCTAAATGAAGCCATAATATCCACCCGCTTGGTTTAATTAGAACTTGGTTCAACTAGAATATGGTTCGATTTTATTCTCTTGCTAGGGCCCACTACAACTTAAGAATAGAAAGACTTGGTTCAGTTTTATTCTTAAGGGTCGGCTACAAGAATAAGAACTGTAGGATCGAAAGAGCGCGCTAGAGGGGGGGGGGTGAATAGCGCGTACGACTTTTTCACTTTCGTTCGATTTACTATAAAAAACTAAGCAGCGGAATTAGAAACAAAACATAAAGACCCGC
Source organism: Curcuma longa (assembly GCF_044706935.1). NCBI lineage: Eukaryota > Viridiplantae > Streptophyta > Magnoliopsida > Zingiberales > Zingiberaceae > Curcuma > Curcuma longa. Next base: position 6,791,498 of record NC_133881.1, read on the forward strand.
GGATTTACTTGGTTCCAACCCCGTAGGGTTAGTACGTCCAAGGCCTAATTCGGGAGGCGTCCGTCCACTAGTGGTCTCCTTTCCGAACGGTATTCGGAGGCGGAGAAACCCGTCTTACAGTCTTTAAAGAATGACAATAATAAAACATAGAAAGAACAAGAAAGAAGGATTAAACCAAACAAGTAGCCGCCGATCTGAAAGTTCGAGCACCGCGTACTTCTCCTGGATCTTCCCCGGTAGCACGTGCCTGGCCTCGTTCGCGTTCAAGAGCACCACTAATTGAGCAGGGAACTTTTCTGGCTTCGATTGAGTTGCTTCTGCACGTTCACAGCCTTTTATAATGGTCCTGAGTCGACTCAGATGCCCATCTAAGTCGACTCCAGCTGACGTGGCTGATAAAACTTTATCCTGCTCGATTCTGCTCGTTATCTGCCGTCCGAGTCGACTCAAATGCACTTCTGAGTCGACTCCAGTCGCGGTGGCGTCAGCGGCGATAAGTCTTGACTCTGCGTCAGCCTGAGTCGACTCAAAACCTTATCTGAGTCGACTCCAGTGCCGAGTCGACTCAAATCTCCTTCTGAGTCGACTCAACTTAGGTTTGACCAGAGTTGACTTTGAGCTTGACTTTGCGTTGATTTTGCTTGCTTCACCTATGCTTCTTCCTCTTGCTTCCAGCTCCTAGTTCCTGTAAGACAAGCATACAAACAAGCAAGCAAAACAACCTAAAGTCTTACCTAGTGGGTGGTCTAACTTCAGATTTCTACCGAAATCCTGGGTTAGTCTGACGCCTCCTGTCCCACTCCAGAAATGCGCCCTTACCCACTCCACTCAGGAGAATTTATGCCAACCAAGTCCTCCAGACTTGTTGGACTTATGCTTGGCTCTGTCCTCGCCCCTCAGGATTTGTACTGCAACTGATCCTCCTGATCAGTCCAGCCCTCAGCTGCAACTGATCCTCCTGATCAGTCCAGCTCTCAGCTGCAGCTTGGTCCTCCTGACCAAACCCAGCCTTCTACTGCAACTTGGTCCTCCTGACCAAGTCCAGACTCTACCTGGTGCACTTTGACTCTGCCAAGACTTCCGCCTGATCCTCCAAATCAGGACTTCCCTTTGCCTAGCCTACAACTAGGACTTTCCCTTGCCCAGCCTCACTCACCAAGACTTTCCTTGCCCAATCTTCCAGATTAGGACTTCCACTGCCTAGTCTAACCGACTAGGTCTTCTCGCTCACTTCCACACATCCAAACATCAAGTTCTGTTTGGATCAACCCTTGGTTAGACTGACCGACTTAGGTGTATTGTCAAACATCGAAACTCTAGGCAAGATCTTAGTGCATCTTGCACCAACAAGAACTTGGTTCAGTTTTTCTTCCGCAAACAAGGAAAAGAAATTTTATTAAAAACTGACAAAATCTTATCAAGGGATTTTAATTTTAAATTTGGATAAGATAAGTTTGTCAGATTTTTTTTAAAATAAATATTCTTAAAGATTTGATTAGATTTATTCTATCAAAATCTATTTAAGGAATTTGTTGGAAAATTTTAAAAATTTCTGAGAAGGCTTGGCTATAAAAGAAGGGGTTTGCTAGAGGATGAAAGAAAAGAGAGTAACCACAACTCATTGCCTCCTCTTGCTAGGGCCGGCGACAACCTCCAAGTGCTAGGGCCGGCTACCGCTTTTCCCCTCCTCCTCCTCTTCTCTACTTGCTAGGGCCGGCGCCCCCTTCTTCCATCTTCCCCTTAAGCTAGGGCCGGCGCACAAAGAAGCACTCTCTTTGCTAGGGCCGGCGGCCAAAGAAGGAGAAGAAGAAATAGAGGAAGAAGGAGAAGAGAAGAAGGAGAAGAAACCTTGCTCCAAGATTTGGAAGAAAAGAAAGAAAAGTTCTCGGGTGGATTACATCTTGGAGGATCGTCGCCCACACGACGTCCAAGAGGGCTAGAGGAATACAAGAGAAGATCAAGAGGTTTTTGATTTAAAACCATCATCCACACAATCCAAAGGTGAACGGTATGACTAAGTTATTCCGCTTTTATTAGTTGTAATTACCTTTGTATGAAACCTGAAAACAAACACAAGAAGCCATCGATCCGTGGGGCCGCTTGGAAAGTTTCGTCCTTGTGAAAAAAATTTTGTACAAGGGAAATCAACGAAACGATTTCGAGTGACTCCCTTCACCTCTAACTAGGACTTTCCATGCCTAACCTCCAACTAGGACTTTCTCTACCTAGCCTCAACTAGGACTTCTCCTTGCCTAGCCTAATCGACTAGGACTTTTTGCTAGTCTTCTGGTCAAACTGACCTGACTAGACTTCACTCATATATAAATATTAGATCATATTTGGATCAACCCTTGATCAAACAGATCAGACCTAGATGTATTGTCAAACATCGAAACTCAAGGGTCAGACCAATTGTTCCTTGCACAAACAATCTTCCCCTTTTTGATGTTTGATAATTTCTTAAGTTAATTCAAGTCAGGGTGTAACAATCTAGGAGAATTTTATATTTTAAACTTAAATTCTTTCTCCCCCTTTTCACACATCAAAAAGATTGATTTTTTTTTGCATCAATAATAATGGTAATGCTTATGATTACAACTTAGTCTTGACAGTTCTTGAAAGACCATAGTAGTTTTCATTGTTTTTCACAAATGATTTTGAAATAAGTTTCAAAAAACTTTTTAAATTATTTTCCAAAAGATTTTCAAACCAAATTTTGAAAGAGAATATATTTCAAAATAGTTTTGCAATAGAATTTTCCAAGATTTTCAAAATAATTTTTGTAAAAATTTTTAAATTAATTTTTTAAAAAGATTTTCAATAAGTTTTGAAAGAATTTTTCAAACATAAATTTTGAAATGATTTTCAAAATAGTTTTTCAAAAGTATTTTTAAAATAGATTATGAAATGATTTTTAAGGTATTTTCAAGATAGATGATTTTTGAAAAGCTATTTATTATCTTTTTAAATCAGAATCTCTCTCTTAACCTGACATGTCGTTAGGGCTCTTTGTTAACCACAAAGTAATCTCCCTTCATGTCTTAAGGTTTGACTCAAATCAACAAAAGATAATGAATAATATTTAAAATAATTTTAAAATATGATTTTGAAATAGTTTTCTTTTTTAAATATTTATAAAAAAAATACTTTTTCAAATAGTTTTGCTCGTTCGATTTGGACCTCCCCTAAATCTAATGCTTCCTTAGGGCTCCTTGTTAATCACAATGGAAACTTCCTAAATATCTTAGAAGTTAATCTAAATCAACTAGAGAAAATAATTTAAAATTTTTAAAATATAATTTTTAATTGAACTTTTAAGTTTTGGACTCTTCCTAAATCTAACACTCTCTTAGGGCTCCTTGTCGACCACAAAACATCTCCCTATGTGTGACATCCCAAGAGTCTTCTATCCAAAAAATTCGGGCAACATCTCCCCTGTAATAATTCAACTTTCCTAAATACATTTTAACATAGGGCTCACACAACCATAAACCACATACCACAATGTATATAAAATACCAAACTATATGAATAAAGGCTCATACGACCACTCACTAATCCAACACATGCATGTAAAAATACCAAACCATATATCAACGACGCACTAATGAAAATCCTAAAGCATACCAATATGCATCACAATAAGACGAAATATAAACCCATAAGTCTACGATAACAGAAATTGCGTAAGAGGAATTATAACCACGACTAAGTCCATGGATAACGATCACAGTGTTGGTGCAAGATGCACTAAGATCTTGCCTAGAGTTTTGATGTTTGACAATACACCTAAGTCTGGTCAGTTTGACCAAGAGTTGATCCAAACAGGACTTGATGTTTGGATGTGTGGAAGTGAGCGAGAAGGCCTGGTCGGTTAGGCTAGGTAATGGAAGTCCTAATCTGAAAGATTAGGCAAGGGAAGTCCTGGTGAGTGAAGCTGGGCAAGGGAAAGTCCTAGTTATAGGCTAGGCAAAGGGAAGTCCTGATTTGGAGGATCAGGCGGAAGTCTTGACAGAGTCAAAGTGCACCAGGTAGAGTTTGGACTTGGTCAGGAGGACCAAGTTGCAGTAGAAGGCTGGGCTTGGTCAGGAGGACCAAGCTGCAGCTGAGGTCTGGACTGATCAAGAGGATCAGTTGCAGTACAAATCCTGATAGAGCCGAGCACATGTTCAACAAGTCTGGAGGACTTGGTTGAGCCGAGCACAAGTTCAACAAGTCTGGAGGACTTGGTTGGCATAAATTCTCCTGAATGGAGTGGGTAAGGATGCATTTCTGGAGTGGAATAGGAGGCGTCAGACTAACTCAGGATTTTGGAAGAAATCCGAAGTTAGACCCACAAGGTAAAAATAGATTGGCTTGGTTGTATTCATGCTTATTTTGCAGGAACCATAATGCAGGGTCAACTTCAAATGGCCATAACTTTTGACTCGGGACTCGAAACGAGGCACGGTCAGATGCGTTGGAAATCCCTTTCAGAGATCTACAAAAAAGGTTTCTGGAGTTGACTCAAATTCAGGCTGGAGTCAACTCTAAGGGGCTGGAGTCGACTAAGAAGCTCATTTGAGTCGACTCAGGAAAGGGATAGCGTCCAGAATGAAGATTTATCCACCACATAAGCTGGAGTCGACTCAAGGCTTGCTGGAGTCGACTCAGGGGCAGTATAAAAGGAGGTGAACGCCTAGAAACGAGATCATTAAAGCCAGAAACCTTCCTAATCATTCAGTAGTGCTGTGAAACACAAAAGAGGCCAAGTTCTTGCAACCGGGGAAGATCCAGGAGGAGTGCGCGGCGCTCAGGACTTCCAGATCGGCAACAAGAGTTTGAATTTAATTTATTGTCTTTATTTTCTGTTGTTAATTTATTTGATTATTTATTGGACTGTAAGACGGGTTTCTCCGCCTCCGAACGACGTTCAGAAAAGGAGATCACTAGTGGACGGGCGGGGAAAAGCAAAGAAAGGGAAACAAAAGTTAAATATATAAAGTTATAAAAATACATTCCTTCTTTAAATAAATTTACATGTGAAAAAAATTATAATAGCTTATTAAATCTATGGATATAATATTTTTTTTTAAAAAAAATTATTAGTATATAAGTAGAAGTTGGGATATAAAAAATTAAAAAAAAAAGACTGTTGGGTTGCAAGGGTATAAACATAATCCTACATCTAAAGTACATGGAAAAGATCATGGGGTTAAAAGGATGGAAAATATCTCCATTGATATCAGACCTTTTGGGGAGAGTCCAAAAACAAAGCCATGAAGGCTTAGGCCGAAAATGGACAATATCATATCATTGTGGAGATATTTTGATTCCATCGGTATTAACAAAGACGACACATGCTCTTTGGATCAAGAGAAGAAAAAGAAAATTAAGGTATTGGATAAATCTCTATCTCCTGGTGTAACCTGCGAAAAATATTCGACACGTCGTTGTGTAGATATTGGGCGGTGACGCGCAACACGCGTTGTGTGAAGAGCGATGACGCAAAGACGAGATACATAAATCGACGAGTTAATTTTAAAAATAATATTTTAAAATAGAAATAAAATCGAACTAAAATATTTTTAAATTTTCTTTTCCTTCCTTATATCCCAAATCAAAATATAAAAAATTATATCAATTCATAAGCATGAGTAAATGAAATTTATTATTTTCTCATCTTCTCCTCTTTAACTCATTCCATCCAAAAAAGATCAAAATTTTTCTCTTTTTTCCTTTTACACTGAAGTGACTCTTTAATTTGACTGTGTGATATGTAAAATATTTTTGTGGATTCCTAAGTATCCAATATAAACTTTAAGTTCCTTCGTAAAAATGGAATCGAAATTATGAAATTGATTTATAGGAATAATATTAATTAAGCACAAAATTTGAATTTTTAAAATTGAGTCAAATGCCGATTAAACCAAATTAACTGACCAAATCAATTGAAGTTAAACGTTTGATTTTGGTTAATTTAGAAATTTATTTTTTTAAAAAAATATCAATTATTTCGATCTCGATTTAAAAAATTTATGTCATAATTAAAATCAAGAGTTTAAAATCTTTAATTTCATAATTCATGACTCCCATTCTCTCTCAATTTAATTGAAAGTTTAATTATTTTGATTTTCAATCAATTTAATTAATATTTTATTAATTTAAATTGTCCTATTTAATTCGATCAATTAAAAAAATTACTTTATTCGATTTTAATTTAAATAATTTGGTCGGCTCAATTATTGGTCATCTCTGACTGCTATCAAACTTTACAGTGAAGTGACTCTATGGCAATCGAAACAATATTAATAATGTGTTTCATGATTTTAGATTAATCATGAGATATTCAAAATATGTAATTTGAAGGTGTGAGACAAGTATGCTTCGGCGCTTACACAAGACATCGGTCCACGCCATCTCTCCCTGAATCCAATTTATAGCTACGGGTGTGGCAGAGCAGGTAGGATAGGACGGGTATCAGTGGACCGGGCCGGGCCCAGGCACGTTTTATGTGTTTCAATTTTGGATTAATTATGAGATTTTCAAAATATGTAATTTGAAGGTGTGATATATAAAATATTTTTTTTGGATTACTAAGTACCCAATGACAACTAGTTGCCATAGAAATCTCTATGCATCGAAGTATTTAAACTTTAAGGTCCTTTGCAAAAATAGAATCGAAATTATGGAATTGATTTATAGGAATATTATTGTTAATTAAGCACAAATCTTGCATTTTTAAAATTGAAACAAAAGGTCTATTAAATTGAAATAATTGATCAAACCAATCGAACTTCAGTTTGGTTAATTCAAAAATTTATTTTTTCCCTTAAAATTTAGTCTTGATTTTAAAAATTCAAATTCGATTAAGTCAATTAAATTGAATTCAAGAAATATGAAATTTAAAATCTCTAATTCCATAATTTATGACTCTCTTCTCCTCTTGAGTCTCGATTTATTCTAAGTTTAATTATTTTAATTTTGGATCAATTTAATTAATGTTTTATTAATTTGATTTATTTAATTTTTACAAAGTTCGATCGATTGGATTAGAGTAAAAAAATTAGTTTATTAAGTTTCGATTTAAATGATTCAGTCGGTTCGATCTGTTCATTCCTAACGGCTATCAAACTTTACACTGAAGTGACTTTGTGACAAGCGAAACAATATCAATAATGTGTTCCGTGATTTTGGATTAATTATGTGATTTTCAAAATATATAATTTTAAGGTGTGATATGGCACTACAACAAAAACGAGTCATAGACATCGATGGAAAACCGATGTCTATGAGAAAATCTACTGATGTCTATAAAGGCGTTGTAAAAGGTATGACATTTTAGACATCGGTTTGTAACCGATGTAATACACCTCAACGACATCGGTTTGTAACCGATGTAAAACCGATGTAATATCACTCAACGACATCGGTTTCGCAACGGTGTAAAACCGATGTAATATCTGTTTAACATCAATTTTAACAACGGTTTTCGACCGATGTAATACCATAACGACATCGGTTTTGCAACGGTGTAAAACCGATGTAATATATGTTTAACATCAATTTTAACAACGGTTTTCGACCGATGTAATGTCACAACGACATCGGTTTTGCAACGGTGTAAAACCGATGTAATATATGTTTAACATCAATTTTAACAACGGTTTACGACCGATGTAATATCACTCAACGACAACGCTTCCAAACCGATGTCATTGAATTTAAAACTGTTGTAATAACACTTATTTTTTTATGTTGTTTGTAAATTATGATCGAGCAAGATGACAAAATTATCATAATATTATAAATTCATCAAACAAATCACAAATACAAAAGCACCGATATATTTAATCACCTCAATATTTACAAATAATCAAAAGTAACTAACAAAAATTATTCTTCTTGCAACATATTACATTGTTTTCATCCTCAGAAGGAACTAATATAGAATCCTCAACGTTTACAAATAACCTTTTGACTGCTGTACTTCTACAGATACAAATCCAAAAGGGAAAAGTAAACAAAATCTCCATCTAGCATAGCAATGAATCATGAGCCACTCCATTCACTTACTTGGAACAGGCTTGGACCAGCAAGCTTTAAATTCTTGGATGCTCTCCGTAGACTCCATTCACTCCATTCTGTTCTTCCTTGGATGCTCTCCGTAGCATCAAATTGTATGCCTCGTCTAACTCTGCTCAATTTAAGCAATATCACAAAGCAATATCAACTTTAACACACTAACATAGAATAGATATACATTTACCTGAATGAATGTATGACCTTTACAGTCATCAACTTCCAGGATGGCAGCCATATTTCCACACCGATAGCAATAATTTGGGGCGCTGAATATAGTAACCACCTTTTGGTCCTATTTGGGATAAAACCAACCATAAGAAAAATTGAGCAGAACAAAAAAAATCAAAATAAAATAAAATAAAATAGGTAAGTACATGTCCCCAGTTGTATCCTTCCATGACTAATTGATGTGCTCTGGCTATCAGATTAAGGTTATTAGTATGATTGAATTGCTCGGATATATCCTGAGATTGAAATTACCCGAAGTTGCCAAGTAAAGACAAGCTATCACAATCATAAGAAACCAAAAACATAAAGCCATACTTGACCAAATGTATATCCAGCACCACGAGGAGAAATACCCCAACCACATCTGTCATCAGGATCAGACCATAAAAGATCACACATAGCTCCCTCATGTGGAACTTCTTGAACACGATCAAAGCAGTTAGTTCAATACTCACATAGAGGGAATCAAGGATGCCTTGGTGAGGACATGTTTCGGCATCATCAGCAGTTGCTACAGTGGCAAAGCTGAATATACCTGAGATTTCTGCTCCAATGACCATCAATGCTCTTACAGACTTAATTTTTCCAAGTTTACTTGACTGATCTGCATTAGATGCAGCCGATGGCATCGAAAGTAGGGCCTGTGAATAGAAATATCTCATTCTAGAAACTTTCAACTGTAAGGTTAATATGCTGCCAATCTTGAAATATCAAGTTTATTAAAGGCAGTAATTTATGCTGCAAATCAAAAAAATATATTGAAGTTAGAAATTATTCTAATTCAACAGAGTTTTACAGTAAGAACTATGAATCTATAGAATTGGGAGCAGACCAAAAGATCATAACCTTACTCGCTAATTGCAGCACAAAAAATCACAGATGTAACACCTTCAAATAGATGGATCCATTTTCTTCTTTCATTTCTCTGGCCCCCAACGTCGTATAACCTGTAAACTTCACCACTTTTTCTGCTCTCACCTACAGGACTGCACAAGTTTTTTTTTAATGAAAAAATCACGAATGACCTGCCACTTGCTTAATAGATAAAGTTTTCTCAAGAAACTATAAAAGAGAGCCATCTTAGTAAGATCAGATCATAATAAACCCAAATAGAAAGAAAGATTTTTAATAGTTTATTTTTACATATTGTTTTATACTTTACAAATACAAAAAATATTATATGCTGCCTATTATTGCCCAGACATTCTTTACTCACAAGAGAGGTTAATATGCTGCCTTCATTGAAACCCTTTGTCTGCCAACTAAACTACATCCTGTTACTTAGAAGTCAGCTAAGGATCCTCCACTTTCTTGTCAAACTAGAACCAAAAAAGAGGCAAATTGCCGATATTTCTAGGCATTCTGATGTAAATCAGATTGGGGCATTCAACAAGGGAACTAATGTAAACTTTTCAAAGATGAATAACTATCAACTGTCAATTTGTGCATTCCATTATACTCGTTAGAAAATATGTAATTTCATGCATGATTATTTGTATTGCCACACAAGTAAAAGAAAATATGTAATTTCACTGCAATGCAACAAACTGTGGTGATTGATAGGCTACCAACAACTAGAAAAAGCACTAGAGCAATGCATAAATGGAAGCATAGATGAGCTTGTAGAAACAATACTTGAACTGTATTGTTAGCCACAACAAATTCTAATATCAGAAGAAAAGGTATGAACAATTTGGCACCAACTCAATGGAGCTCTAAAGGCTGAACTATGGGCTGCTATCTCAAACATGCAGCAACCTTAAATTTTTCACAGTCGACAGTCAAAAAGTATTTTACCATGATTCTATCTGAGCTTTTTACAAACAAAAGTTCAATGTCAGATCTTACCAAGTGACCAGATATCCGATTTGTATCCGTAAGGTGTATCAGCTAAGATCTCTGGACAGATGCAGTTTGGAGTGCCTACCACCTTCAGAAACATGTTTGCATAACAAAATCATGGAAACTGAAGATTAAGTTTATGAAACTAAAGATTTAGTGAAGGAATGAACTGCCCTACTGTTGAAGCAAGACCTTCTGCATTGAGCAATTTTGAGAGTCCGAAGTCACTTGCAAGCATGCAAATAAGAAAAAAAAAATCTGCTCTCTTGTGTTTATAAGAGAATTGCACTTGATCTTACCTAGTCGAACATCATCATCCTTGGTGAGAAATATGTTAGAACACTGAAACAAAAAGGAAAAAGGCAAATTATAAGACAAGGACAGAAGTAAGATCATTGCAAGAAAATGGGGGATGATACGGTATTCTGTACCTTGATATCACGATGGAGTACGCGGTTGGAATGGAGGTAATCAACAGCCAAGAGCAACTGCGTGAACCATTTGCAGATCCTCTGCAGGCCAAAATGAAGTCATCAAAATGAGAGACAGAGAGAGACAGAAGGGATTTAGCAGAAACCACCTCCTCAGAGAAGAACACGCCCCTGGCTTTCTTTATTTTGCTCCTTTCGACGGACGGTGGTGAAAGGCGACGGACGGCTCCTTTCGACGGACGGTGGTGAAAGGCGAAGGGGCTGCGGTGTTGGCTTGCTCTGTCGGCTACGAAGGAGGAAGAAGATGAGGTAGGGCGGCGGCGGTAGACGGTGGAGAAGGAAGAAGTAGGGCTCGGGTTTACGAGGGAAGGGGCGCGAATACGAAGGAGGAAGAAGATGAGGTAGGGGCTGCGGTGTTGAAAGGCGACGGATGACTCCTTTCGACGGACGGTGGTGAAAGGCGAAGGGGCTGCGGGTGTTGGCTTGCTCTGTCGGCTACGAAGGAGGAAGAAGATGAGGTAGGGCGGCGGCAGTAGACGGTGGAGAAGGAAGAAGTAGGGCTCGGGTTTATGAGGGAAGGAGCGCGATTATAATAGTTATAAGGAATGCAAATGAAACCGAGGTTAAAAAGGTTATTTGGCGCATAGTGGAAGAAATATTTGGAAGGAGAGAGGGAAAGAAAAAACGAAAATATACAACGGTTTTAAATTGTTGTTATAGCTTCCAAAACCGTTGTTGAAAGCGCAAATAGACATCGGTTTTAAAATGTTGTTATAGCTTCCAAAACCGTTGTTGAAAGCGCAAATAGACAACGGTTCTCAAACCGTTGTCGTAGTCTTAAAAAATCGTTGTTGAAAGCGCACATAGACATCGGTTTTAAAACCGTTGTTGTAGCCTCCAAAAATCGTTGTCGTAGACTCCAACCGATGTCTCAAAGACATCGGTTTTTGTTAAAACCGTTGTTAAAAAGTAAAAGACATCGGTTTTGACACAAAACCGATGTCTTTTGAGTGTTGTTAAAGACCGATTTTCTTGTAGTGGGAGCACAGGTAAAGTCCTAGTAGTTGAGGCTAGAAAAAAGGCAAAGTCCTAGTTGTAGGCTAGGGAAAGACAAATCCTGGTCTGGAGGATCAGGCGGAAGACTTGGCAGGTCAAGTGCACCAGGTGCCAGCCCGCATGCAGTGTCGCAGGACCAAGAAGCATGACCAAAGTCCAATCAGGTATGATCAGGAAGACCAGAGGGTTGATGAAGTCTGGACGGTTTGGAAGACCGACTCACAACAGCAAATTCCTGGGGTTCAAGGACAAAGCTGAGCAGAAAGTCCAATAAGTCTGAAGGATTTGGTTAGCAATTAGGTAAATTCTCCCGAGTGGAGTGAGTTAGGACGTGTTCCCAAAGTGGAACTATAGGCGTCGATCTAATCCAAGGTTTTACTAGAAACCTGAAGTTAAGACCAAGAATCAGTTCAGAGAACTGACTTTCCAATCTATTTTTTGTATATTTGGAACTAATTTGTCTTACAGATTGGAGAGGTAAAGTCTTTGACTCCGGACGACTTAGGTAAAAAATGACACAAAAAAAATCTGAACTGAACCTAGTTCGGTTCAACACGAATTTTGGGTTTGGTTTTGAGGTTACGTGGGTTTGGTTTTGAAGTTACGGCAACCGCGAGAGAATTAGGGTTACTGTAGTTTCTTTATAACAAAGGAATCGCAACTCCTCTGCCTTTACTCGCGATTGCACTTCCTTTCCTCCTCTTCTTCATTTTCGACGGTGCGATCGCGCTTCTCCACAACCAACGTCGACGCCCAGGTAAAACGCTGACGTGTTTGTCATGCTGTGAGGGGGGGGGATTTGATCCATTCGGATGGCTGCGATTGGCGCGACACGCGAAGGCGGAGCTCGGGATTGGAGGAAAGAAACTGACCGGTAAGCCAAGATTCTTGGATTTGTGAGGTTTTCAATGGGGATTTCTTCGGATTGCTGAGATTACTGTGATCCACAACATGTGTTGAAGGTGGGCTCGATTTCTTCGGATTACTGACGGCTGGCGATGCTCAACAGTAAGGGGAGATTTGAAGTTGGGCTGAAATCTAGAGTTCCTAAGGCTTTAATCAGAGGTGAGATCCCTTCTTGGTTTGTTTGTTTTTTGGTTTGTGCTTGTTGTGGGGAACTGCAGATTAGGGGGATTTCAGCTTCGTGGCTTGTTACTGGTTGATGGGGGAAAGGACGGTGAGTGCCGAATGTTTGGTTTAATGATCCAATGTTGCTTGAGGTTAGGGTTGTTTTAATTTTGGATGATCGGTTGCTTGATGTTGGGATTTTAGGGGATGTTGATATTGATCTGTAGATAGGGATTGATCAGTTAATTGGCTTGTTCTTGGATTGGTTCTTGGGTTCTTGAACTGATCTTATTGTTCTAGATTGGTTCTTGGGTTCTTGAACTGATCTTACTATTCTATTGGTTTGGATGATCAAGTGTTGGTGTAGTTATTGATGATTAGTTTATTTATGCTGTAGGGTTTGTTAGTTGCTGTTCCATTTAAATTTGGTTAAGATTCAAGGTTTATACAGTGCGGTTGTTGATGGTTTACCATGGTTGAGGGTGTTATGGGTTAGGTTGATTAGATTATGGGATTTAATTACTGTAAATTTACAGTATCATATTAGTAAGCATTGTATTGTTGCTTAATTTCAGGACCTTGATTTGTATGGTCCTATTATACTTGGTGCGTATATTGGGGGTTCTTATTTTACATTCATCATATCAGATGGGTACCCTGTACCTGGTCAGTACGGTGTTCTTTTATAGTGCACAATTATTATTATTAGTTGTTGATACTTAGACTTGAAATTTAATCTGATACTTTGACCCTAGTTCTGTTGGATGCTTGATACTTGATACCTATCCCTTGATACTTACAGTTGATACCTTGATCTTATTGTTGATCTATGATACTTTGTTATGGATTCTTATTGTTGACCTATATTGTTGATACATTGCTGTGATCAGTATCTTATTTGTTATTTGATACCATTGTATGATCTATTGATACCTCACATGATTAATTATCTATCATGCATGAGTAGTTGTAGTTGCCTTGTTAGGCTGAGCATCATGACACATACATGATAGAAGTAGGTGTGTTAATCATTGTTGTTGTTGTTGGCTCTTGCTTGACACTGTATGATAGTGACACAAGAGTGAGAGCAATTGTTGCACTAAGTTGGGTGCAACCAGGACTGACTAGATAGTCCTCCTGATCCTGCCCGCTCTCCACTTGATTAGTAGTGGTTTGTTGATGGAGCGTGTGAAGCTTTCTTGTCGTGTGCCCCAATTCACTACACTGGGTGAGTGTCTGGGGGTGACGAGTGTAGACAGTGACTATGCATTGCATATGCGCATACATTTGTTGGTAGTTGTCTTCTGCATTTATGATCATTGCACTTGTTGTTACATGACTGTGACTATTACACTTGTTATTGTATGATTGCATGATATCTACTGTTGTACGTAGCTATTGATCTCGTATGATATCTTGTTATCTGCTTATATATCTATATGTTGTGCACTTTCATTATAATATTCACTGAGTATTGTATACTCACCACCCAGACCCTGGAGTTTTTCTTATTTTCTCCCCAAGTAGTAGGTAAGGATGTCATGTGAAGCTTGGAGTTCTACCAGACTCCCCTATCTTATAGCAGGAGAAGTCGCATTGTCTTTGTTATTTCTGGGGTTCATTCATGTTTATACATTGTGGACAATTTGTTATTTTATTTCGTAGAGCTTTGGGTCATGTTGGATGGTGTTTTGAACTTATGTTTAACTTCGTGTGGTCTTGAACTTTAGTAGTTTTCCGTTGCGGGGTTTCTATTATTATAGATTTGTGGAGTTTTATCATTGCTTGTCGTAAGCACTATCGTAGTGTTTTTTGATGAGTTTCGTTTTTGTGTAGTGGTACGTGCATGTGTTGGATATGATATTGTGGCTCTGTTGGCCTTTAATGTTGTAGTTAGTAGTTTATTTAGTTGTACTATATTAGTATTGGCTGTGTGGGCCTTCTATATCACCATGTATCAGGAAAAGTTAGATTGTTACAGGGGAAATGCTGTCAAAATTTTTCGGACGACCGTCTCCAAGGACGTAACAACTTAAGCCGAGGTTCGAGTTGATTGGACGGTCGAGTTGACTGAAATAGGGATTCCAAGCGACTTGAGATCGGACAAGCGCAGCGGAAGTCGAAGTCTATCAACACCCTCCATGTCAGATTCAAGTCGACCTGAAGGCCAAGTCAGCTGTGGAGAAAAAGGATCGCTGTCTACGTCGACTTGAATAGGCATTCTAGTCGATTGGAGGGTGTTATAAAGGAACTTCGACCAGAGGCTTCTCGTCATCGAATTTTGTACTTGCACGATCGAGTCTTGATGAGCTGACGACGTCCTGAGCGAGCAGAAGTGTCCATCCAAGCCGTCGTAACGCCGGAATCACGCCAGAACGAAGATCTACGAAGCTCTAGTGTTTTTTGGGTAACGAGTTACTTTTGTTTAAATTATTAATATGATAAAGTTGTATTTTATCGTTATCTTTTGTACTCGTTACAACTTGTTTTCGTAAGGAAACAAGTTCTTTAGTGGATTTCCCTTACGAAAACGATCATAGATCGTGGGCCTTGGAGTAGCAGCCTTCGACTGTGAACAAAGTAAAAAAATACACGTGTCATTCTTGCTTATTTACTTTACTAGTTTTTCGATGCACTTTGATTTAAGAAATCGTAAATGCTTGAAATTTTGAAACCGGGAAAAACGATTAAGCGCTATTCACCCCCTCTAGCGCTTACAAGATCTTATAATTGGTATCAGAGCGGGGTCCTCGAATTCAGTGCAATCACTGATCGAGGAGGTTTTTCAATTCATTGTTCAAATTTTTTGAGATTTTTTGAAATTGTTTTTACTTTATTCTTTTTATCCCGCACTGCTAATCCAAGACCAAGTCTTGGGACAAGGTTTGCTTTATCTTTTTGTGTGCTAGATTAATGGCTCACTAGGAAGGCTTCAGCACCGCAAGACCACCTCTGTTCTCAGGTGAGGACTTCGCCTACTGAAAAGGTAGGATGGAGTACCACCTGAAGATTCAAGTGAAAATGTGGATAGTCATCCAGACGGGATTCACGATCCCGTCTGACAATGACGGTTTACCACTATCTTGCGAAAGGTGGAATGCGACCATGAGGAAAAAGATTGAGGCAGATGCGAAAGCTACACAGACACTACAATGCGGACTGACCAAGGAGGAATTGAACTGGGTCGGGCCGTTCATAAGCGCTAAAGATCTTTGAAACAAGTTGATCGAACTTCACGAAGGCACGTTGGACACCAAGGTAAGCAAAAGAGATTTGCTTTTAAACAAATTATACAATATTAGGATGAAGGACAGGGAGTCAGTAAGCGCACTACACGCTCGAATCCAGGACATCCTTAATGGCTTACACGCGATCGGCCAAAAGATCGAGAATCGCGATATAATCAGGTGCGCATTGAAAGCGTTCCCTAGGAACACTTCGTGAGCATCTATGGTGGATGCTTACAAGGTCTCTAGGGACCTTTCTAAAATAAAGTTAGATGAATTATTTTCAAAATTTGAACTACACGAACAATCTAATGCCAAAGTGGAAGAGAAGGGTATTGCTCTTTTTGCAGGTACTAGCAAAGACAAAAAGGCGAAAAAGATTGTTGAAGACTCAGACTCGTCAGACTCCGAAACAAATGACGAGGTAACATTGGAGCTCGTGAACCAGGTTCAGAAAATGATCCGAAAGAAATGCGGAGTCAAGAAGTCAGAGGTGAAGAAGGTGGTAAACAAAACAACTAATCCAACTTTAACAGACAAAACGAAGCTGAGATGTTACGGATGCAACTAGAAGGGGCACTTCAAGGCCGATTGCCCGAACCAAAAGAAGGACCAAAAAATGAAAAAGAAGGCTCTTAAAGCGACATGGGATGAATCATCATCAGAAGAATCGGACGAAGAACCGACAACGATGAGTTTCCTCGCACTTCTGGCATGGAACGAACCGACAGAAAGTGACAGCGACTCAGACACCGACGAAAGCCATGAATCCGCATCCGTTTCCGAAGGTTCCAATCCTACTGTAAGTAATGAATGCCTGTATTCAATTATTATCAGTCTTTCTAAGAAATTAGCTAGATCTAATGCTATGGTTGAATCACTCCAAGAGGAATTAGTACTCCTCAAAGGGAAAGTCAATACTGAGCCGTCAACCAAGGCTGCCTTAATTGAGGATTCGACTCAAGTACAACTTGAGGAGGAGAATTCCCAATTAAAGCTCCAAGTTGACGACCTCATACGGTCGCTTGCAAAATTCACTTCTAGGTCTAGGTATCTTGATATGATACTTGGATCTCAGAAAGCTGGATACAACCGATCGGACATTGGATACAAGTCAAAAAATAGGTCATTCATAACATTATTGCATAGAACACACAAACCGAATAGACCTAGAGTCCAAGCGTGGGTTCCCAAGTCCAAGTTGGTTAATCCAGTTAGATCGAACCAATTCTGGGTCCCCAAGGATCAAATACATTTGATCCGACCCAACTAAGGTCATGATCCAGGGGATCCAAAATCAATTGATTGATTGCATGTTTAATTTAGTCTTTTACTTTTCTGTATTAGAATAGCCTTGGCTAGATAAGGACTGACTATTTGATTAATTATTGCCAACCTAGTACCAGGGTGGGGCGAGATGATAGTACGTTAAGGAGATTTGATTTAAGTAGTCAAGTAGAGTAAGAAGTACCTTATTTGATTTGCTTAGCCAAGTTGAACTAGCCGAAGCTACCTCGCCACATCCTAGATTAGTTACACCAAAGTTTTTCCTAGACTAGATAAACTTATAAATTTTTAAAATCAGTTTTGTCTTAGAACGTGGTCGTTGTTTTGATACCCAAAAAGGCCCCTGTGCCTTACCACTACTTGGAAACTGGTTTTTGAAATGTAGGTTTAGAAAGTCAAAAGGTTAAATTTGAATCTAACTCAAGGTTAATCAAATAATAGATACCTAAAATAATAATTAATAAGATAAAATTAAAAAAGTAATCTCACAAAACCTATAGGATTAACTGTTTATAATTTAGAAATAGGTGAGATGAATTAGGTAAAAATTTATTTTAACCTAACCAATGTTGTCTAAATAATTTTACAAAATTAAAATTTAATGTAAAATAATTTTTACATAAAATGACTTAAATTAAATTAATTTTACTTAAATTAATTCAATTTTACTTAATTTAATTTTACTTAAATTAATTCAATTTTACTTAAAATAATTCATTTAAATTAAATACTTTTTAAATTAATTTTTAATTTAAATAATTTTTTAAATTAATTTTTTTACTTAAATAAAATTTCAAATTAATAATTTTTAAATTAATAATTTTCAAATAAATTTTTTTACTTAAATAATTTTTTAAATTAAATTTTTTTACTTAAACACATTTTTTAAATTAAATTTTTTACTTAAACAAATTTTGTAAATTAATTTTTTAACTTAAACAAAATTTTTAAATTAATTTTTTAACTTAAATAAAATTTTTAAATAAATTTTTTTAACTTAAACAAAATTTTAAATTAATATTTTTAACATAAACAAATTTTCAAATTAATTAAATTAAATTTTTTAAACTTAAACAAATTTTTAAATTAATTTTTAACTTAAAAAATTTTACTCTAAATTTTATTAATATTAAACCGATATCCATAAAAATCCAACCAAGTGTTTCTCTTTATAGGAACATAAAGACCTGGACCAATGGATGCTGGATAGTGGATTAGTGGGTGCTCCAGACATGATTGGAGATCAATCCAAATTCACCAAACATAGATTCAAGGATTTAGGATCCGTTGCCTTGGGAAACAATGGTAGACTTAAGGTAATTGGATCAGGTAATATTGAATTAGATTCAAATTTTATCATTAAGACGGTACTCTTGGTTGATCAATTTCAGTTTAACTTACTAAGTATTAGTCAGTAATGTGACTCTGGTTACACAGTTATGTTCACAAAATCTAAATATTTAATTGAAAACATAGAAAACCCTATAATCAAATTAACAGGAATTAGAAAGAACAATATCTACAATATTGACCTACCCATCTCCTCAACTAAGGGGGCGCTTGGTATAAATTTGGTAATGGGAATAGTAATGGGTTTCATTGAGGAGTTAATGGCAATGGGAATGATTACCGAATTTTTAGTGCTTGGTATAGATACTGGAATGGGTATTATTCCCATTAATATTGTTTGGTTTGGCTTAAATTATGGAATGGTAATCAGTCAAATTCTCATTTTACCCTTATATGTAAAAGACAAAAGTAATCATATAGAGTCATAATCAAAATCATTTTATTTTTTAAAAAATATAATATGATGAATATTTTTTTACATATAAGAATATTAAATCAAGTTAATGACACCATAAATCCAAACATACAATTTCTGAAAATGAATCGAAAATTTGAAAAGCAAATTAAAGAAGATTCTATGGCATAACATAATCGAAAAGTTTCACTTCCATATCAAATAAGATTACATATAAAATACATATAAAAGTTTTTATAAAGTTTTATCAACGTTTGTGCTATGTTTTCCATTCACTTTTTTCTATTAATACAATTCGACAGAAATTATAGGTTAGTGTTGTAATCTATATTATTGATTGACTTTTCTCCGATGGCAGTGGTGTTGGTGTAGTTTTATCTAGCAAAAAAAAAAATCATCAAAGAAGACAAATTTATCAGAAAAAGGACCATTTCAAAACGAAGGGAAAAAAAGAAGCATGTTTTCTCATTAGTGATGTAATATTTCAGCCCCTAAAATTGACTTTTAGCAAATTCCTTCTGAAGATGCAATTCATTAATAAAAAACAAGAACGCATCTATCTCTAGCAATGTTGAGAAGGTGCGGCAGTAGAAGCGGCAGTAGAAAACAGAAATGGACAGGTATCGAAAGAAAGCTACATCGACTGGAAAGGGCGAAGAAAACCCTACCGGCAGCGATGTGGGAGGCGGCGGCGGAGCGCGCGGCAGCAGGGGCGTGCGACGGCAGCAGGGGTAACGCGGCAGCAAGAGCGTGCGACGGCGGCAGCAGGAGCGCGCGGCAGCAGGGGGCGTGCGCGGCAACAGGGGCGTGCGACGGCACGGGTGGGGAAGAAGCGGAAGAAATCGCACGCGGGGTAACGCTGTCATGGGAAAAAAATTGCACCGCACTTGGGAATGGGTTTAGTGATAACCGAGGGAGGGGTAGGTTATGAAAACACGGATATCAAATCCTTAATTTGATATCCATTCCTATCGACCAAGCATTAAGAATGGGAATGAAATAGATTTCATTCCCATTCCCCTCTCCTAAACCCGCATACCAAGCGGGCCCTAAGTGTTTATTAACACAATAAGAAGAAACTAGGTTGCGGCACAAAAGATTGGGTCACACTCATGTTAGACTTATCTCAAAGATAAGTCAAAATGGACTAGTAAAAGGCCTACCAGAATTAATAACCTTAGAAAACAAAATCTATAATGCTTCTCAATAAGGTAAACATACCAAGTCCACACATAAGGCAACTAGTCAAAATCAAACCAATTCAATTCTCGAACTTCTACACTTAGACCTCCTTAACTCTCATGGGGCTAAGTCATTAAGCGAAAATCAGTACTACTTAGTAATAATAGACGATTACTCAAGATTTACTTGGGTAAAATTCCTAAAAACTAAAGATGAGACATTTGACAAATTTACAAGTTTATGTAAATTACTAGAAAATGAAAAAGACATGGAAATTAAAAGAATCCATAGTGATCATGGTGGTGAATTTGAAAATATAAAATTCACTAAATTCTATCAAGATAACGGATACCACCATGAATTTTCTTATCCTAGAACCCCACAATAAAATGGTGTTATAGAAAGAAAAAAATAGAACTTTACAAGAAACAACTAAAACTATGCTTGGTAGACAAGTTTTCAAAATTCACATGTTTGGTTTTCAAATCTATTATAAAATAATTTTTTAAAAATTTTCAAAAAGGTTTATCTTTTATCTTAAAAAATCTATTTTCAAATTTTTTCTTTTGTTTTCAAAAGTAAGGAAGGAATATTTTAGCCTTAGACTAGAATCAATCCCCTAGAAAGCATGTACCCATAGATCTAGGTGGAGTATCTCACAAAGTACACTAGATACCTTGCTTGTGTTTGTGAAACATAGACTGGTGTGAGATGCATAGAGTTCTAGCCTAAGTACAAGATGCTTATGTCAGTGCATCGAACCTTACTTGGGCTTTAAAATACATTGATCAAGTTAAGTGCTCCTAAGCATAAAGCTCAATGAAATGATACACTTACACTTGACTAACTGGGTCAAGCTACTACTTTCTAGTAGTTAACTAAAACATAAGTTGGACACTCACCTCTCGAAAATTTTTGTCCATATATTTTATTTATTAAAATGCTTGTAGTCAAACCTTTAAGGTATTATTTTGATTATGTCAAAGGGGGAGAAATTGTGAGTTTCAAATTTTCAAAATTTGTGAGTTTCAAGTTTTCGAAAATTGTGAGTTTTCAACTTAGTCTTCAAATTTTTTAAGTTTTCAAAATATTCTTAAGTTTTCAAAATTTGTTTCAAGGCTAAGTACCCAAATGCTTAATCTTTTGTTTCAAGGCTAAGTACCAAATGCTTAAACTTTTTAAGTTTATATTTTTGACTTAAATTTTTTTTTTCAACAGCTTGAAACATTTGAACTTAAGTTTTGAAATTCAATATTGTTTGAAAAAGTTCAAGGTTTATTCAAAAGTTCTCAAAACTTAATGTGTTTA
Source organism: Curcuma longa (assembly GCF_044706935.1). Classification (NCBI taxonomy): domain Eukaryota; kingdom Viridiplantae; phylum Streptophyta; class Magnoliopsida; order Zingiberales; family Zingiberaceae; genus Curcuma; species Curcuma longa. The sequence goes on from NC_133881.1 coordinate 6,812,956, forward strand.
TTTTAAAGAACTTGGATAATTTTGCTCAAAACTAAGTAATATCAAGTTCAGGGGGAGAGAACTAAAATATATTTTTAAAAATATTACTTGTTTTAAACTAAGTATAAGTTTAGGGGGAGCTCTGGAAGCAGGGGGAGTAAGAGTTAACACTTTTTACATAGCATGACATATTCTATTTTTTGGCATATTCTAAATGTTTTTTAAGTTAGTATTATTTTCCTTAACTTGAAACTTGAGTTGCCATAATCAAAAAGGGGGAGATTGTTGGTGCGGGAAGCACCAGATGATCGAACCTTAGTTTTGATAATGACATGAGGTTCAAGTTAAGTATGTTATTGGACTGATATGTTGATCTAGTGTGCAGGGAGCACACGTAAAGTCCTAGTTGAGTCTAGGCAAAAGGCAAAGTCCTAGCTGTAGGCTAGGCAAAGGCAAGTCCTGGTCTAGAGAATCAGGCGAAAGACTTGGTAGGTCAAGTGCACCAGGTGTAAGCCCATGCAGTGTCGGAGGATCGTGAAGCATGGCCAAAGTCCAATCGGGTACGGTCAGGAGGACCAGAGGGTTGGTGAAGTTTGGATAGTCTGAAGGACCGAGTCATAGTAGTAAATTCTTGGGGGCCAAGGACAAAGCTGAGCCGAAAGTCTAACAAGCCTGGAGGACTTGGTTGGTAATAAGGTAAATTCTCCTAAGAGGAGTGAATCGGGACGCGTTCTCGAAGTGGAACTGTAGGCGTCGGTCTAACCCAAGGTTTCATTGGAAACTTGAAGTTAAGACCAAGAATCAGTTTAGAGAACTGACTTTCCAATCTATTTTTTGTATATTTGGAACTAACTTGTCTTGCAGATTGGAGAGGTGAAGTCTTTGACTCCGAGCGACTTAAGCCAAGGTTCGAGTCGACTGGACGGTTGAGTCGACCGGAATAGGGATTTCAGGCGACTTGAGATTGGATAAGCACAGCGGAAGTCAAAGTCTATCGGCATCCTCCACGTTAGATTCAAGTCAACCTGAGTGGTGGTTCCAGTCGACCTGAAGGTCAAGTCAGCCGCGTAGAAATAGGATCGCGGTCTACGTGGGGTCGACCTGAATAGGTATTCCTGTCGACCGGAGGGGGTTATAAAGAACTTTGACCAGAGGCTTCTCGTCATCGAATTCTGTACTTCCACGATCGAGTCTTGATGAGCCAACGGTGTCTTGAGCGAGTAGAAGCGTCCATCCAAGCCGTCGTAACGCCGGAATCGCGCTAGAACAAAGATCTATGAAGCTCCGATGTTTTCTGGGTAACGAGTTACTTTTGTTTGAATTATTAATACGATAAAGTTGTATTTTATCGTTATCTTTTGTACTCGTTACAAGTTCTTTAGTGGATTGCTTTTACGAAAACGATCACAGATCATGGGCCTTGGAGTAGTAGCCTTCGGCTGTGAACCAAGTAAAAAAAATACACGTGTCATTCTTGCTTATTTACTTTACTAGTTTTCCGCTGCACTTTGATTTAAGAAATCATAAATGCTAAAATTTTTGAAACTGGGGAAAAATGCTTAAGCGCTATTCACCCTGCCCCCCATCTAGCGCTTACAAGATCCTACAATATATATATTAGGGGTTAACCTTTGAATCCTTTAGAAATGTCACACTTAAACATTTGTGACTCCACATGCACAACGAAAACCTTCATACCTTGATTCAAACGTGATTCCACTTGCACAACTCTAAGATTTTACTTGGTATCCATCTCCTTGAGGTGACTAATCCAAAGGTCCACTTTAAGCTTACTACCTCCACTATGAATTCCTATTTTTCAGATACCTTCCAGAGGCGGAGAAGCCTCTTATAACTTGTTCTTACAAGAATATAATCAACAAGACAAACACAAAAGAAAATGAAAGTAAAATAAATTTTACATATGAGATCTTTACTTTGGAAGCTTACTTGTTGCTTTGAATAGCCTTTTGATGGTTGGAAATGTAACAACACTTTGCTTCTAACCTCTCAAGAATCAACGGTGGAAAAACTCCTTGAAACTCTTCCTTTAAAGCTTTTAGGTCAGGGTTGATTTTCACCTATCAAGATCAATTGATTGATATATTCTTCGACTGGTTGAACGACTTTTGAACCTTCTTAAATCTGTCTGATTTTGTCGATTATTTGAATATTAGTTGATTGATATGTTCTATCAATCGAATTTCCCAACTAGATCAACTTGCTTCTGTTCAACTTCTGGTTAACATCAGTCGATTGATGTCCACCATCAATCGATTGATACCATCAGTTGAATAGAACAACTACATCCAATAAGTCTCTATTTGATTTCTGATTGACATTAGTTGACTGATGCACCTTATCAATTGATATCATCAATTGAATCAAGAAATCAAATTCGATTTACTTCTGTTCGCTTCTTGTTAATATCAGTTGACTGATGCCCACCATCAATCGATTGATACTATCAATCGAATAGAACAACTGCATCCAATAAGCCTCTGTTCGATTTCTAATCAACATCAGTCGACTGATGCACCTCATCAGTGAATTGATATCATCGATTGAATCAAATAATCAAATTTGACTTGCATTTATTTGCTTTTGATTGATATTAGTTGAATAATACCATGATCAATCAATTGATACATCTCTAAATGAGCTCCATTTCACACTAAAAATTGCCTCATTTTGATATCCAAGTTAAAAGTTATGATCTTCGGAAGTTTGGTCTATCATTTCTATAACACTATTAATCGACTAGTACTCCAGTTTAGCCTTATCAAAGTTGAATTCTTGTCTTGTCTGATATTCAGTTGACCTTAACTTTATAGGACTTTCTTTGCCTGACATCCAATCAACCTTGACCTATCGAGACTTCTCGTTGCCTAACATTTGGTTGACCTTTACCTGTTAGGACTTTCTAGTTATCTAGTATCTGATTAACCTTGACTTAGCGGGACTTCATCATTGTTTGAGAGTTAGTCGACCTTAACCTTTCGGGGCTTCTTTGTTACTTGACATCTGATCAACTTTGACCTACTAAGATTTTTGTCATTACTAAGTGTCCGATCAATCATGATCCACTTAGATTTCTGTCTCGTATTAAATGTCCGGGCCTTTATAACCCACTTAGACTTTCTGTCTCATACCAAGTAGTCAGTCTTCCATAATCCACTTGGACTTCCTCTTGCATGTCAACTGTCCGATTAATCGTGACTCACTTGAACTTTTTCACCTCAAGTATCTAGTCAACTTTGACTTACTTGACAAAATGGGCCAATCCAGACACTTTCCTTTCACTATCTTGGTCTCTCCCTTTCATAATCATAACTTGAAGGGTGAGGCGGGCTATCTTAAATGGATATCTATAACTTGGGTATACTTTAGTTTCAACCCGAGATTGGAGATTGAGGGGAAAAAGAAGACTCATTATTCTTTACCGCGTAAATTGCATTTCAATCCGGAAAGAGGTAAGGGATCCGACAGCGACGGAGTCGGGCGATGTGGCTCACTTTTCTGCCGTCTTCAATCGGTAATATAAGATAGTGCATCAACTCTTAGAGTCAATTTATATAGTATGGCTTTATCATACTGAGTCAATTCCTTAAGTAAATGGGAGTCTTCGTAAGGGTCCTACTCGTTCTCTATTTGCCCATAACCACGAGAGTGGAGAGGGGTAGGCCTAGAGGAGTTTCTATCTATTGATACCGATGCCGCTACATCGAATGCTGCTGCTGTGGGGAACTGCTGGACTCAAGGAAAAAAAGACCTTTCCCGTTGGGGTGATAGCGATTTCTTAGCTGAAAGGCTGCCATCTTTTCTATTCTACTGTGGGATCTCCTGCTGTTGAAGAAGTTGCAATTCGATTATTTTCATTGGGCTTGGTTAGAGCTGGCTGACTCAGTCTCATCTTTTGCCTTTTTCCGGAAGAACGAAACCTAGGAGATGCCGGGACAGCATATATAAATAGGACAGCGAACGTAAACCATCTACATCTCGTTCCATAAACTCTACGGAACTCATTAGGACAGGGGCAGAGGAGCAAGTAACGGGGACCTTCTCTTCTTTTGTATTACAATGGTGCCGGTAGATGACTTAATGGACATCTTTCTACTATCAGACTCACAGGACAGCGTTCCATGAAGAACTGGAAGAGAATCACTCTCATTCCCGTACGTTAAGTTAGATCCTCTCCAGAACCAGCGTGAACGGGTACGGTAGTGCCTTTCGCTATCTTCTTATACTTTTATAGTAGGCCATCTCTCCCTAGCTGTATATAAATGCGTTTTTATAGTTAGGAAAGAGAACTACTATCTCAGGTACAAGCGTACGCCTTATATTAGCTGCTGTTGAGTCCCGTGCCCTATTACATCGACTACTCAATTTACGTATAGGCCAAATATCCCTGTATATATATTGGGAAAGATCTGCCCCTAATATTAACTTTAAAGCCTAAGCAAATTAAGGTATTACGTAAGCAAATTAAGGTATTACGTAAATAGTGTACCATTTGTACTTATTGGTAAAGAAGACTCCTCTCTTGGTTCTTTTAGCAAAGGAGATAAATAGCCCCAAAGGCCCTGCATTC
>NC_133881.1:6817625-6899500 GCF_044706935.1 Curcuma longa
CACTGCTTATTTATTTACCAAATAAATAAATTTGAGCTGCTAGGTAACTGCTCGGCACTCGTCAAGCAACAGCCAATACACAAGAGCTCGGGGTGCTCGACACTCAAGTGGAGCACTCAACAAGTTAGGAGGTTGGGAGGTTGAACCAACTTAGCAGGTCAACGGGTCGAACTAGCTCGGTAAGTCAAGAAATGAAACTAGCTTGGCAAGGCGAACTGTGGTTGCAGGGCTTCGCCTTTTAGTTTGCTGGCTTGACCCGAGTTTGGTTTTCAGTCTGGCTGGCTTGATTCTATGTTGACCGAGTGTTGAGCCTATCATGTGAGCTTTGTTGTCTTGATCACATCACAAGCTTCCCCCCCAAGTCTAATCAAAGAAGAGAGTATTCGTTTGACTAAGTGATTGCCCCGCCATCGACTTCGAAGTTCCTGACGTCATAGTCCTTGTGCTTGAGACACGGGAAGCGAAGGAGAAAGGCAAGAGGATGCAATTGGTGTGAAGACAATGACCCGAAGCCTATCGAGGCTTAGGGTGAGAAACCAATCCGCGACCAAGTACTGAAGAGATTGAAGGAGGAAAAATAGGGACTAAGAAAATTGAGGACAAAGGAGAAGACTAATGAAGCAAATAAAATTTTTTGTATTGAACTTGTTGTTACATACAACTCTCACACCTCATCCATATTTATAGGGTTTTGGATGACATGAACATTAATGCATGAATTTATGAAAAGGTACATGAATCTATGAAGAGGTGCTTGAGATAAATTTGAATTTGACTTCTTGTAGAAGAGAAGAGACATTCAACTTGTAATTTGACTCTTGGTATTTGGTTTAATCCAACAATGCCTCCCGTAAACCAAATGTGCTTCTTACTCCTAGAGCTTCAAGATTCTTTGAAAATGTAGATCTTCCAAGTGGCTTTGTAAAAATATCAGCAAGTTGTTCATTGGTAGGACAATGCTCTAGGTAGATTTCACCTTCATTAACAAGTTCTCTTAGGAAATGAAATCGCAGACGAATGTGCTTCGTTCTTCCATGCAATACTGGATCCTTTGATACAGAAATTGTAGAACGGTTATCACAATATAATATTGTTGGATCATGTTGCTTGCATTTGAGACTTTCAAGAATTCCCCGTAACCATAAAGTTTGACACCCTGCTGAAGAAGCTGCTATGTATTCAGCTTCGGTAGTTGAGAGTGCTACAATTGGTTGCTTCTTTGAACACCAAGAGATCGCTCCACTGCCAAGGTTGAAAATATAACCAGACGTACTTCGAGAATCATCAATACTTCCTCCAAGATCACTATCTGTATAGCCAACAAGTTTGATAGGAACATGGGATTTATAGAAGATGCCATAATTAATAGTTCCTTTAACATATCGAAGAACCCTTTTTGCCGCTTCCCAATGATTTGAATAAGGTTTCTCCATAAACCTGCTAATCAAACTTACTGTATACATAATGTCGGGTCTAGTGGCAGTGAGATACATCAAGTTCCCAACTAGGCTTCGAAATATAGTTGGATTCACCATCTTTCCTTCACCAATCTTACTTAGCTTCAAACCCATGATGCACGGTGTTGATACTGGATTTGCATTTTCCATCTTGAACCTCTTAAGAATTTGAGTTGCATAGTGTTCTTGAGAGATAAAAATTCCTTCTCCTGATTGTTGGACATTAATGCCCAGAAAATGATGCAGCTTACCCAAATCTGTCATTTCGAACTCACTCATCATAGAGTTCTTAAAATCTGTCAATATCCTTAGATTATTTCCAGTAAAAATAAGGTCATCCACATAGAGACTCACAAGCATAATATCACCTTCAGAGTTTTTGGTATAAAGAGTATGCTCAAAAGGACATCTTTCAAAACCATATTTGATAAAATAATCATTAATTCGATCATACCATGCACGAGGCGATTGCTTCAACCCATATAATGCCTTTCTGAGCTTATATACTTTATCTTCTTCTCCTCTTATCACAAAACCTTGCGGTTGTTCAAGATAAATTTCTTCTTCAAGAAAACCATTTAAGAAAGCCGATTTGACATCCATTTGCAATAATTTCCAACCATTTTGAGCAGCAAGTGCAATAATTAATCGAACTGTATCGAGTCTAGAAACAGGAGCAAATACCTCATTGAAGTCTTCACCTTCTTTCTGTTTGTATCCCTTTGCAACCAATCTTGCTTTGTATTTATTGATGGAGCCATCTGGGTTGGTTTTAGTCTTGAAGATCCATTTCACACCAATCGGAGATTTGTTTGGTGGCAAAGTAGTAAGCTCCCATGTACCATTTTTCTCGATGGAGCTTATTTCTTCATTCATAGCATGAACCCATTTCTTTTCTTTTGATGCTTCTTCAAATGTGATTTGATCTTCTCCTGCAAAGAATGCAAAAAAGACTTGATCTGTCACATTTACCTCTTCAGTTGAATCATAGATATCTCGCAAACTTCTTGTTCTTCTTTGCGATGGTGATGGAGACATATTTCTTTCTGGAATATCAGGTTGTAATGGTGAAGAATCATCTTCAAATTCAAGAATTTCCCAACTTGATGAACCTGCCAAATCTGAAAAATCATAAGAAGCTTTTTCGTCAAAGCAGACGTCTCTGCTAATCACAATTTTTTTTGTTTTTGGATTGTAAAGCTTGTAAGCTTTGCTTCTTTCGCTGTATCCAATAAAAATGCACTTTTCAGACTTGTCATCAAGTTTACTTCTTAAAGCATCAGGAATATGTGAATATGCAAGACAACCAAAAGTTTTTAAATGAGTAACATTTGGTTTCTTTCCATACCATGCCTCATTTGGAGTAGAATTTTGTAACCTTTTTGTCGGTGATCTGTTGATTAGGTAGACGGCACAAGAAGTTGCTTCAGCCCAGAATTCAGCTGGTAAATTTTTCTTCTTCAACATGCATCTGACCATGTCCATGATTGTCCTATTTTTTCTTTCCGCGACACCATTTTGTTGCGGCGTATACCGAGTTGTCAATTCATGTCTAATTCCATGGTTTTGACAAAATTCTTCAAATAAAGAAGATAGAAATTCACCTCCTCGATCACTTCTCAGATTCTTTATTTGATAGCCAGAAGATTTTTCCACTTGACTTTTGAAGACTTTAAAGCAAGAGAGAGCTTCTGACTTTTGTTTGACAAAATATATCCAAATTTTCCTGGTGTAATCATCAACAAATAATATGAAGTATAAATTACCTCCAAGAGATGGTACACGCATGGGCCCACAAAGATCTGTATGCACAAGTTCCAATGGTGAATGTGATTCCCACTTAGATTTAGATGGGAATGCCTCTCGATGTTGCTTTCCAAGTTGACATGTTTCACAGACTTCACTTATGCCATCAATTTTAGGAAGTCCATGAACAATATTTTTGCTTGCTAACTCCTTCAAGCTCTGAAAATTTAGGTGCCCAAATCTGTCATGCCACAACTTGGAAATTTCTTCATTAGCAGTAAGATAACAAGCAGCATTTATAATATCAAGTTTGAGAGGAAATAAATTATTTGAGCCCAAACTGATCTTTGCCACATATTGATTTTTCTTCTTCATGGTGCAATACTTATCAGCAAAATGAATATCAAAACCCTTTCTCAATAAATGACCAACGCTGAGTAGATTACTCTGTAAACCAGGAACATAAAATACCTCAGACATTTTGTCAATTTTTCCAGACTTTGTTCTGAAAGAGATTTCTCCTACTCCTTCAATTTTGTAGGACTTAGCATCTCCAATAGTTACCTGCCCATGGTTAGCTTCTACTAGGGTTGAAAATAAATGTTTATTACCAGTCATATGCCGACTTGCACCGCTATCCAGGTACCAAATATTTTCAATATTTCCATCACTAGCAATCAATAAAGTTTCAGAATTTTGAGGTTCATTTTCGTGTACTAAACCAGCTTCACGTTTTTTCTCTGGATATTTCTCCCAACAATCATTTATTCTATGTCCTGGCTTATGACAATAATGACATTCAATGTAAGGTTTTGTACCTTTGTAATTGCCACGTCCTCTTCCTCTTTGAAAATTGTAAGAAAATTGTTTCTCCTCCTTTTGAGATTCTTCATTCCCATTTTCTCGTGATTGTTGGTAAGAGAATCTTCCACCTCTTCTTTGATTTCGACCTCTTCCACGTCCACGATATGAACCACGGCCTCCCGTGGATGTGAACTGGGATTTCAACGCTTGATTTGAAGGAGAAATAAGAGGACTTCGTTGAAGAATTCTAACCTCATGAGCTTCCAATCTTCCTTGCAAACTTTCCAAGGACATTTGTGAAAGATCTTGTGATTCTTCAATAGCAACTACCACATGATCAAATTTGGTTGATAGGCTTCGTAGGATTTTCTCCACCACCCTTTGGGTCTCCATGATTTCTCCATTTGATGCCATTTGATTCACAATAGAAGTGGTTCGTGTGAAGTACTCTGAAACTTTTTCACTGTCTTTCATCTCTAATTTTCCAAAATCTGCTCGTAGAGATTGTAAGCGTACCTTTTTCACTTGGTCTTGCCGGAATAAGTTGTTTGTAGAATCTCCCATGCTCTTTGAGCACTTGGTGCTTTTGAGATCCTTTCATAAACTGAAATTTCAAGGGCTTGATAAATTTGAAAAAGAGCTTTTCTATCCTTTTGCTTCTTGGTCTTCAAAATATTTCTTTGTGCCTCGGTTAATTGATCTTCCTCCGCTGGTACTCCTTCTTCAATAACACACCATAAGTCTTGTGATTCAAGACATAACTTCATGAGAGTGCTCCAATAATCAAACTTTTCACCATTGAATCGAGGTACAAGAGAAACAAGATTGTTGGCCATGGCTCTGATACCAGATTGAAGAGATTGAAGGAGGAAAAATAGGGACTAAGAAATTTGAGGACAAAGGAGAAGACTAATGAAGCAAATAGAATTTTTTGTATTGAACTTGTTGTTACATACAACTCTCACACCTCATCCATATTTATAGGGTTTTGGATGACATGAACATTAATGCATGAATTTATGAAAAGGTACATGAATCTACGAAAAAGTGCTTGAGATAAATTTGAATTTGACTTCTTGTAGAAGAGAAGAGGCATTCAACTTGTAATTTGACTCTTGGTATTTGGTTTAATCCAACAAGTACTAATTGAGAGAGTGAAATGAGACGGCCTTCCAAGGGAGGAATGGTGAACTCGATCTGCCACTATGTCTGAGTCAAAAATCAAGAGAATAAGTGGCGACTTTATCTCGGGCAGAAGAATTTTTAGAAGCGACTCCATCCCAAACGGAGAAAATATTGAGACGACTCTATCCCAGACAAAAAAAAATGGAGGCGATTCTGTCTCGAACAGAGAAAAATTTGGAGATGATTCTATCCCAAATGGAGGAAATATAGAAAAGAGATACTTTGTCTCGAACAAAGAAGTTTTTAGAGATGACTCCGTTCTAAAAGGAGGAAATATTGAGGCGATTATGTCTCGAATAGAGGGTGGATAACTCAATCTGTGATTAAGTCCTAATCGGGAGAGTGTAACGAGTCCCCTCCGAGAGAGGATGGAGAATTCGATCTGTGACTATGTCCGTATCAAGAGAGTTTGATGAGTTGATTTGAGATGGAGGAATTTGTACCCTTATCTAGGAGTGGTGAGTAAATAAATAATACTTAAAAATTCCATTAAATGATCTAAGAAAATAATCCACATATGTTGAGAGCTAGCAAGTGAGTATAAATAAGTTATTAAAGAAGTTGAGAGAAGAGTCCTCGTTATTATAAAGAGGGGAGATCAACAAGTCTATCCCAAGGCGGTGGGGTAACCCACATAAATCTATCTGGAAGAAGAAATAAGTACCTAGAACCAATGATGTTGAGGTTAACCTTGTCTAAAGTTGTGCGACGTCCTTGTCATCCTGTCCACAAATGATTAATCGACTCTATGAATGGAAGAAATAAGTACCACGAAGTTTTTGAGATTGCTGAAGAGGCTTCCTTCTTCTAACGTAGTCAACTCTATGATAAATAACACGTGTCATAGGACTCACCAAGAGTTGCCTTAATGAGGTTTCATTGATGTCTAAATCATCATGGTGCCCCAAATAATATAATAGAAAGAAGTGATGAGAAGAGGTGTGAGAGATGACGTTTTTCCATGGAAGGCACTTCATCATCTAAGGGATACACCACACCAAGGCACAACCCTTTGTAACTAATCGTCGTGTCAAATTGCATTTGGACAGAGACTCCTATGTATCTTGGATCAAGAGCCCAAACATTCTCGATAGTTCAGTAGGTCAAACCAGCTCGGCAAGTTGAAAAGTCATACTAGCTCGGTAAGTCGGACCATGGTTGCGAAGCTCCCCCTTTTAGTCGACTAACTTGACCCAAGCTCGACTTTGAGTCGGGCTGGCTTCGTTTTGCATTGATCAAGTGTTGAGCCTACCACGTGGCCCCGGATGTTCCTAACGGTGAATTATAATCATATTAGATGGTTAATGTTGTTGACATTCTTAACCGTGGATTTCAAACCATTGAACTTTCAATTCTAGATCATGATAAGTCTAAATGTATGCACCATCATTTTCTAATGAAAATTTTAAAAAATGAATTAAAAACAATAAATTAGTATAATATAATATTTGGAATTTATGGAATATTAAGCAAAATAAGAAGCAAAGGGAAAGTGTTTTTTTTGGAAAAATTAAAAGATCACCCCAAATTATTAAAATTATCATGCTCTCTTAAAATGAAAAAGAAAAAACCAAAAGTATATTCCTTATATTGAAGATACCTTTATTCCAGCTTCATTGCTATAACGTACGTGTAAGATGCCATTGTGACCCTGGGACACAAACTGTCCCACAAATGGTGCCCCAATAATCCAGAAAATAACTGAACATGGCCAAATAAGTGAATAAGATACAAGGTTTGGCAAGATCTATAATTTAGAGAAGCTGTTATCGCGCTCATAGGATGAATAAGAGCTCATCAGAAACCGATCATTGCTTTTACCACTTTGAAGAACATTCTTACGATGCAAAGGAATTCTTCAACTTCTCCCATTCATTAGGCCCGTCGGGATGAAGACTAACAACAGATTTCACAAACCTTTTGTCTGAGCATGAGAGAATCGTACTCAAGGCCACATTTGAGCTACCGATTCTCATATTTTTTCTAGGTGGTATTACCTTTCTTTCTATGATCCAAGCATGCATAGTAAACCTCAGCTTCATCTTCTCTATGCTGTAGCTCAAAAATCCTGGAAAGTGGACGAGTGACTCGATTGAATAGCCCAAGTGATTCAGAAGATAGTCAATCTTTTTCTCAAGTGTCTCTATTGACTGATTAAGTATGGCAGGAACTACCCTAAGCATCTGAGAGACACTGTTGCAATCGAGTCCAGTATTCACTAAGAAGTCAAATCGCTTTTGCAATTTGTCTCCTCTTCCTACAAACTTGCTCAGTGCTTTAGCCATTTCATCAGAGTTCTCTATATACCCCAGCTTCATCAAGAAATTGATCTTTTCTCGAAGAAAATGTCCATCCATTTTACTGTGAACGAGAACATCAGCCTTTTTACTTGAGACTAATGTTCCAAACTGACTGGGATCTTCTTTTATAATCTCACACAACCTTACATTGGATATATTTAGGCTTGCCAAAACAGTATCCGGTTTCTTACACGAACAAGAACCCAAAACTTGAGCATGGGAGGATAAAATGCTGCCGATATCATTGCTTGACATTCCAATCTTTGCTAAGAAATGCACAGACTGCAACAAGTTTTTTGTGAAGTTCCTATCCAGGATTTGAGGGTACTTCGCAAATAAAACTAATATGTTGGGCTTTCCAAGACCCAGCTTTAACAGGATTGCAACTAAAATGTAGATTTTCTTTCCAGAATCATCAAAGACGAAATTTGGGTTGGTTCTAACCAGAGAAGACATTTTGTCACAATAAATTCCATCAAGAAAATTCAGCATACCAAGAATCCATTTCCAATTATACGATTTCTTATCTGACAAACATCCTCGGATCCAATCCAGCTCAATACCTAGGCTCTTCAATTTCCCAAGAACCTTATGAAAGTTTGGATTTACACCACCAACTAAAAGTGAAGGACAGCATGTTCCAAGCTTGATAATGGTAAGTTTGCTGAGCCCAAGTTCTTCATAAGCACAAAGCTTTGAGTGCAAAACACCAAGATCATACCTGAATATTTCAGTCCCTTCTTTGTACATCTTACCAATCTTTTTTCTAGGAACTCCATAGTTGCAAAGAGTATGATAGTTCTCGAGCAAGACATCATCATCGTTGAGGAACATCAAATTACGAGGAAGGAGGGGTTGAATTTCCAATGGCTTCAGACCCAAACTTTCAAAGAAGGGTTCAAACTCATTGATGGGGTGATAGCGAAGGTACCTAGTGAGGGACCTCCCCACATCATACTCATTGTCAATCTTCCCAAGTATACGCTGGAGGAACTCAGGAGAATTCTTGCTAATATGTTCAGCATCTGTGAAAGGCAGGCCTCTGGTAACATGAAGGTAGTCAAGGAGAGCATTTTGAGCATCAATTCGGCCAGGGCGAGTGATTCTCTGTCCAGTAGAAGCATTAGGAAATGGTTCTGCATGCAAGTCGGAAGCAGTCAGAGCAACTTGAGTGCCAGAAAAGAAACGATCTTGCTGCCGATTTAGATGGCTCTTGAAAATAATGAAGGCGTTTGTAGTGGCAAACAGTAAGGCACTTCCGTGATCAGATAATGGGTGTTTTCGCTGATTGGAATCTCTACATGCGAATTTTGCAGTAGTGAACAAGGCAGGAAGACAAGAACAAGAGAAAAAGTAACGTTTAGCAATATTCAAATCACTAGTTCTGTTCATAGGAGAACTAACAGAAATAGTGGGAAGAATCAGAGACGCACTTGATTGGGAGAAATTCTTGGAAAAACGAATGCCCCGAATCAACAAGAGAAGTGTCATCACTCGTTCCTCTAAGCTCGACGATCGCTACTGGTTAACAGGAGGTGATAAACATATACAGTGGATACCACCACTCCAACATTACTGTAGGATTTGCTGCGTACCTTAAATTGCAGGGTTTCACGCTGTTCTGGCTTCTCCTGAGAGGGAAAGACGAGTTCTTTGGGGTTGATCGGGAAAATATGATGGGGCGAAAAGGAGAGCACAGGTTGGGGCTTTTGCTGAAACCCTAGATTTGCTGTTCTCTGGAGAGACGAGCGAGGTCGTTTGGATTGGGCGCGCGATCAAGATCTGGAGAATATGAGAGGAAGAGCATGAGTTTGGGTTTTTGCTAGAACCCTAGATTTGCTTGGCCTCAGCCCACGGCTGAGAAATCGGTTTAAAACCCAATTGATCTGATCGAATCGATTTAATCGAAATCTAATAAATTAAAATGTAATTAAATTTTTTAATAAAAATCAAATAAAATAAAATAATAAAATAATAATTAATTTAATTTTTGATCGAATTAATTAATTTTTTTTAATAATAATATATTTTTATTTTATTTTAATTGAATTAATAAATTTTTAATAATAATATATTTCTATATTATTTTAACCTTTAAAAATCTAATATCATTAATAGGGACGACTTTAATAATCTAAATCTTTAAAAATTATGATGGTTGTAAAAAGAGAATAAAATAAATTAGTTTATTTATTTTAATTGAATTATGAATTTTAAAATTAACATTGAATTAAATTAATTAAAATAATCGATATTTTTAAATAAAAAATTAAAATTTTATAATTAATTAAAATTTAATCAATTTTTTAATTTTAACTTTAAAAAATGGCATTCTTTTGGATGGAGCGGCGCACTAAATTTATATTTTAAGACCTTTTTTGTTAAAACGTAAGACATATATATTTTAAAAAAAATCTAATTATAATGGCAGCTCATTCATTCATTATTTTAAAAAATCTAATTATTATTTGAAAGTTTTGCTGACCAACAATCTAATACATAATTTTCATCCTTTTTCAATCAGATGAGTCTAATATAGATTACAAATGAAATGGTTAAAATAAAAAAGAATATCATATTTTATGTGTGATTATAAAAACTTCTAAAATTTAAAAAAAAAAAAAAATGATGATCAGATTGACTATATTATATGTAACTGAATGTTAGGACTCGAACATATAAATAAAAGATGAAAATTATAGAAATGAATATATTAGGGTGGATATGCGAACATGAAAGATGAACATAATAAAAATGAAAATATTAAAAAAAATCGATATTACACCTATTAAGAAAAAATTTTGAAAAACACATTTAAAATTGATACCAGATATGTATTTAGATGACTAATAAATGCTCAAATATGTAAATCAAATGATGAAAAAGAAGATCAAAAAATACTTAATTAAAAATAATAAATTTATTTAAATATAAATGATAATATAATAAAAAATAAAATTTAATGATATGAAATAATGCATATATTAAGCTGGATGGTGATTATTGTTGTTGTATAATTAGCAATCCATTATAATTTTCACAATAAAAATGTTCTTTTCCTCCTTCCATTCTTCGTTGCAAGAGTAAGCAACCCCATGACGGTGCCACATCTGTAGGAGCCGAATGTCGATACTATTCCCTCATCAAGTTATCGAGACATCCTCAATCAATTATAGTATTCTTAGCCTTTTCTAGTCGCAACTAATTAATCAATTATATCAGTCGATTAAATTCTTAACTATAATCTTGCACATCTATTTTGTATTTGAGTCTGAGTCTATACCTAAGTAAAAGATCTATTCAACGTCTAAAATACATATAACTCGTAAATTATCCCTTCTTCTTTAATAAAAAAAATGAAATCCATCATCTCAACGGTTCCATACAGTCACTTCCACGACTCTGTGAGAACTTATATTTGAGATTTCTCAGATCTATTGTTAGACAATACAATCTAAGGTAAATCAAGCCCGACCGATCTGACCAAATTGTAAACAAGTCAAGTTGGACCGGATCACAGGCTGACCTAGCCCGATTATGACTCGTAGATTAAGCCCGGCAAGTGCTCAAGATTCTGGAATTTGGCTCGAACTAGAAAGAACTACTATTTCGACGAGCAAAGTCTCGCGCACCCAACCACCCACCCACCTGTGTTCGTGCTCTCAGAAACACAGACACGTGGTGGGGCCATCCGCACCCGCGTCGACGACCTACGTGGGTTCGTTCGCCAGTTCGCGGAAATCCACCCGCGTATGAAAGTCGCGCAACCCCCGAACGCCGCCGTCTCCGCCACGACGAAGAGCAGCGGGGGGAGGAGAGGAGCGACGATGGAGGAAGCGAAGAAGCGAAAGCTCGAAGAGGGTTCCATCAATGGAGGCGTTTCTGATCTCGATTCCGACTCTCAGCTCCGCTTCCTTCTTGACCCCCTCAGAAAAGATCAGCTCGTTGATCTCCTCGTCAAATTGTAAGCCCTCCTCTCGTGTCCCCAATTCAACTTCGGCTACCTTAATTTTTCTCTTGCATTTATGGATTAGTCTCGCGAACTTAAAGGGGGCAAATTTGATAAGCCTTTCATGCCATTTAGGGGCTTTAGGGGTTTTGATTGCTCGGGATCTGCTTGGTGCCTCGTTCAATGGGTTTTCTGTACCTCTTGAGCGGTCAAGAGCGCGGTCACGTAGAATATATTTGTGTAGTTATGCCTTTGTCTTCCTGTCTTCCTGCACTCTTTTACTCTGTCTATGCAGAAAAAGGAACCGCCTTTTTGGTTACGCATAGGCTCTTTTCTCATTTTTCTAGGAGCCAACATGGTAGATTTATAGTCAACTCTGCTTGCCGATATAGAACAGTTTGGATGACCCCAAACGAATTGCCACGCTATGTTTGGCATTCTCTTCAGATTCTGTGCGTGTCTTGATTTATACTATAATTTTTGGAGTGTTTACTTACTGTACTATGAGAGGCAGTGTAAACTTTCAATATTTATTTAATTTTGCCTTCAATGGTGCATTCCAGCATGAGTAAACTGGGTGCATTACTGTTATTGTGTGTCTGTGTGATTGAGGTTGCACAAAATTGCCTGCGTGTATGATGTTGCAGAGGCAACCAGTATCCCTCAGTTGCAGAGGAAATTAGAGGTCTTGCCAGTTCAGATCCTGTTCACCGCAAGTTATTTGTTCGTGGTTTGTCTTGGGACACTACATCAGAAACTCTGTGCGCTGTGAGTGCTTTTCTGTTTGCTTGTTGAAAATGCATGATGCATTTCCATTATGTGATTCTAAATACGTCATTGTTCTTGTAGTTTATCTTGCCTAATGTGTAAAATCTTCTTCTTCTTCTTCTTTTTTTTTTTTTTTGGCAATCTTTACATGATATGCTTTAAGATAGCTTTTATTCAGGTTTTCAGTGTGCATGGAGAAATTGAGGAAGGGGCTGTTATTGTAGACAAGGCAACTGGGAAATCCAGAGGATATGGCTTCATTACTTACAAGCATATGGCTTCCACTATGAGGGCATTGCAGGAACCAAGCAAGTTGATTGATGTAAGAAATTTTGTCCAAACATCTAAATGTAGCATCACCTTTTTTGTTTCTCTTGTTCTCTGCTATAGAATTTAAATGTCTCTTGTGTTGATGAACCTTAGCTGGTTATCACTAACAGACTATGATTTGCGGTCCACAAATTCTTTATCTCCATCTACATTCATATTGATCTTGAATAATGTATGCTAATTCAAAAACATGCCTTTCTAAACATCCTACATATTCCTTAGTTTGAATTTTCTTTTGCATACTTGATTTTTTTTTAATGTTTTTTCACTTCATTGATCCCTTATTTTGAACATATGCTCATGGCTTAAATGGATGAATTAATGGTGCCTAATCTTGAAATGCTACATACCCTTCTAGATGTCATATATGTTCTTTAGTTTGAACTCTCTTCTACATAGTTTATTTTTTTGCGTTCGTCATTGAGATGATATATGCTTTGCAACTTGACACCTAAGAAATACTTTATTCATCCCTTATTTTCAACATATGTTCATGGCTTAATTGGATGAAGTAATGGTGCTTGAGCTTGGACTTTTGTTGACATTAGTTGCATGATTTCATCTTGTGATCATTGGAGACTTGACTTATGACAGAATATGCCATGTGTAGGAATTATGAGCCAAATCAAAAGTTCAGTTGTGATTGCCTGCTCAGCTGAGATCTATTCTGGAATTGGAACAGAAAGTTATGACATCAATGACAATGACATAATCTTTAAGTTACTATGTTCTCCTAGGTGCTCAGTTGTAAATAATTAGAGATTTCCTGTAAATCTATTATACCAAGGGGTGTAAATTTAAAGCGACAATAAGGTAATATATAAAGGTTGAGGGGATTATCTTTAATGAATGACCCTAATAATTTTCCTCTGAATATGGTAACTGAACTAGAACTCACTTCCATCTTCCTGTTCTTCCTCATTTTTGCGTGAGAATCTGATTACATTCTGCTATTTAGAATCCTTCCTCACAATTTGTTTGTTTCTTCATCTGTACAAAGCCTCAATTATGTCATCCTCCATAGTGGTACTTTGTGTGGAGCCACAAGCTTTGCACAATCTTGCTTGGAGCCTCCCAAATGATGCAAAGCCTCACTGCTTGCATCGTTCAGGTGAATTTTCATCCAATTCCAGCAGCTTGTCCTCTTTGCCTTTTTTTTTATTATCTCCAGCCCTTCATCTACTTCATTTCCAAAAGCCATTGGCAATACTGGTTTCTTCTGTTCTTTGCCCTGCTCCAGATTGCTATTTATGTTTACTTTCAGTTCCAAATTTGATTTAAGCAGAATTCTTCTTCATCATGGGTTTCCTCCGCTTCCTGCAGTATAACAGCAGGATCCTCTTCTTCCAACATAGCTCCCCCTCCCCTCTTTTACTTCTTCCTATTCCACTTCTCATTGGATTCAAGCAGTAATATTTTTTTGTAATTGCATATTTATCTATTTTTTGTTCATCAGAACTGTTTTTCCTTCGTTTGGAAGTTGATTTGGTTCATCACAACTGTTCCCAAATTTGTTATGGTGGTTCTTCCTATTCCCACTCCTTTTGTTTGTTTCTATTTCACCATCCTCTGCTACAGTGGTAACAACACTTGAGCCTTAGCCACTGAGAACCTATAGCAGAAGGTCAAGAGTTATGCTAGTTACAAATACTCCTTAAGGTTCCACTGCTCTTTCAGCACCCTAACTATCCAGAACCTGTGTCTCTTGAACTTCCTATTTCTCCAAGAAAAGTTACTTGTAAGTGTAGCACCTCATATTCATTGTTTTGGTTCATTTTGTACACATCATTTTCTCCACAATACTTTTGTTTTTCTCTCTGCTTTGGATTTTTCTTCCCATATTATCTCGGAAGTCTATGTGATCTGAGGTGGGAATAGGCTATTAATTGATGAGCTAAAACATTGGATTCTAATGGTACATGGCACCTAGGTACACTTCTAGCAACTGACTGTATACTTTTAAGACATCTCTTGATAGCACCATTGACTAATTTAAAGCATAGTTAGTGGTGAAAGAATATGTACAGATATTTGGCGAATACATTATTTTATGTGGCTAAGATTACTGTAGTCTATTTTTCCCCCTTAAATTGACTGCTATATCTCAGTAGCTACTATATTAATAAGATGGGTAGTACACTATATAATCAAGGTCGCAACTAGACTTGTTGGTCATAAGCATTAACCTTTGGTATGCATCTAAAACAGCAGTCTAGAAGATGATTTTCTGAACATATTTTTAATGGCAATGTAGATGCCCAAGTAGGCGAAATGTCCCTTGTTTTTAATGTACTGTTTATTTAAACAGTTTAGTTGCGCCTTTTTGTTTAGATAACTTGAGTACTCCATGGCAACCATTTCATCTGCTTTAGATTTAACATTCTTAACTAGTTAGTCAGAAGCTAAAATTGGTGGATTTTCTTTCTTGAGTGAAGATCCCAACTTGAATTTGTGTTTTTCTACCATTAGGGACGTTTGGCTATCTGTAATCTTGCATGTGATGGCCTAAACAGTAGTTCGGGGACTGGTGATTTAGCACTGAGAAAGATATACATTGGAGGTCTTTCTCCAAACATATCCAGCGAAATCTTGCTCAATTTCTTCGGTAGGTACAGTGAGATTGAAGAAGGTTCAGTGGCATACGATAAGGAGACTAACAAATCAAGGTAGTGCCTTGTTATATCTGTTTCACTTTCATACACAACAATTGCTGATAAAAAACTTTGTTTTCTTCTGGATCAGAGGATTTGGTTTTGTCACTTATAAGACGGCCGAGGGGGCAAAGAAAGCCATAGATGATCCAAATAAGACTCTCGGGGTCAGCTATACAAAGCACTCGGTTTTCATTTTTGTTCACAACATTAAGTTTTTTTCTAGCCATCCCTTTTGTTGACATCAACAAAATCTTTACATATACAGGGAAGGAACATTACTGTGAAGCTAGCTGACACCCCTAGGAGCAAAGTAACACAAGCACAAATTCCGACTGCTGTCGTCCCTATGCCCATCCCTGTTCCTATTGGATATGCACCGACCGGAAAGGCACAGGTGGGCAGCTATGCTTCATATCCACCAACAATGGCAGCATATCTCACCGCTTATGCCGCAACCCGGTTCACAACCGCAGCACAGGTTTCACACCCACAGACGGGGAAAAGCGAATCAAATGGCGTTGCTGGCTACCCGAATTATGCAACCAGACCTTAAGAGTTTTCGGTATCTCATACTCAAACTTATTTTAGCTCTTGTGGCGGATTTTATATATTCTGTTTTTGCAGTATGTATACCAAGTATCACATTGTAGTTTATAGCATTCATATGCAATTTTTTTCGCCCAAGTAGTTCTTGAAGAGATTGATAACCAGTATTGTGTGTTTTAGTGTGGCCTCTTAGATGACTTCATGGTTCTCATTCCTCTGATAATATGTATATTTTATTGTTACTAAAATCATGTTGTTTATTCATGAAATTGTAGTGCCATTGTCTATAATATTCTACCGGATAGTTCATCCAACTTTATTAAATATTTAAAGAAGGCATTCTATTTTCGTATTTACGAAAGGGTGTATCTATGTTTTTAAATACTCCCTTTGCATATCCAAATTGATGAGTCGAACTTCAGTTCTTTTCATCTTTTGGACCCTTTATAGTTATCAAGAACTTTTGGCATAAAGTGTTTAATGATCAATCTTTTCAGCAAAAGATGGAATTCGTTATCTCAACAGCTCCACACGATCGGTCTCACGATCATTTGTGAGAAAGTAAATCGAGAAGTTACAGTTGGTCACGATTTAATGATCCATCTCAAATTTATACCAAATGAATATTATTGTACTACTGATGGTCCCTAAGTCTGTTCTATTTTTTTCATTTGAATTTAATGGTTGGCATAAATGTTTAATTGTTCTAGAATCTTCGAATTTATATCAAATTGACATTAGTGCATTCTTAATGGTCCCTTAAATTTGTACTTTTTTTAGATTTTGAGTATGAAATTCACATTAAATGGGCACTAAAAGATTCATATATAGATTTAGATAAACGTTCGTGAATATGATATTTCACTTGGTAAGAATTTATTTATGTTCATTCAATATACATAAGATCAATTAAATGAATAAGCATGAATAACTTGTTAAATTAAATAAATAGGCTTGAACATATATATGTTTAGTTCGTTAACGTTCATAAATAATGTTTGTAAATAATATTATTGAATTATGTTTATTAATAAAATGCTTATTAACATATTAAATAGATAAAAAAAACTTTCAAATTAAGTAAATAAATGTATATTATCATATTTAATAATCAAATAAATAAATTTAAAATGTAAAAATTTTAAACAATAAAAAAAAATTGAATTGAGAATTTAATAATATCTAAATGAATTAAACTAATAAAAAATAAAATTAAATGTGAATAATTATTTTAATGATCTAATTCATTTTAGACTTAACTAGACTTAATTATCTTATTAAATAAGTTTGAACATCATAAAAGTTAAAACTCATTTACAACTGAAACCTCTAAAAGCCCCAGGCCTAAAAGTACTTGACGATTCTATTTATGGTAAATGAGTGTCTAATTATGTTTAGACCTTTTTTGTATATTTTCTTATCCTAATTGAAACTCTTTTAAGCCGTCACACACTTTTGTTTAAAAGTATTTGATAACTATAAAGAGCTGAAATCCATGTCAAATTAAGTGACTCGAAACAATGAAAAAAGATATAAACATACTCCGAACATTAGAAGTATAGTGGTGCCAATTTGATACAAATTGGAGTTCTTTAAGATTATCACAAACTTTTTGACTAAAAATAATTGATGGAATCTGAAAAAAAGAAAACATGAATAAACTTACAAGCTTATTAGGAACAATAGTACCAAACTCAAGCTTGTTATGATCATCAAACTAACTTTTGGGCAGATGAAGAATTGTTGGATTATCAAAATAGTGCGCCTTTTGAATATTCAATAACATTAAATCCATTAACTCAAACACCAGCCTAAAGCAAGCAAAATTCTCTTTTTAGCTAGACACCTTACAGTTTGTTCATTGCCTAAGTTTAACAGGATCAATCTTTATCATGACACAAGACTTTCATCCAGGAAAACCAACAATACAACCAATCTACTGCCATCTGTTATAGGCTTGCTTGCTATCTGCAAAAACTTGGATCACAAACAAATTTTTGAGTTTTTTATATTCGAGTTTACGAACAAACTTCAGTTGGAAATTGTTTATCCACTTAACTTATGGATGATACAATTCTCCAACTCAATCCACCAGAAATTCAGAATCCATAAAACTGAAGTTATATAACATGGAATGTTTCTTGTGACCTCAGAGATGCTATATCATTATGAGAAACTTGCAGTGGGAACACAAACCGATAAAAAAATGGTGCCCACTAATAAAAAAAATAACTGAAAAAGATACAAGGTTTAGGAAGATCTATAATTTAGAGAAGCTGCTATCATGCTCATAGGATGAGTAGGAGCTCAAGGCATCATAAACCAGCCATTGCTTATGACTATACCACTTTGAAGAACATTGGTGCCAGAGGAGCACTGAATGTTTGAGGATGGAAACTGGTGAAGGGTACAATGCTGCTGAACTTTTATTTTGATGAAAAGGAATTCTTCAACTTCTCCCATTCGTCAGGCCCATCGGGATGAAGATTGACAACGTATTTCACAAACCTTGCATCCGAGCATGCAAGAATCGTACTCAAGGCCACATTTGAGTGGACAATTTTCCTATCTCTTCCAGGAGCTTTTATCTTTCTTTCTTTGAGCCAAGCATACATAGTAAACCTCAGCTTTATCTTGTCTATATTGTAGCACAAGAATGCTGGAAAGTCAACAAGTGATTCGATCGAATAGCCCATATGATTCAGAAGAAAGTCAATCTTTTTCTCAATTGTATCTGTTGATTGATTAAGAATGGTAGGAACTGCCTTAATCATCTGAGAAACAGTGTTGCAATCTAATCCAGCATTCACTAGGACGTCAAGTCGCTCTTGCAATTGGTCCCCTCTCCCTCGGAACTTGCCCAGTGCTTTAGCCATTTCATCAGAATTCTCTATAAACCCCTGCTTCAACAAGAAATTGGTCTTTTCTTGAAGAAAATGTCCATCCATTTTACGGAAAATGAGAACATCAACCTTTTCTGTTGAAACTAATGTTCCAAACTGACTGGGATCTTCTTTTATGATCTCACACAACCTTACCTTCGATACATTTAGGCTTGTCAAAACAACATCAGGTTTCTTACACGAACAAGAACCCAAAACTTGGGCATGGGAAGACAAAATGCTATCAATATCAAAGCTTGACATTCCAATCTCTGCTAAGAAATGCACAGACTGCAACAAGTTTTTCGTGAAGTTCCCAGCCAGGATTTGCGGGTACTGCACAAATAAAACTAATATGTTGGACTTTCTAAGGCCCAGCTTTAACAGGATTGCAACTACAATGTATATTTTCTTTCCAGAATCATCAAAAACAAAATTTGCGTTGTTTCTAACCAGAGAAGACAATTCATTCTTATCAAAACCGATTCCATCAAGAAAATTCAGCATACCAAGAATCCATTTCCAATTGTAAAAACTCTTGTCTGACAAACATCGTTGGATCCAATCCAGCTCAATACCTAGGCTCTTAAATTTCCCAAGAACCTTATGAAAGTCTGCATTTACACCACCGACTAAAAGTGAAGGACAGCATGTAACAAGCTTGATAATGGTAGGTTTGCTGAGCCCAAGTGCTTCATAAGCACAAAGCTTTGATTGCAAAACACCAAAATCATACCTGAATATTTCAGTCCCTTCTTTGTACATTTCACCAATCTTTCCTCTGGGAACTCCATAGTTGCAAAGAGTATAATAGTTCTCCAGCAAGACATCATCATCGTCAAGGAACATCAAATTTCGAGGAAGGAGGGGTTGAATTTCTGATGGGTTCAGACCCAAACTTTCAAAGAAGGGTTCAAATTCATTGATGGGGTGATAGCGAAGATACCTAGCTACGGACCTTCCCACATCATCATCATTGTCAATCTTCGCAAGTATACGCTGGAGGAACTCAGGAGAGTTCTTGCTAATGTGTTCAGCATCCATGAAAGGCAGGCCTCTGGTAACATGAAGGTAGTCAAAGACAGCATTTTGAGCATCAGTTCGGTCAGGGCGAGTGATTCTCTGTCCAGTAGAAGCATCAGGAAATGGTTCTGCACACACCGAAGCAGCCAGAGCAACTCGAGTGCCAGAAAAAAAACGATCTTGCTGCCAATTTAGATGGCTCTTGAGAACGAAGGCATTTCTAGTGGCAAACAGGAAGGTTCTGTGAAAAAGCCATGCACTTCCGTGATCAGATGATGAGGGGTTACGCTGATTGGAACCTCTACATGGGAATTTCGCTCCAGGGGACAAGGCAGGAAGAGAAGAACAAGAGAAAAAGTAACGTTTAGCATTTCTCAAATCACTAGTTCTGTTCTTAGGAAAACCAACAGAAACACTGGGAAGAATCAGAGACGCACTCGATTGGGAGAGAATTTTGGAAGAATGAATGCCCCGAATCAATAAGAGAAGTGTCATGACCAGTTCCTCAAAGCTCGACGATCGCCACTGGTTAACAGGAGATGATGATATATTTGCAGTGGATGCCACCAGAAAATTGCAATAGGATTTGCTGCATACCTCAAATTGCAGGGTTTCAGGTTGTTCTGGCTTCTCCTGAGAAGGAAAGACGATTTTTTTTTTTGGGATCAAGATCTGGAAACTATGAGAGGGAGAGAAGGAGAGCACAAGTGGGGGGTTTTTGCTAGAACCCTAGATTTGCAAGAACCCTAGATTTTGCTAGAACCCTAGATTTTGCTTGTTTTATCAAACGGCTGTGGTGACTCGGAGAGTTCAATCGCGACCGTTCATTTTCAATAGATTTTTGATGTGAACTGTTGAATAATTTAAAATATCTAAAATACTTTAAATTGATATAAAAAATTAAGATAGTTTTTATTTAAAAAATTAAGTAAAATTTTAATAGGGTCTAAAAAATTAATTGAGTTAGATTTATTATTTTTATTTATTAAAAATTTTATAACCAGCATGTAATTAAATACTTATAAAATTTTAACCATTTTGTTTAATATTTTATTAAATATATTAATAATTATTTTTTTTTATAATTTAAGTGTCCGAAGTTCATTAATTTTGAAAAAAAAAGCTATCTTATTCATTTACATATTAGATAAATTTAAAATATAATTTATTTATATTCAAAAATCAATCTTTAAAATATTTGTCTTTTCAATTTTGATCTTTTTATTTATTTAAATGCTTTACTACTATATCGCATTGGAAAAAATTATTTTTTATTCATCTTAAAGTGTTTATTTTTATAAAATAGAAGTTATATTTTACAAAACAATTTTAAGATAATATTGGTTTTATAAAAAGTAATTTTAAAGTAATATTATTTTATACAAATAACTTAAAGATGGAGTGACGTAAGACATTTTATATAGAAAATTAGAAATATCAACTGTTTTTAATAATTTTTTTAAAATATAAATAAAAAATAATATATTAAAGTAATATTATTTTATACAAATTGCTTAAAGAAGGAGTAAGGTAGGACATTTTATATAGAAAATTAAAAATATTATACTGTTTTTAATAATTTTTTAAAAATATAAATAAAAATTAATATATTAAAGTAATATTATTTTATACAAATAACTTAAAGATGGAGTGAGTAGGACATTTTATATAGGAAATTAGAAATATCATATTGTTTTTAATAAATTTTTATAAATATAAATAAAAAAATATTAAAGTAATATTATTTTTTACAAATTACTTAAAGATGGAGTGAGGTAGGACATTTTATATAGAAAATTAAAAATATCTTACTGTTTTTAATTAATTTTTTAAAAATTTAAATAAAAAATAATATATTAAAGTAATATTATTTCATATAAATAACTTAAAGATGGAGTGAGGTAGGACATTTTATATAGAAAATTAGAAATATCATATTGTTTTTAATAAATTTTTATAAATATAATAAAAAATAATATATATATATATATATATATATATATATATTTATTTATTTATTTATTTATTTATTTTCTACTTAACACTCTTCTTCATCTATTGCTCTAACGTAATCAATTTTTATTTACAAGTTTAAAGTTTATTATTTAACATAGATTCGAAGTTACTTTGCAAAGACTAATGCTCGAATGTTGAACCAATAAAATTGTTGATTTTTAATTATTCCAATTGCTCATGAAGTTTGACGGAAAAAAAAATTAAGGTGAAGATATTTATATTTCAAAGAAACCAAATCTGTTCTTCGTACGAGATAGGTTTTTTTTTTCTTTTTTGTTAGAATGTCCATTAGGTTATTATATGAGTTGTCAGACAGGACCAATCATACCGGACCAATCTATAATGAAATGGAATGATTTATCAAAAATTTGTTATCTAACACGATGCAGAAGAGTTGAGAAATTTTCAATCCAATTGAATCCAAAATAAATTACAGATTAGATGAGTCATTGCATGAGCCCATCAAAAATAAAAAATTATAAAAAAGATTGAAAATTTTAAATTTGGGTTGCAAATTAAACAAGCCAACTCGCGAGGATATTGAATTCTCTATTTAGTTTTAAATTTTAGATTTTTTTTTCTCAATCTGCAAACTAATCTGAGCTCACCTCAAGGCGACCTATCTGGACATTTTGTTGGACCGGCTAGAGGGAGGTGAATAGACAGTTTAGCAAAATGACACTCGTCTTTAAAAAGAACTTGGTTGCAACTGGATCGTTGCTTCCAATGCAGTGAATGCTCAATCAAAAACTCCTTTAGGCGGAGAAGCCTTTACAATTATAGCACTGAGACTTAGAGAGAAGATTTACAAAAGTAATTGATGATTTAACTCTAAAACTCTAAGTCTATTTATAGCACAAGAGAATAGATCTAGATCGTTGATCGTAATACTTACCTGTCGTTGATCCGTTGATGCGATCCTAACCGTTGATCAGAGATAAACTTGATCGTAGCCGTTGAATAAATGAGGATAAACTTTATCTTTAATAAAAGATAAAGAGAATTATCCTTAATAAGAAATAAGCATTTATCTTTTATATGATAAAAGATAAATCTTATTATTATTATTTTTCTTTTTTTTTTTTTCAACCGTCACGTTTAAACGGTCCAAGTCTACGTCGTCTTCTCCGATCAAAGTCAACTGTCAAGTCAATGGTCAACGGTCAAAGTCAACAGTTTGACTTTTGTTGACTTTTGTAGAATCTTTGGTTGGGTGATTTCTGGCCAACCGGAGTTAGGCTCACCCGAACCCGACTCCGGC
Organism: Curcuma longa; assembly: GCF_044706935.1. Lineage (NCBI taxonomy): Eukaryota > Viridiplantae > Streptophyta > Magnoliopsida > Zingiberales > Zingiberaceae > Curcuma > Curcuma longa. The sequence goes on from NC_133881.1 coordinate 6,840,547, forward strand.
CTTTTACCCCTCGAGCATGCTTCCTCCCGGCTTCTCGTCCGTCGAACTTCGCGCACGTCCTTCTCGCTCCACCAGTGTACTCTTCCGTAGCTTCCGCGTCCCTCGGATTGCACCGAGCCTGTTGGCTCACTTTTCCGTGCAACCCTTCTCGTCTGCTACGTCTTATGCTCGACTTTCTCCGTACCTAAGTTCCTGCACACTTAGCAGAGGGATTAGAACAACACAGGACCTAAGTCAACCTGGTTGATCACATCAAAACTAACCGGGGCACCAACACGACCTATCTAGACATTTTGATTTGATCATCAGAGGGGTCATGACCACGCCAATGCCCACTAACGACTATTGACATGTAGATTCTGGAGTAGTAAATCGTTCGAGTGGAAAGAAACTCTATCATATTTGAACCCATAAAAAAGATATGGTCGATATAGGATAGGAGCTTAGCACGACCGACATCATCACTAAACTATGTCCATTCTTAAAACCTGAATCGCTTTAACAAGCAGCTTCTCATTGGGTTAATGCAGTGCACTGATGCTGGGCAGCAATTCTTCAAGGCGTTTGAACCTGGAAAATGGGATAGGTCTTTTTCTGTTAGAATGTCCATTAGGGTATTATTATACGTAGAGCTACGGACCGACCTATAATGTCAAAAAAACGGATTGATTTGAGAAAAGTCCTAACACAACTTAATCCAAAGTGAGTTGTAAGTTAGGTGAAGCATCCCACAAATTCATCAAAAATATAAAAATATATATAAAAAATTAAAAATTTTAAATTTGAGTTGCGGATTAAGTAGTTCAACCCGCAAGACCATTGAATTTTCTATTTTAGTTTTGAGTTTTGAAATTTTTTTTCAATTTGCAGGTCAATCCGAGCTCGCACAAGGCGATCTGTCTGGACTCGCAACCCACGCACAGGCTATCCCATTTGGGTCAACTTTTAAATGGCTTAATAAAATTCAGGGCCGTCTTAAGGTTTCACGAGGTCCTAGGCTAAAATTTTTTTTAGACTTTTAATATAATTTTTTTAAATATAAAATTTTTTCTCATCCTTTTCACCTTTTTATATAAAATATATTTTAATATAAATTTTAGTTTTCTAGCTATTAATTTAAAAATAGATTTTTATATAAAATTTAATTTTTTTAACTTTTTGAGATGCAAAATTATTAATTAAATTTTTATATTCAAGTTTTGTTAATAAATTTTTTTCAATTGATAAAATTGCTAGATTATTTAATCTTTTTTAAAATATTGTTGAACGTAAATAAGATTTTATTAATTTTAATTTGAAAAATTTATTTCTGCTGAAGGAGCGTAAATAATTATAACCATATACGCAATGGAATCACAATCCTCGAATTCAGCCTAATCCCAAGGTTAAACATAACCGAATCTAAAATAAATCTACCCAACTCCAGTATGACATGACATACATGATTATCATATTGGTCTTGCTCCTGTAGTATCATGTTGGAACTATATACCTTGTTACATCCATGCTATTATCTCTTTGATACCTTGCTATGTTCTGCACTTTTATCTATCCACTGAGTATTTTTATACTCACCACCCAGACCCTGGGGTTTCTTGTCTCCTCAGGTTGTAGATAAGGATAACGAAACTTGGAGTTCTGCCGGACTACCCCCATCTCATAGCAAGGCGAAGTTGGTGTTCCTTCGCGTGTTTTTTTTAGAGTGTATCCGTTATATAGCTTTCCTCGCGAGTTTATTCGCTTTCAGTCGTAGTTCGATATGGTTGTATGTGGATTCTATACACTGATGTTAATGCTTGAGTAGTTGTCGTGTTTCTCCGCCGCGTGGATTTTTACATTTCAGGTGGATTTCCATATACGATTTTGGTTTTCTTGTGATGAACATTTATAGTATGCACGTGTTAGGTTGTTAGTTTTGGCTGTATAGGCCCATGTACGTTACATGTGGTGTGTATGTTTGTGTTTAAAGGACGTGTAGTCCTTATGCCGGCCACATGTGGCCGTGTATTTTTGTTTGTATCCAGGAAAATTGTCATGGTTACTGGGGAGATGTTGCCGAAATTTTTCGGACGGCCTCCCGGGTCGTGACAGGCACAATAAGCAATTCAAGTATTTTATGCTTCATATCCAAGTTTGAAACGAGACAAAATTGATTGGTGGGCTGCTTGTAAAACAAAAGCAAGGTCAAAAATTGAAGAACGTTGGCAAGAGAATGCATTTTCATTTCTCCTCACTTGGTGGTGTATTTTGAATGGACACATACTTTATAGATTTGACATCATGGTAAGTTTTAAATATTTTTTATTATGCAAATACTTTTAGATTTCCTAATATGTTTCTTAATATATTTTTTTACAGTGGCGACGCGGTCGACGAAGCAGCAGTCAGGCACCTACAACCCCCTCTCCTTCAGGCGCAACCCCATCTCCTTCAGGCGCAGTCCCCTCTCCTTTAGGCGCAGCTCCCTCTCCTTCAAGCGCAGCCCCCTCTCCTTCAGGTGCAGCTCCCTCTCTTTCAGGCGCAGCCCCCTCTCCTTCAGGCGCAGCTCCCTCTCCTTCAGGCCTAGCCCCCTCTCCAGGACCTTCCCATTCACCAGGAGCCATGGAAGGTCCTTCGACTCACCAGTCCGCTGTACATACACGAGAGTCGATAGTCCCTCTCGGTGATTCGTAAGTATTTTAAATTATTTATATTATCAATTATATCTTTATAATTATTTAACATCATTTATTTGATATTGTATTGTAGGTTTACTGATCCTGTACGGGTTATTCACGGTATCAATCAAATCGTGAATAATCTTTGGCGAGGGGATTACATGAGTTTTACAAGCACTCCAGATTCCACCAAAGAGTTGTGGTGGAATGAATTTAAGGTAAACTATCCATTTAATTTTATATATATTAAACTATCCATTTAATAAATTATTTATTTCTACTTTCAGCGGGCATATACTTGGGACCCTAGTGATGAAGTGGAGGTTAGACGCATTTTTAAGAAAAAATACGGTGATCATATCCGGCATGTCCTAAATCATGCTAAAAAAATGGGGAAAAAGCCACCATGCATCAAGCGATGAGAATTGGGTTCAGATTTCTCAGTTTTGGAAAACTAAAGAAAGCCGAAAGAGGAGTAATCAGAATAAGCTTAATCAAGCTTATAATTCTGGTGTTTTATCTGCGACGTATGCGGGCGGCTCAATCAATATTGATGAGCATACGCGCAAATTGATAATTTCTTTCAACTACTTCAATTTAAATTTATTTCATATTATTGTTTATTATTTATAACAATGTTTTTTTAGGGTAAGGAAATGGGGCGAGATCCTGATTTTATCGATACTTTTACTCGCACATTTCAAAAAAAAAGACAAGACTTGGAGCAGGGACAGAGCAAAAGCTATGAAGGTTTTAATGTGTATCTAAATATTTTTGTGTTTAATTTCTCAAATATTACAACATATTAATATTTCTTTTGATAATACAGGATAAATATATTGAGCTCGAGCTAGCACAGCGAGCTTCAAGTGCTAGCTCTGGAAATGATGGATCTGAGCCCTCAGTTGGCAATGATCTGAGTCTGTGGTTGGAGGCCAGTGGGGGATGCAAAGGTGGTGGAAGAATATTGGGTATGAGTTCTTTGAGCAGAACCCATAGAGTTGCTGGTAGCTCTTCTATCACCTCCCCAGCCGTCACATCACAGATACATAGTTTGACTGAGGAGGTAACCCACTTGAAAGGGTTATTAATGCAAAGAGATCAGGAAATGATACAAAGAGATCAGCAAATAAAACAAACACATCAGCAAATGAAACAAAGAGATCAAGAAATTAATAAATTGCGAAGACAACAAGACCTGATCTTGCAACATCTTCAGTTGCAATCCATTCCTAACGACGACGACGACGACGACGATGATGGTGGTTCCTCATGAGTTTTTTTGTGTATAAATTTTTTACAATCATTATTTTATTTATTTAGCATTTTATTAGAGTTGCAAGTTAATCATTCATATATTTTTAGTAATACTGTTTATTTTTGTTTAAATAGGTTTTCTTTAAAAAAATTTAGAAAAAAGGTAAATCTTTACATTTTTAGTTTATAGGTTTAAGTTTTAATTTTAAGAATGATACTTTCTCTTTATCATGTTTTCTTATATAGGAGAAGAAAAGATAGCGACGGAGAAGGCAGTAGAGTCTCCGGAGAGCACCAACGACCACGATGATTCGATTCTATCTTTTCTTCATCCTCAGACTTTTTTATATTTGTACTTTATATGGATTTGATGGATTGTTATGACTGGATGTTGGTTGGACTTGTAGACATGTACACATGTCTATTGTGGATCTTTGTATGGATTGTGCATCATTTGGATTTGTATATTATGGATGTTATGGATTATAGATGTTATGGATTTGTATATTATGGATGTTATGGATCTTTGTATATTGAATGAGTTGTAAATTGTTTCATATTTATTATGGATTATGGATTATAGATGTTTGATATTATGGATTATGGATGTTATGGATATTTGATATTATGGATTATGGATGTTTGATATTGTGTATGTGACAGGTAAAATGTATTTTGTGAATCGATCCAATTCGGATCGATATTTGATTGTATGTACGGGATAATCAAGAAATAAGCAGATTATGAAAAAATTAAATTTTGCGATGAATTTTACGATGAAAATCATTTTCGTCGCAAATTGGCGATAAATTTTGCGACGAAAACGGGCTCATCGCAATTCTATCGTAAGTTACTATTTATCAAAATTTTGCGACGAAAAATCAAATTCGTCGCCAATTGGCGACGAAAACGTTCGTCGCCAATTGGCGACGAAACAATTTCGTCGCCAATTGGCGACGAATAACTGTTCGTCGCCAATTGGCGACGAATTTTACGACGAATTTGATTTTTCATCGTAAAATTTTACGACAAAAATAGATTTTTCATCGCTAATTTTTGGACGACTTATTTGCAACGAATTTAAATTTGTCGTCAATTTCGTCGCAAACGATTTTGCGACGAATTTTTTAGAAAAATTCGTCGTGCAAAAAAAATCAAGAATTAAATAATCGACTTTCCACATTAGATATGACATTTCAAGAGTTTCGCCAAGCCCAATTGTGATACAAGGACATTGCGCAGGAGCTGCGCGAATTCATGGCTAGCATGAGTCAAACGCCGCAGCCGCCGCATGACTTTGACTCACAGGAGACTCAAGACCCTGATTAGTAGCTGCTTGTGAGGTATGTTAACATTTGTATTTTTTTAATTATGACTCATAAACATGCATTTTCAAAATAGATATATATCATTGATTTATTAATAACCTATCTTATTATATTTTTTGCAGCATTGGATAATTTGACTTGGTGAGTTTAGATATTTTTCATAGGTTTGATTCTATTTAAACATTTGATACACTATCATTGTATTAAGATCTTTGTATTCAGATATTTGGTATTTGTGTTTGTATTATGATTTAATTAGTTTCGTTCAGATATTTGATATGCTATGTTTTATATGTTGTGACTGAATTGATTTAAGAGATTGATAACTTGTTAAGTTATATTGATTTAACTTGTATCGTGATTCGATTGTTTCATATATTGAATAAGTTAAATTATTTTGTGATTGGATTGTTGTGTTGTAAAAATTGTTTAAGATTCGTGTTTAATATGTTGTGATTGAATTGATAAATTGTAGTGTTGTTTATTTTTGTTAAACTATCACTTGCAATAGTTTTAGATTGTTGATGAAAATGTAAACAGGGAATTAGGATAAATGAAAATAGGTTGGTGAAAATTTTGAATATTAGCGACGGAAATTTAAATTTCCGCCACTAATTAGCAATGAAAATTTTACCTTGTCGTCGCTAATTAGAAACAGAATTTAGTTTTTCGTCGCTATTTAGCAATGGAAATATAAATTTCCATTGCTAATTAACGGCAGACTATAGGATTCCGTTGCTAAATTTAGCGACAAATTTAGGATTCCGTCCATAAATATAGCGACGGAAATAAATATCCATCGTTAGAACAGAGACGAAATAGAATTTCTATTTGCTGTGTTTGCGATGGAATTAAAATTTCATCGCTAATTTTAGCGACTGAAATAAAATATCTGTCATTAAAATTAGCGATAGCCTGAAATTTTTGTCACTAAATCTAGTGACGGATTGAAATTTTCGTCGCTAAATCTAGCAACGGAAATAAAATTCTGTCGCTATATTTAGTGATGGAATTTAAATATCCGTCGCTAAATGATGTCAACGATCAAAAATATAGCGGCGATAAAATTCTATCGTTATTCGATCATTAATACCATTTAGCGATCGAATAATGATGAAAAATTTCGTCCCTAATAATGAATATTTTTATAGTGAGCGAGATCAGTAATAATATTTTAAAATAATACACCACTTATAAACAAAATATGGAGTGAGAAGTGATAATGAGTTGAGATTCTGATTGGTTTGCAAAAATCATTTAAATTGTATGACTCTACATACATGAACTCACATAAGCAATTTCAAATCAATACTAAAAACAAGACATGTTAATAACATCAAACATATTACCAAAGGATATAAGTTAGCAACAAATTTTGAAAGGAAAGAAAGAAGCCTTATCAGGCTAAGTTTTTTCTAGATTCATAAAATAACTCTACTCTAAAAATCCATAACTGAACACAGATAAGAAAAAACTAATTTAAATGTGATAAATCAGTTTAGTCTCACTTGAGAATCTGTGCACTAATGAAAGTGGTTTACATTCTACTAAATTAGAACAAAGAAGATCAACATGACCCCTAGGCAAGGATCACTCATAAATAATGAGACAGTTCAAAATTTTAAATAATCAGAACTCAGAGTTGAGAGAACTAAAAAAATTAAGTTGTGAGACTGACATTCACAACTGCGGGGTAAAGCTTTTGAATGACATAGAAGAGCTCAGAGATCCAAGATATCATCAAATAAAGCTATCATATACGTTGAGTTTAATTATACATGAATTGGGAAAGTAAGTGATGTTCTAACCTTCAAGAAGAGAAAATCCACATAAATAGAATTTCCAGCTACCTGTGGGGTTTGTGAGCCCGCATGATTCTTCACAAAGTCTATAACCTGCAATTGGTCAATTAATCATCCATCAAGATGCATGAAAAGGATAACATGCATTGTTCTGATTCCAAAAATATATGCCTTCAGTCACTAGTTAGACCCATCACCCTATCCACATAAATAGAATTTCCAATCTCACCGTCGGCCCCTCAACCCCATCGCCCGATCCGACCGCCCAACCCCACTGGCCGGCCTGCACCCAATCCAACCGGCCGGCCTGTCTCAACGTCAGGCTCGCCTCAACGGTCGGCTAGTCAGGCTCATCGGCAGGCCAGTCGGCCTCACGGGTGACCGATCGACCTTAGCAGCCAGCGGGTCGAATAACTCATCGGTAGGGAGAGGGGAGAAGAGGGGAGGGGAAAGAGAGAGGGGAGGGGAAAAGAGAGAGGGGAGAAAGCTTACCGTCGGAGTTTTCGTCGCCTAGGATGTCGCAGTCACCATCAGGATCGAGATCAAGAGTGGGAACAATTGGGATAGGAGAGAATGAGATTGGGGATTAGGAGAATGATTGAGGATCAAGAGAATGATTAAGTTAGAGTTTTTGGCGACGAATATAAATTCGTCGTCAATTTTATCGCCAATTTGATGACGAATCTAATGAATCTGTGATTCGTGGTTAAATCAGCGATGAATCTCTGATTGATCGTCAATTTTAGCGACAAATTTGTCGCATTAGATTCGTCGCAAATTGATGATGAAAATATAATCGTTGCTAATTTACGATGACTTTTACGACAAAAATAATTTTAACGATAAAATTTATATATTACTAACTTCACAACTAAATTACTTTTGTCACAAAAGTCATATCAATTAGTGATGAAATAGTATTTTGTTGTAAATTTTATTGCTAATTAACGACGAAAATTATTCATCGTTAAAATTCATTGTCAATAAACTATTTTTTAGCAAAAATTTAAATTTAAATTTATTTTGATTTGAATTATTTTGTCAAGAGTTGTAGAAATCAATTTGGAATAAAAATATCTTTAAAAAATTCACTAAGAGTTGTAAAATTATTAAAAGGTTTAGAATCTTTTAAAATTTTAAAAGTTGATCAAACCATTACCATTATTTATAATAAGTTGCGATACCATCATAACGTATCCACTAATTAGTTGAGATCCAATGGCTTATAATTGATCTTGAAGTCTATAAATATACAACTTAGGTTAAAATCTCATAACGCTACACAACATGTAGTTAACTCTAGCCGCCCTCTCTCTCCTATTATGGGTATGGCTGCCCCTTGTATAGCAGCCGACCATCTTCTATTTTTCACTATGGCAGACCCTTAGTTAATTCTGCGCATCGGAAAGGCCTTGTTGCATGTACAATACAAAGTAAGATATGTTTCTCAATGCTCTTCACAAGGTATAGCTTAGCAAATTACATTCAGCTATCTTCCAAACAATGTCCAATGTGAAGATTTTGACTACCTTGATCGCTCACATTATGCTCATATGTTTACAAAGCTTACTGAAAAACTTTGCATAGTAACTGACTGCATACATCTCTAGAGCCACTCTGACCCCTATGCCGCTTCAGAAACTGATTGGAAACAGGAATCTTTGAATTTCTTGTCTAAGAGGATAAATTCTTCATCCTCAACGACGAAAAGTTTATCATCATCTCTCAAGACATCAATTGTCTCTACCTCTGCACCATCTACAGTTATCAATATTTTGTTTCTTGCATCAATACCAAACTTGTTGCCTGTTAGGAAAACAAAACATTCATATTCAAGGACAGGCAACAACAAAAATTGTGCATAACAACACAGTTTATTTCTTAGTAAAAAATGAAACTCTTGTTATTTTTCTCATAGACTGACTGTGATTAGTTAAACTAGATAAGTTTTATGAGCATGTATAAAATGTAAGGATTATTTTTTGCATACCAATTGTTTCTCTGAGCTCTTGCATGGTGCTTGGCAGAAATATTAGCTTTCCAGATTCTGAACTGCTATTTCTGAGTAGTGGATGACCCTTGTACGTGCTAATCCTTGGAGCATATCCATTTTCTTGCATGTTCGACATCTTCTCTTTCTTGGTCATTGCATTTGATGTAGTTGGATGTCCTACATCATTTTGCTGATTCATTTCTTCCGGTGTTTCCTTGTTCATTTCACTTTCTCCACCTCCATCTGAATTTAGTTTCTCTTTGTTAGCCCCGTTCATGATCAGGAGGCTACACATATCTTCATGATTTTCGACAATTGCTATTTGCAGAGCTGTGAAGCCTTCATGGTTTTTGGAGTTTATGTCTAGGCCATGTTTTAACAGCTCTCTCATAGTGGAAGGATCATTTCGTTTAGCTGCGAGGCAAAGAAGATCACCGCTGGTATAGGGATTGGAAACACACGCACATTGGTGCAAAAGACTGAAAATCTTGTGGTGCTTTGCGACGATGGCATTCCATAATGGAGTATTTCCTTCCGCATCTGTTAATGGTGAATCAGAATATGATATGAAATAAAAGCTATGTAAAATTGTCTCAAGACTAAGGCAAACACCTTGTACATGGATGTTGCAAGCATGGCTGAGTAGAACTAGGACACAATCCTCATATCCTTTCGATGCTACTATATGCTAAACAAAAAGGTGGGCAAACTGTTATTCTTGGATGAACAGGAAAAGAAAAGGGATTGAAAAAGCCAACCCAATTTTTAAAGAGACGATATATCATTAATTATGCATCTACACATACATGATCAAAGCTTGTTTGTTAGATAAATAAATGAGCTTGAGCCTACCTCAATATTAACTGTATTTGATTTTTTGTGTTCAGGATTCTTCATTTCCTCATAATTTACTTGATAATTACAAAGCGTTAGACTATCTTAAATAACTAAAACAATAGAAATACTGTCACATATATACATGTACTATATTCTTTATAAATTTAAATAAGAATGTATAGAAACAAAATTATAAATGAACCTTGGACAGTTGTTTATTAATGAATTGTTCATGAGTTTTACTCATAAATGTTAATGATTGAAACTAACTTGTGCATGTTCAAGCTTAAGCTTGACTGTTTAGCTTATCAAAGTTTTATATATATATCAAGGTTTAAAATATCGAGCCGTGCCGAAGTTTCGATACCGGACCGGAACGATACAGTTTTACCGTATCGTAACGTACCGGTATAATTTCGATATTTTTAAAATATATAATATATTAACTAAAATAAAAAATTTAATCTAAATATTTAAAAAATAAAAAAATAAAATATTTTTTAAAAATTTAATAAATTAATTTACTGATGAATTTTTTATTACTTAAACTTATAATTGTCTATTTAAATTATCTCGAACTATAGTTAGGAGTTGATTATTAAAATTTAATTAAATCCTAAGTTAAAAAATAAAAAAAAAACCAAAAATTGATCACATGCTGCCCGCGTGCGGAGGCGACTCCCGGGCCCGGCGACGCCTCCGGAGGCGTCGTCGAGACCGCGCGACGCCTCCGACGGCGTTTTCATGCGGAACTGTGGTGCCGGTGCTGTGCCAGTGCCGGTACCATGGCGGAACGAAAAATTTCGTCCGTATCGAAATTTTAATGATATATATATATATATATATATATATATATATATATATATATATATATGTTTCAATCTTATTTATTTTGTACTTTTCACCCTAATTGAACATAGATCACATTCTATTCATCTACAGTCCTAGAAGTATGTTTCAACCTTTTGTTTCTTGTTAATTAAGTGTGTTTTAGATGAACAAAACATTGTTTATTCCTGCTTCTAGAAAATTCCCATTATAATCATTCTCTCTATTGTGCTGCTGTTACTTTTTTGGTTCTTTGGTGATTGTTATGAGGAATAACTCCCTTCGTATGAAACAGAAAATGAGTAAATAAGAAATCCATCTCAAAATTAGATATGATTCCATAAGAATTAAAATGTTACCAATGGTGTTCTTCCTCTAGAGTCGCGAACGTCAGGATTCATTCCCGCTATCATGAGTTTATTAAGCAAAGAACTATTTCCAGTAGCTGCTACTGTTAGGAGACTGCATGGTATATTAGCTTCATCTTTTTCTCCAGCGCCCCCTACAAGGTCACTCGTGTCCTCCGACTCTATTTGATGCTTTAACATTATGAAATATCTGGTTAATTTCCTTGAAATTGCTAATTCTGTAATATGTACCTTACTCAACAGTTTATCAGGAATAAAACACATTACCTTAAGAAAATTCTTCATGATAACAAAGCCATCAGCTTGTTTAGTTTGTAGAACTTCTTTTAAGGTGTTTTGCTTTAACCTCAGTAGTTGAGATAATGTTCTAGTGCGGAATGTAAAGCTTTGAGGCCTATTACTGAGCGCACTAATTTCTCCAAAAATGTCACCTGTCCTAAGCCCTCCTACAACTTGTTCTGTCTCATTATCTGAATAGACAATTTCAACTTCACCTGATACAATAATATATACGTCTTCTGGTGCCTCATTCTGCATGATGACATCCTCTCTAGGTGGAAGATACTCGGCTTTCATGTTAGTTACCTAAACAAGAAAGTTCAAACAAATCATGAGACAACTAGTTCAGAGTGTTAGAAGACAAAGCCTCAACTGAGCTTAGAACAAGCATTGGTAGATTCACCAGGAATAGCAGTGTTTCCCTTGAGACACCGTTAAATAGATACACTTCCTTAACAGTTGGGTGGAAGAGGTGCTGGCAAATGTTTTTGCATATTGATTTAGGTAACTGGTCCATCAGATGTTGTTGGTTTAAAGTCTCTGCTTTGAATCTAAGGCACATGTAAGCCAATATCTGCTCTCTTAGACGCGGTGGTAAGTGGTTTCTACATACAAAGTTAGATGCAACCTGAATGCTGTTTCTCTGCAAAAACAACTCCAATCAGTTCTTGAGATAGTCGTAAACCAACTATTGGCAGGATAACAAACAACATAATCTCACTAAAGTAGTGATTCTTGATAGTTGACAAAAAGAAAATTTAATGTGAAAAATTTATGCACCTACAAAAATTTAAAAATTGTGGAAATTCAAGTACTCTTACAAATTCCATTGTGCGCCGAGTTCCTTCAACAACCAAGTTGGTCATATTTCCAATCAAGTAGGCCGTGAGGCCAAGATTACAAAGCATATAGAATATATTAAAGATCATTTCTCTTGTATTAACTGCATGAAGATCACCATATCCAACTGTCGTCATTGTTGTTATGGACCAGTAAATGGAAGCAATGTATCGCATCCATAGGTTATCTTCTCTGAAGTTTGGCATCACTGAACCAATCCATGTCTTCCCTTGATGTGGGTAACGATCAGCAAGCAAATAGTAGAGGCATCCAGCGCAGTGTACAAGAAAAAAGGTAACCTGCATCAACAATGTTAGTCACCTTCAATTTTTGCAGTACTACTTTGATCAAAAGAACATCTGATTATCTATAATATCATTTCCAATGTTTAGTCTAACCGTCTTCAACCTTCATTTGTTTGATGCATCTTGCATCAACTGCCTATTTGGTTTGCAAGAATAGAAAACTATTCATAACGAATTTTGATTGTTGAGACAATCTAGTAGTCATTTCGTCAAACCAGAAATACTTATTCTGATACGCTGATATATTGAAATGTTAATCCATTAACCAAACTAAAGAATATGTATTTTTATTACTGTCGGTATCAATCCCACTCTAGGTCAGCAGGATGCGCCTACAACCCCACCCCAAGCTAGCCAAGTCATCATGCTGAGTCACCAATATCCGAGTCACTCTTGGCCGAGTTGTTGAGCTAGCCTCGACCTAGTTTGAGCTAGTCATGTTCGTTTGACCTGTCGAGCTAGTTTGTCTGAGTTGTTGAGCTAGGTCCACCTGCCGAGCTAGTCTGAGCTGTCAATCCAATCTAAGTAGGGCCCCAATGTCGAGCCCTACATAGCCAAGCTCGACAGGCCATAAGAAGACATGGGTCATGATCCCTACTTTTGCATGACAACTTCCCCACTTCCCCATGATCTCTACAAGAATCTTGCCCCCTCGCACTTAAAAAAATCCAGATATATGCTCTGCAAGGAGGACTCTCTCTCTCTTTTGGCATTCTCTCCTTTCACTTTATTCTTCATGACACCATGGCGACTTAGGCATCGAAGAGGCCTCGTTGGGATAACTTCTGGCGAACCCTCTAACGTGTGTCATTCCTCATAGAGTCGACCACGTTATGAGAAAAAACATCACCAACAATCTCTAATGAGGTGGCAGATTTCAATATCATTTTAGTGTCATCTGTGGGAACATGAGCGAAAGATGTTGAGATCGAAGATTGTGAAGGAGCAAGAGTTAAAGTAACGGCCACTCCGATGGTCTTCCCTAACCGTCCAATTGAAGCACCTCTGTGCAAATCTGTTGTTTGTCATCATGCCAAATTCCCCAAAACCCTAACCCACCATTATTAAGGAGATCTACTGACGCCCAGAGGTAATCGATCCCCTCTTCTATATTTTTTTTTGATCAATATATTTCTCAACCCTATTTGGTTTTCCTTGCGAGTATCTGCCATAATGGACAACGATAACAAATCCTTCTCCCTTGATGAGTAAAGGGCCAACCCTCAACGTCAGGTGTGATCCCCTCCCCCGTACACAATATTCCTCCTTCCCCTGTACTTATACCTCTCCCTCCACCCCCCCCCCCCCCCCCCCCCCTTCTTGAAAGAGGTGGACTCAGTTTAACTCTCCTAACTAGAACTTAGTAACAAATTGCGCTCTCCTCCCTTCTCGAAAGGGGTCAACTCGGTTTAACTCTTCCAACTGGACTTGGTCGTAGATTGAGCTCTCCCCCCCCCCCCCCCCCCCCCCCCCCCCCCCCCCCCTCCCCTTCTCAGAAGAGGTTGACTCGGTTTAACTCTCCCGATCAAGACTTAGTTACGAATTGAGCTCTCCTTAATTTCTCAGAAGGAGTCGTCTCAGTTTAACTTTCCCGACTAGGACTTAATCATGGATTGAGCTCTCTCCCCCTTCTTGGAAGTGGTAGACTCGATTTAACTCGCTCGATTAGAACTTAGTCGTGAATTGAGCTCTCGCCCCTTCTCGAAAGGGGTTGACTCGATTTAACTTTCGTGACTAGGATTTAGTCACGGATTGAGCTCTCCCCCTTTCTCAGAAGGAGGTTGACTCAGTTTAACTCTCTCGGGTAGGACTTTGTTGCAGATGGAGCTCTCCCCCTTTCTCGAAAAGGGTCGACTTGGATTATCTCCCTCCCCCGCCCCCTCGGAAGGGATCGATTTGAATTACCTCTCCCGAATCGAGTTAGTTGCGAATTGAGCATCTCCCCCCTTTCTCGAAAAGGGACTGACTCAAATTACCTCTCTCCCCTTTGGAAGGGGCCAAGTCGACTCTGATTACCTCTCCCCGATCTCATTAGATCTCAAGATCAAGTATTGTCTCCACCTTTTTCAAGGGGTCGACTTAACCTTCTCCTCTCCTATAGACCTCAACTCGGGATTAAGCTTTCCCCCTAGCCTCATTAGGCTCTAGGGTCGATGTCTTCACACCAGGTTCAAATGTATTTAGTAAATTTTAAAAACATAATCAGTGTCTTTTTCCTCTCTAGTTCTACTACTAGCGATCGACTTCCCCAGCTCGGCCTTTCGCTTTTCTAGTTCTTCTATTAGGGAAAGTTTCGCTCTAGCTCTTCGCTAGTTCAACTTTATCAACTCAACTACTCAAACCCACTTCGACATCGTGTTGTCCTTGACACTCTAATCGAGTCTCGCATGCCCCAACTCCTCGACTCGACTTGTAGGGAGGACTTGTGTTACCGTTGATAACAATCCCTCTAGGTTAGTAGGATGCGCCTACGTGGGCCTGCCCTAGGCTAGCCAAGTCATCATGCAGAGTCACCCAGTCACACTTGGCCAAGCCACTTTTGACTAAGTTGCTGATCTAGTCTGAGCTAATAGAGTTGGGTCGACCTACCAAACTAATCCGACCTAGTCTGAGCTGCCAAGCTGGCCTTACCTGCCTAGCTAGTCCGAGTTAGTACAAGCTATCGCTCCAATCCCAATCGGGTCCCAGAGCTGAGCCCTACATAGCTAAGCTTGGCAGGGCACAAGCAGACATGGCCCATGATCCCCACTTTCCCATGACTGCTTCTCCACTTCCCCATGGTCTCTATAGGTATCTTGCCCCCTCACACTTATAAAAATCCAAGTATATACTCGGCGAGGACTCTCTCTCTCTCTTTTGGCATTCTCTCCTGTTACTTTATCCTTTATGACGCCATGGTGACTTAGGCATCAAAGGGCCCTCACGGAGCAACTCCTGATGAGCCCGCTAATGTATGTCATTCCTCGTAGAGTCGACCACGTCACAAGAAAAAAGCATTGTCAGCAATCTCTAATGAGGTGGTGGATTTCGACAACATCATTCCTATTTTATTCCTACTCTACCTAATTTTCTATGAATAACTATTTGATTCCTTATTAATTATTCATCACGTTAACCAAATGTAGTGTAAAATAATTGGATTTTACATTGACGACTGAACATCCGATTTAATATGCAATTAATTTATACGGAAACTTTTTTTTCATTTGTAGGTGTTGTTTGCTGACTTCTATCAGTGCATCAAGTTTCCAGGTCTAGGAATTCCAGTTTCAAAGGATTTTGCTTCTTCAGTCCGTAATGCATTATTGATAATCTCAAAGAAGAAATGAGTAAGATTTACTTACAAATAGGAGTCTAGCGCATCTTATCCAGAAATAGCTGAACCTGATGTCTTTTTCGAGTCTGCAGTGGTACATCAACAATATTAATGAACTTCGAAAAATTTCGCCATGAACAATTGCATATACTTTACTCAATTGTTATCACCTTGTGAAAAATTGCTTCACCTTCCGAAGTCGCCAAAGCCTAAACATTCCCAATAGACTGTAAGAGGCTTTGACTCTACCTGTTATTAGGTAGCCCAAGCCCTCGAAAGGCAACGTCGATGCCAAATCCATGATGAACCATGTTGACAAGTACCTGGAGGAGGTAATTGTGACGATTACTAATGAAATTGCATTTAAGATACGAATCAAATTTACATTTTCAATTTTATTTATATGGTTTAGTTATCATCTTTTTGCTACACAGTAAAGATTTCTTAAGGCTTTGTGTTGTTTGTAAACGGCATGTTATTTATTATGCATGATCATAAAAGCTTGTTGGAGTGGAGGATCTACTTATGGAGTGAATAAATGCTCATAGATTTTTTTTTCTAGATTACATTTATTTAAGGACAAATTTCATGAGGCTTTTCCTTTGCGTTGGCTATATAATCCATGGTTTTGCTACTGTCACATTCTAATTTCATTGCTTTCCAAAGTTTAAAATGTTATGGTGTTCGTGAGTTGGAATGAGAGTAAATTTAACTAATAGACTTTTTAAAAAAAGGAATAGGATTAAATTTAACAGAACTAAATATTACTTGTAGATGCAATAATGGAGGTGATAACTCAGAACCCCCCTCAACCTAGGCTTATTATATATGATTGGGATGATATTAATCAAGCAAATGCAATTGAGAAAAGAGGTCAAAATATAGAAGAAAACATAGGTGTGTGTCTATTCTCTTACAAACCCTTTGTGCTAATATTCCATCTGCTCATTGAATGTACATAATTTTTAATTATGTTTTTTCTTTTGTAAAGTGTGAAGTTGTCTTGTTATTGTAACGATTCAAAACTGGCACATTGGATGAATAATATAACAGTTAACTATATAAATGACGTGTGAGTTAGTCCTATTAATCCTTTGTGCTAATATAGCATGTGCTTGTTGAATCTATGATTATTATTTATACCTTGCTTTTGTAAAGTGAGATCTTGTCTTATTATTGTAACAAGTCATAACACACAAATTGCATGAATAATATAAGGATTAATAAGTCATAATAGAATAAAGGTGTGGCGGCAAGCCTGGATTGGCTCTGCCCACCTTCTGTAGAGTTTTGACTATGTTGGACAGAGGCAGAGCCTGATTAGCCATCGTCATCCATCCAAGGTTGGAGGATGGAGACTATTTTGTGGATAATCTAACCAATCCTAGCATAACTGCATGAGATCTAGTTGTTATTGTTGTGCAAAATGAGCACATTGCAGTTGGCTGCCAAAAGAGGCCACAATCGCTTGCAAGACAGCATGCATTGCACTTAGTTGTCGACAAGGATCGTGATCTCTCATGGAAACCATGTGACTTGTGCCTAGCTATCAACAAGATCACAATTCCTTATGGGACTGTGTGCGTCACAATTCCTTATGTTGTCAATATTGGTTGTGCGTCCCACGCAAGGCTACACACACCATGTTGGCCATAACTTCTTGCTGCTGTAAGTGCCATGCAAGGGGACCAACTTTGTTGAATTGTGAGTTCACTAACGTCGAAAGTAGCAGCATTTGCTACCATATGGTTGGAGCCACATGTGCCACACACACCGTACAAGACACGTGCAACATGTGTTCGTGAACAAGCCCAACCTAGTCATTAGGTTTTCTCCCCAATGGACCAAGTCAGGTGGCTCATTAGGCTAGCCCGACTTAACAAGGTTAGAGATCATTGCAGGTCATAATAAGGTAAACTAAACTAACCAAACTATTGGGATGGGCTCATTGGATTGTGTTGGTCCAAGACATAAGGGTTGGACCAAGGTAGTTGGCTCATTAGACTAGGCCGACTTAACAAGGTTAGAGATCCACCACAGTCTATAGTCAAGTACCCCAAACTATTGAGATGGGCTCATTGGATGGTGATGATCTAGTACACCAAACTATTGGGCTAGGCTAATTGAGTCGTGATGGTCCAAGACCACAGGGCTAATTGACCAATTAAGCCAGATGTAAAGTGGGGGTGATTCAAAAAACTAGTTCAACCATTCAAGAGTTGATCTATGAAATCACATTTCTTTTGGTATGAAAGTGTTCATACAAAAGCATTTTGTAAAACTCAAGCGGTCACTAAAGGACAATTCATAAAAGATTTATGCTTCTTCACATATGAGTTATATGTGATGTTTGATAAGATAGTTTTACAAAAGAAATCTCTCATGTAAATATCAAATTTGGATTAACTTTCATAATATTTACTTTCAAACCATGCCAACAACATAATATTTACTTTTTGAAACATATTCAACTAATTATATTTTCAAACTTTTGTGTTGTCTAGGGAATTATTGGAAATCTTTGACGAAAATCCCATGTTTGAAATGGAGGAAATTCAAATTTTAAATGGAGGGAAAGAACAAGAGGGTCTCCTTAATCCTTACATCCAAAATCTGAAAGCTTACACAACTTTTCTACAATAATCCTCACCGAGTCCTTGGGGTTTTCAATAGAATGTGCATATTCATGGGCTTTAAATTAAATAAATATGCGTACACATACATCATGTCAAGGTGTGCAAGACTCAAGCATAATGCATAAAAATGATTTAATTTTATTTATTATTTATTTGGCATATTATTTTATATGTTTTGTTGTTATTTTACTTTTACTTTGACGACAGGAATTCAATTGTGTTTATACAATCTTTATTTTGACTCTACCACTTCCCCCTTTTCACATGATGACAAAAAAGTATAACAGTTGAAAGAGATAGTGCAGGATATATACTATTGTCAAATAGCTTGATTGGATTCTGCCGTCACTTATCTGGGTAGTTCCACTAAATGGACCAAACCATTTGGATTACACGAGGCTCTAAAACATATGTTTACCTTAGCTAAAAGTTTTTTTCTTCAGCAAGTCTGGTGTTCATCTCCTAAGAGACCAAGTGGAGACTCATCCAGTTGAAGAACCGTGTGGTATCTCTCTACCTGAGCCATCTAGTTCGCTAAAACAATAATGCATGTGGCCCCTCTGAAAACAATAACTGACGTTCAGAAAACAGCACACCACTATGTGTGATGCTGATCGCACTAAGCTTACATGAATTGTCCAGAGACGTCTACATATGTCACCTTTCATTGTGAAGAAAAGTTGCTAGATATCCTTGCTCCATAACCACATGTATTTTATTAGTGACATTCTTCAATATTTTGTGCACAACCAAATTTGCACTGAAAAAACATGAAGATTCCTAGCTGGGTCCTTGGACGCTCAACTTCTGTGGTCAAGGGCCATCTACCATTATTGTGACAATTGCTTGTGAAATGACTACTTGTTTTTAACAATGAACCAATACTTTTTACAAGCTTTTTAATGTTGCTAATTCCTAGATTGTTTAAAGTAAACTTCTATAATTTCATCTTTTGAATTACTTGCTTCTCAGAAACAAGTATCGAAGGAGTATGACAAGATGAACTATTGTAATTTATGGGCGTTCGATGTGGTGTAAATTTAACATACCTGACGGCAATTTTCCTTTGATCACGAACAAGGATCTGCGTACTGGAATCGATGTACGCCAAGAAGAAGGTAAGGATGATGTCGGCGGCGAAGAAGGCATCGATGATGCTGTCGGCGATGAAGAGGCCGCCCTTCGGTGTGGCATTCATGAAGGCGATCTCGAATGGGTACACCCACGCAGAGTAGGCCACCATCACGACCATGAACGTCTCCCAGCACCTATAACACAGACAAGCATCCAAACACCTCATATGTATGTTACTTTTGTGTCACTAAGACGGATGTTCCGTAGATCAAATGAGTTGGAAGCTCAAGAACTGGCCTGTATCTGGTATCCATCGGCAAAATGATCCTCCCTGGACGGTCATTCTGGTTTTGGTTGTAGCTTGAGACGCCGAGAGGAGGCAGCATGAGCTTAGAGAGGTTGCGAAGGTTTAGGGATTGGGAGTTGTCCCCATCCTGCTTCCTGTTCCTCTCATGGCCGTTCTCGACGGAGTGGGGGAAATCCATGGCTGTGCTAGAGCTCTGAGCTCGTCGGGCTCCTTGAAATGCTCGCGATTGCTTTCCAGTTGTACCTGGAGCAGGCGAGGCGAGAAGCACAAGCAGGAGGAAGGGAGCACCTGACACACCCGCAAGAGATAATGATGGAGAATGGAAGTGAAGCGACTCCAGTGGTCCTGGAAGAGATGAGATGAATTATTATTATTCTAATTCTAATTCCGGTTGGTTGCAATTATGGAACGCTTTATGGGCCAAAATGAAATTGTATTTTGAATAAATATTAAAAAAAACATTTTATCCTAAAAATCCTTTTATTTAATAAAATTAATATTATATATAAATTTGATCAAAATTAATATTTTTATATAATATTAAAATGTCAATTCTGCTAATTTAACATGTCACACATCTCCAATTTAATAATCCATTCTATGATTTTTTTTCTTTTTACAAAATCATTTTTTAAAAGTTTTTCCCAATTAAATAAGTCATTTTCCAATCTCTTTCTGTGCCATGTGGGTTCATTTGTAAATTTAACCACGACAGATTTTTATATAAATTAATTTTTAATTAATTTTTTAAACAATCTAAATCATCGGGCCTCTGACACTAGTGATTTAACTGCGGTTTCAAAAATCATCATAAAATAATCAACAATTTGTAACATTCTTTTGTAAAAAACTATTTTTTTATTAATTTGCTAATGAAAAACTGATATTGAGTTTAAGGAGAGAATTTGATAAGAAAGGGTAAAATTGGAGTAAAACACAATAATGGAATCATTTGGTAGAAATAACAAAGTTATTTCTATGAGTAGATTAGGCAAGAAATAGAAATAGGTATTCCTTTATTTGATTCATAGGAATACTATTAATAAGAAATGCATATTCCTATATTTGGTTCATAGTAAGGAATAAAGAATGAATAGGTCTCCACAAGACTCAATTCCCTAAATGATTAATGTTGGTACAATCATGTTTAAAGTGCCAAATCAAATTAAAGTACTTGGTAGACAAAAAGCCTAACATGCTTGGATAGAAATCTAATTAATGTTTGGTAGATAGATAGAAAATCCAACAAATGTTTAGTAGATGCAGAAGCCTAACATGTGTTGGCAAAAATTCAAAATGTGCCTGGATTAAAATGGATTTAAAGAAAGCCTTTGATATAGTTAATTGAGAATTTCTTCTTTCGGCACTTATTGATTTTGATTTTCTCTAATAATTTTGTAATTGGATTAAGGAATGTATTACTACAGTTTCCTATTCTATATCTTTGAATGGTGGGGTGTATGGTTTCTTTAGTGGAAGGCATGACCTTTAGCAAGGGGATCCACTTTCTCCGTTATTATTTGGCCTATGCATTGAGGTATTATCCCGAAAACTTCATGACATTTCCACTTTGACTACTTTCCATTTTCATCCGATGTGCAAGGAGATTGGTCTTACACACCTTGTATATGCAGATGATCTCATGCTATTTTGTCCTGTGGATGAGTCTTCTATGCAACATTTGAAGGATTGCTTGGATTTCTTTAGGAAGGTATTGGGTTTACGACCTAATCAACAAAAATCACAGATTTTCATGGTCGATGTAGAGAATACTATCAAGAAACAATCAGTACTTCAAATCATGGACTTTCATGAAGGCTCCTTTCCCTTTAGGTTCTTGGGCATTCTCTTAGCAGCGGAGAAGCTTTGTATTGTCAATTATCGACCACTTTTGGATGCTATCACTCAAAGGATTAATGCATGGCCCAAGCACACATTATCTTACGCCGATAAATTAGAATTGGTGGGCACGGTTCTTCAAGGTATGGTCTGTTTTTGGTTATCTATGCTACTATTCCAAGTGGGGTAATTGAAAAGATTAAGGTTATTTGTCGAAGTTTTGTGTGGCCTCCTATCTCTTGGTCTAAAATTTGTCTATCAAAGAAGGATGGAGGTTATGGTCTTCAGGATCTCCACGTATGGAATGAAGCTTTGCTAAGTAAGATACTTTGGGACATACAATTTCGGAAGAATTCTCTATGGGTGAATTGGGTGCATCATCATTATGTTAAGAATGCAGATTTTTGGGCATTGAATGCAAAGCTTTCAGATTCTCCTCTAATTAAAAGACTTATTTAAATCCGAGGCAAGATTGCCCACAGTTCGAATGGTGCAGGGAGGGATAATATGACTATGATAGACTGGTTTGTTGGTGGGAAAAAAGAGGTTTCTAATGCTTATCATTTTTTTATGCCACGGGGTTTGGAGGTAGCTTAGAGTCCAGTCGTGTGGAGGCCGGAAATTAGGCCTAAACATCGGTTTATCTTATGGATGTTAGCAAATGGACACTTGAAAACCAAGGATCATATGGAGTATGAGCCTAACAAGTTGTGTGAGTTATGCCAACTTTATGAAGAAACCAACCACCACTTATTTTTTAAATGTCCCAAGGTTTGTGAGGTATGGGGCAAGGTCAAGCATTGACTCGTTATTGGGCAAAATTTTACTTCTTTTAAGGAGATGCAGCAGGTTCTTGGGCAGGATTACAAGAATGAACGACGAAAAACAAGACGTGCTACCTCGGCATCTCTAGCTTGATATACTATATATGGGAGGCATGAAATCGAAGGCGTTATCAAGGCATTATCCCAGATTTTAATTGAATTTTTGGCAAGATGCAGGTCCATGTGTATCAGTTTGTAGATCTCAAGCCATGATAGCATCCAAGCTGCCGGTGGCTCTGTTCCTGAGATGAAGCCGCCCACTTGTGTGGACATGTGGGGCTACAGTGTCTTGGTGTTGGTGGTGTCATGTGTTTGATGTAGTTTTTTATGTGATGGGTCATATGTGTGTGCTCAACGGTTAGTGTTATCTGGGCTATGATGCTGGTCTTTTGATTGTACATTTGAGGGGTCTAACCTCTCTTATTTTATCCATATATGAACTATTTTTTTTTAAAAAAAAATTCAAAATATGCTTCACAAATTTGGGAAATGTTCAATAGATGTTGTCAAAAGCTCAAAAGATATTGGTAGGATACTCAAACAGTCAAGGTTGACCAGGAGTGTGATCCAGAGGAGTCTTTTAGTGATCATGTGCCTATTACGTTGATCCGGTATGGTTCTTTAGTGATGACGTGAATAACTCGTGGAGGTGGGTTTAGGGAATTGTAGGGAAGTAGGGTAAGCATAATCATTTTTTCATGAATCCAAAATCCGACCTCCTGTTCCGGTCTCGTCTCAGCATGCTTTCTCCATCATGTACCGACCTCCTGCTTCGCTCTCATCTCAGCATGCTTTTTGCATCATGTGCCGACCTCTTGCTTCGGTCTCAGCATGCTTTCTGCATCATGTGCCGACCTCCTGCTTCGGTCTAGTATCGGCATGCTTTTTGCATCATGTGCCGACTTCCTGCTGTGGTCTTGGTATGCTATGCATCATGTGCCGACCTCTTACTTCGGTATCGACATGCTTTCTGCATCATGTGACAACCTTCTGCTCCAGTTTCATTTCGGTATGCTTCCTACATCACGTACCGACCTCCTGCTTCAGTCTCGGTATGCTTTCGCCACTCATTGCTTATGTATCTAAAATATTATTTTAGATACATTGCCAACATTATGAGAACCTATTGGGTCACACACAAAGAACATGTTGATTTGAAGATGAGTTTATTTTAGTTTGACTAAAATATGATGGACCCTAAGATTATAGGGTTAAGTCTAATCCGAGTTAGACTCAAATGAATCCAACTATTGGATTATTGGATTGAGTCTAATTTGAATTAGACTCATTGGATTAGACTCAACCACTAAAGAGGATTAATGTCCATTAATAGAGATTAATGGAGCATTGATGAAAAAGAGAACAAAAGGTAAAAATCTTTTGTATTCATTAGATAACTCTTTGTATTCAT
This sequence comes from Curcuma longa, assembly GCF_044706935.1. Classification (NCBI taxonomy): domain Eukaryota; kingdom Viridiplantae; phylum Streptophyta; class Magnoliopsida; order Zingiberales; family Zingiberaceae; genus Curcuma; species Curcuma longa. The sequence continues at coordinate 6,864,448 of NC_133881.1, forward strand.
TGGATGATCCTTTGTATTCATTGGTATATATTGAATGATTTTGTATTCATTGGATGACCCTTTGTATTCATTGGAGTATTCATTGGATGAGTACAAAAGTCATTTTTTTATGCATTTGGTTAATGATCAATTTTCTAGTCTCCTCTTCTTCTCCTCTTGGCCAAACCATCCAAGTTGCTAGCACAACGAAGGTGGTTCTTCTCCGAAGGCTGAGTTTGTGTGACGAACGAAGGACGTGTTCGTGTGGATACCGAAGAGGCACAACCATTCTGATCGTGCTGAGATCTACCAAATCAAAGTTGCTGCCAGGATTGTTCGTTCACGCAACAAAGGTGACAACTCGATAATAAACATGTATACTATATTTGCATGGATCTCTGGAGGGATCGATTTTGTTCTGCTATATTTATTTATTATTTTTCATAAAAGATTCCTACAGTGGTATCAGAGCCGCTTGCGAATGCGTATACATCATTTTAGTTTTGTTTCATATGTGATATAGATAATGAGCATGTGTTTATTATGATTTGCATGATTGTATGAGTGGTTTTGTTGAGCAAACAGTTTGTGTTGATCAAACTAAAGGATTATAGCATCTTCATACATAATATGAACGTGTGCTATAGTATGATTTTGTTCGACAAATCTTTCATGACCTTATGAGCGGGACCGCCGTAAGGTTGTGGCTCATAAATCGTTGTTTAGAATCATAATAAAAGTATGCTATAGTGCATGGTTAAGATCTATTATGAATGATGTATGTCATGGTGCATGGTTATGACCCTTTTACCCAATGTGATTGGATTATATGTGTGTGTGCATATTGTAATTCATAATACGGCCTACGTGTCGTGCCTTTTACCTTTATACTTCTAGTTGTAAAATTAGACTCCCCTCGAATGTAACTCGAGGTTTCTTTAAATTTGTAATGTACAATTAAGAATAGTACTAGTTTACTGGATGACAATGGAAAGGGAGGAGGCCAACAACACACGACAACCAAGGAAGCACTTGGAGAAGATGCAATTCCCTAGGTTGACCTTTCGATCTTCTCATTGGCTTGAGAAGATCGTAGTAGATGGGCCATAACCATGTCACGTTTCTAATTATGCATATATGTTGATGTGTGTCATGTTTGTATGTGATGCATGTTTAATTAGTAGTATTATGATAATTAGGTCATTTTTATATGCCTACCAAAGTTTGGTACTCACTTTTACCTTGATCAATTGTAGACATGTTTGTCAAAGCAAAGTGACTCAATTTATCTTGGTAGAGTGTGACAGGACAATTGTGATGTCCAAATATTGAACTTTGGGTGAGACTTAACTAAGTTACCTCAATTGGATTGAGAACTTAGAGGCATATCCCTTGCGTTGGGCAAATGAACAAATAGTCTTGTTCACCTAACTATACAAGAGTTGCATACGATGTAATTGGTACACGTTGCCTACCTAAATTATACGAGTCTTGGGTGATTAGCCAAAGCTAACTCAAGATGAGGTATAATATGGATCTTGTCCCACTTGAATGTCATTGCTATTGGGTTTGGAGCTAGTAGTGTGGGTAAACTCCGGTTGCCCACATCCATGACTTGCTCCTACCAAGCTTTACAGTTCAGTGGGAGAATCATTTAATTAAAGGCCTAATTAAATGATTTAAATATGATACTTATTTTTGCATTTCTTATTGTAGATCACCATGTCGTCAAATACGTCTAATACTCTCTCTCTGCGATCTGTCCTTGATAAGGACAAGCTCAATGGAGCTAATTTCCTAGACTGGTACAGAAACTTGAGAATTATTCTCAAGCAAGAACGAAAATTGTATGTCCTAGAGCAACCTATTCCTGAAGCACCCGCCACTAATGCTACTCGTGCTGATAAGGATGCTTATAAGAAGCATCAAGATGATGCATTGGATGTGTCATGCCTTATGCTTGCCACCATGAACTTTGAGCTTCAGAAGCAATATGAGAACATGGATGCTCATGATATGGTTGAACATCTTAGACAACTATATCAGGGGCAGGCAAGGCACGAGAGATTTGAGATATCTAAAGCTCTATTTCAATGCAAGATGCAAGAAGGAAGTCCCGTAGGAACTCATGTACTTAAAATGATTGGGTACGTTGAGAACCTTGAAAGATTGAGATTTCCATTGGGCCAAGAATTGACCACTGACCTTGTTCTGCAATCGTTGCCAGAAGGCTATAGTCAATTTGTCATGAACTATAACATGAATGAAATTGACAAGTCGTTGCCTGAGATGTTAAGCATGTTGAGAACTACTGAACTCAATCTTAAGAAGACTAAGCCTAGTACCATATTGATGGTGCAAAAGGGCAAAGGCAAACGACAACCCAAAGGTAAGGGTAAGACCCAAGCCAAAGGCAAACCCAAATCTTATGCATTGAAACCTAAAGGTGGGGTGCCTAAGGAAGGAACCTACTTCCACTGTGGTGAGACTAGACATTGGAAGAGAAACTGCAAACTATATCTGGAGGAAGTTAAAAAGAAGAGAAGTGAGACTTCTGCCTCAGGTATATATGTTATAGAAGTCAATCTATCTATTTCTTCTTCATGGGTATTAGATACCAGCTGTGCATCTCACATTTATACTAATGTGCAGGGCCTAAGAAAGACTAGATCGTTGACAAAGGACGAAGTGGACCTACGAGTAGGCAATGGTGCAAGAGTTACTGCTATAGCTGTAGGAACATATTCCTTATCTTTGCCCACTGGGCTTATTTTGGAACTAGAAGAGTGTTATTATGTGTCTGCCTTAACTAAGAACATTATCTCTATTTCTTATTTGGACAAGAAAGGTTTCTCATTTATAATAAAGGATAAATGTTGTTCTATTCATTTAAATGATATGTTCTATTATAGTGCACTTCTTATGAATGAACTATATATTCTAGACTTTGAAAACTCAATCTATAACATAAATACCAAATAGTTCAAACCTAATGATTTAAATCAAACATATCTCTGACATTGTCGCTTGGGTCACATAAATGAGAATCGCATATCACAACTCCATAAGGATGAACTTTTGGACTCATTTGATTTTGAATCATATGAGGTATGTGAATCTTGTCTTCAAGGCAAGATGACAAAGACTCCTTTTAGTGGACACAGTAAAAGAGCTAATGATTTGTTAGGACTCATACATACTGATATTTGTGGCCCTTTCAATATAGCAGCTAGAGGAGACTATCAGTATTTCATTACTTTTACTGATGATGTCAGTAGATATGACTATGTGTATCTAATGAAACACAAGTCAGAATCCTTTGAAAAGTTTAAAGAATTCAAGAATGAAGTACAAAACCAACTTGGTAAGCGTATTAAGATGCTTCATCAGATTGAGGTGGTGAATACCTTAGCCAAGAGTTTCATGACCATCTTGTTGAGTTTGGGATCATATCTCAACTCACTCCACCTGGAACACCACAGTGGAATGGTATCTCAGAGAGGAGAAATCATACTTTATTAGATATGGTATGATCAATGATGAGTCAGACAGATCTTCCTACTTCTTTCTGGGGACATGCTCTAGAGACGACTGCTTTCACACTTAACCGCATTCCGTCTAAAGTCGTCATAAAGACACCATATATGATATGGACTAGGAAGAGTCCCAAGATGTCTTTTATGAAGATTTGGGGTTGTGAGGCTTACGTTCGACGTCAAGTCTCAGAGAAACTAGGACTCAAATCTGATAAGTGCTATTTTGTAGGATATCCCAAGGAAACGAAGAGAATATTACTTTTATAATCTCACACAAGGCAAAGTGTTTGTTGCTAGAAATGATATTTTTCTAAAAAGAGAGTTTATTTCTAGAAGAACTAGTGGGAGTAAAGTCAATCTTGAAGAAATTCAAGATACACAAATTAGCACTGAGGCCTTGATGGAAATTGAATAGACACCACAAAGTATTGTGGATCATGAATCTGTTACACCGTAAGAAGTTGTGGAGCAACAACCTGTTCGAGTAGAACAAGCTCTACGCAGATCTGATAGGGTACGTCATCAACCTGAGAGATATTCTTTTCTCTTGTCTGACCATGATGATGTAATGCTTGTTGGTCTCAACGAGCCTACATCCTATCAAGAAGCTGTAATGAGCCCAAATTTTGAGAAATGGCTAGAGGCCATGAGGTCCAAAATGGAATCCATGTACACTAACCAAGTATGGACTTTGGTTGATCCACCTGAAGGGATCAAACCCATTGGGTGTAAGTGGGTCTTTAAGAGAAAGACTGACATGGATGGTCATATGCATACCTATAAAGGGCGATTGGTAGCTAAAGGATTCAAGCAGGTTCATGGTATAGACTATGATAAAACCTTTTCACCAGTTGTGATGCTTAAGTCTATTCGGATCATGCTTGCTATTGCAGCTTACCATGATTATGAGATCTGGCAGATGGATGTCAAAACTGCATTTCTAAATGGAAATCTACTCGAGGATGTGTACATGACACAACTTGAGGATTTTGTAGATCCAAAGGATGCTGGAAAGGTATGTAAGTTGCAAAGGTCCATTTATGGATTAAAACAAGCTTCTAGAAGTTGGAATCTTCAATTCGATGATGCAATCAAAGCTTTTGGTTTCATCAAGAACGAAGATGAACCTTGTGTCTACAAAAGGGTTAGTGGGAGCACAATCATCTTTCTCATCCTATATGTAGATGACATACTTCTCATTGAAAATGATATCCCTATACTGCAGTCTATAAAGACATGGCTTAGGAATTATTTCTCAATGAAAGACTTAGATGAAGCAGCCTATATTTTAGGCATCAAGATCTATAGAGATAGATTTAACAGATTGCTTGGCCTAAGTCAGAGTACATATATTGACAAGGTGCTTAATCATTTTGCCATGCAGAATTCCAAAAGGGGATTCCTACCGATGTCACATGGTGTGAGCCTTTCGAAGGCTCAATGCCCCTCTTCTAAGGAAGAAAGGGACCGCATGGATCAGATTCCTTATGCATCTGCTATAGGGTCTATCATGTACGTCATGCTTTGTACTCGCCCTGATGTCTTATATGCGTTAAGCATGATGAGCAGATACCAGTCAGATCTAGGTGAAGGTCACTGGACAATAGTCAAGAATATTCTTAAGTACTTGAGAAGAACGAAAGATTATTTCTTGATATTTGGAGGTGATGAGGAGCTCGCTGTAAAGGGTTACAACGATGCAAGCTTTCAAACTGATAAGGATGATTTCAGATCGCAGTCAGGGTATGTATTTTGCTTAAATAGTGGTGCTGTGAACTGGAAGAGTTCAAAGCAAGACACAGTTGTTGATTCTACTATAGAGGCCGAGTATATTGTTGCTTCTGGTGCAGCAAAAGAGGTTGTTTGGATCAGAAAATTTATTACAGAGCTTGGTGTAGTTCCTAGCATAGTGAACCCAATAGACCTCTATTGTGATAACAATGGGGCAATTACACAGGTTAAGGAACCTCGCTCTCATCAGCGATCCAAACACATACTACAGCGGTTCCATCTCATTCGAGAGATCATCGATAGAGGAGATGTGAGGATATGCAGAGTATCGACTGATGCTAACATTGCGGATCCTTTGACCAAGACTTTGGCACAGAGGAAGCATGATGGTCACACTAGGTCACTGGGTATTAGATATTTCAGTGATTGACACTAGTGCTAGTGGGAGATTATTAGTGTTAGCCCTTAGAGTCAATTATGAGATGATTGATAAGGAAACTTTTGTATCATATTTCATTAATAAAAGATAAAGTTTATGGTTATTATATTTACTTCAAATCTGTGCCAGATGAATAAGTATAATAATGTCCTAGGGTAGTAGGTTTTAGTCTACAGCATATCAATTGGTTGAATTGATAGTGGGAGGTTGTAGATATATATAGAACACTACTCTTAACTATTTCTAGTCAAGCTTTAATATACAAGGGCAATATTAATGCGTTGAGACTAGTATGTAGGTCAACTGATGACTTAATCTCACAAGTCATGAATATAAGATATTAAGTTGACACATTGGTATATATTAGAGAATATGTACTGAATTGACCCACCATGAGAATGTTTCATGGATCATTATATGAGTGTCATAAACATTCTCATAGTGACTATTAGTATAAATAATTCTTAGACTTGAAGTCACTACGATTTCCTACATAAGGAGTTATGTATTTTAGTATCGGTAAACATCACCTGTAACAAGGTGGACTATAAAGTCAATCACTGGGTATGCAATAAGTTATGCGGAGGGATGTGAGTGATGTAGATGGGACCTATCCCTTTCATATGACAAAAGTGATATCTATGGGCCCCTTGATTAAGTAGGACTACTAAAATGCATGATCATGCTTCAAATAAGTTAATATGAGATATTGAGCTCATTTGGTTAAGTGAGTCTACTTAGAGATCAAGTAACATAAAGATTGATAAGGGGATGACATGGTCTATGCCTCATAGATCAATTTAAATATCGAGGATAGAAAGACCAAGTTATACAAGATAATAGAAATAGAAAGGTTAGGTCGGATCTCGACATTCTCATCACTTGGGTAGCAATGATGCATTGCTAGATGCCACTCATTGCTTATATATCTAAAATATTATTTTAGATACATTGCCAACGTTATAAGAATCTATTGGGTCACACACAAAGAACATGCTAATTTAGAGATGAATTTATTTTAGTTTGACTAAAATATGATGGATCCTAAGATTATAGGATTAAGTCTAATTCGAGTTAAACTCAAATGAATCCAACTATTGGATTATTAGATTGAGTCTAATCTGAATTAGACTCATTGGATTAGACTCAACCACTAAAGAGGATTAATATATATTAATAGAGATTAATGGAGCATTGATGAAAAGGAGAGCAAAAGGTAAAAATCTTTTGTATTCATTGGATGCCCCTTTGTATTCATTGGATGACCTTTTGTATTCTTTGGATGAGTACAAAAGGCTATTTTTTATATATTTGGTGGGCGATCACTTCTATCTCTCCTCTTGGCCAAACCATCCAAGTTACTAGCACAACGAAGGTGGTTCTTCTTCGAAGGCTGAGTTCGTGTGACTAACGAAGGACGTGTTTATTGTAGGATCAAACGAACACGCTAGTTGAATGGCGTGTTTCACTTTTTTAGTCGATTTTTGATTATCGAGAGTAAAACTTATGGAAGCGAAAATATTTCGTAAGCGAAAGAATATGCGATAGTAATGCGAAAGTAAAGATAGCGCACGAACACAATCGATTTACTTGGTTCACAGCCCAAGGCTGCTACTCCAAGGCCCACGGTCTTCGACCGTTTACCGATGGGCAATCCACTAGATAGGACTTGTTCCTTACGGATACAAGTCAATCAATTACAAATCACTGATAACAATAAGATGAACTTTGTAATTAAGTACTAGTTACCGAAAAGTATGTCGAAATTTGTTTGATTGTTGCTTTTCTTGCGAATTCGACGTAGCGATAGCTCTAGGGTTGCTCGGGAATGCTCAGGGCGCCGTCGTCTCAACAGAGTGCTCGTGTAGAATGTAAAAATTGATGTCTTGCCCTCTGGTCGAACTGTTCTTTTATATACCGACTCAAGTCGACTCGAACCCTATCTCAAGTCGACTCCAGCTCAGCTTGATCCACTTTGTCCGCGGCGACTGTGTCCTCAGGTCGACTCGAGTCCTCTACTCAAGTCGACTCTAGTCTGACGTGGCAGCCTCCTTATAACTTTCGCCTCTCTGCGTTGTTATCTGGTGCTCAAGTCGACTCCAATCTTTGCTCAAGTCGACTCGAGTCCGCGTGGAGAGAACAGAACTACGCAGACTTCCGGTTGCAATTTGACTAGACTTCCAGTCGACTTGAGTTTCACTCAAGTCGACTCCAACATGGAAAAATCTGATTTTTTTTGCTCGGAGTCTATGTTGTTCATTCTCTCCAACCCTGCATAACAAGTTAGCCAAAATAACATGCAAATTTAAACATTTGGAGAGTCAGTTCCTAGAACTGTCTCTTGGTCTTAACTTTAGGTCTCCAGTGAGACCCTGGGTTAGATCGACGCCTACTGTTCCCCTTGGGAACGCGTCCTGACCCACTCCTCTCAGGAGAATTTACCTTTGCCAACCAAGTCCTCCTGACTTGTTGGACTTTTGCTCGGCTCTATCCTCAGCCCCCAGGATTTGTGTTGTGCGGTCCTCCTCCTGACCAGCCCAGACTTCTGCTGTGACCCGATCCTCCAGATCAGCCCAGACTTCTGCTGCGACTCGGTCCTCCTGATCAGCCCAGACTTCTTGCTGTGACTCGGTCCTCCAGACCAGCCCAGACTTCACCTGGTGCTTTGACTCTGCCAAGGCTTCAGCCTGATCCTCCAGATCAGGGCTTTCGCAATTAGTGCCTTAGCTTCCACTAGGACTTTGCTCAAACCTGTGCTCCCTGCACACTTAGATTAACATAGTTAGCTCAACAACACACTTAACTTGAACCTAGTGTCATTATCAAAACTAAGGTTCGATCGTCTGGTGCTCCTGCACCAACAATCTCCCCCTTTTTGATTATGACAACTTAAGGTTTCAAGTTAAGTTAAAATATATTTATGTAACTTAAATAGTAACAATAAACATGCAAACTAAATATGCATGAAGTGTTACTGAAGTATTCAGGTCTCCCCCTGAATATATGCTAAGTTAAAAACAAGCAATTTTAACAAATTTTAATTCTCTCCCCCTGAACTTGATATTTGACTTATTTCAAGTTTAAAAATATTTCAAGTTCTTAACAATTAGAGAGAAAAAATTTTTAAAAAAAAAATCTTTTAAAAAAAAAAAAATTTTGAAAAACTTGAAAATCTTTTAACTTGAAAATAACTTGAAAACTCATAAACTCTCCCCCTTTGACATAATCAAAAATATTCCTTAAGGGATTGAGTCCAAGCTTTTAATAAAAATATAGTTAGACAAAAAAATTTCTCCTTGGGGCACGTGTCCAACTTGGTTTTAGCTAACTACTAGAAAGTAGTAGCTTGACCCAGTTAGCCAAGTTTAAGTGTATCATCCCAATAATCATTTGGATATAGGGACACTTAACTTGATCAATATTTGTTTAAAGTCTAAGTAAGGTTCGATGCACTGACTTAAGCATCTTTGTACTTAGACTAGAATCCTATACATCTCACACCGTTCTATGTTTCACAAACACAAGCAAGTTACCTAGTGTGCTTTGTGAGATGTCCACCTAGATCTATAGGATCATGCTTTCTAGGGGTTTGAGTCTAGTCTAAGGCTAAAACATCAATTTCTTATTTTTTAAAAAACAAAATTAAAAATAGGTTTTTCAAAACTAAAGTAAATAAAGTTTTTGAAATCCTTTTGAAACTTATTTATAATAGATTTAAAACAACAGAAATATGTGAATTTTGAAAATCAATATTTTACTATTCTACCAAACATAATCCTAACCGTCTTCTTAACGTGCTAAACTCGGACTCTGGTAGAGGTTTAGTAAATATGTCAGCTAAGTTAGATTTTGACTCAACATAGTCAAGTACAATTTCTTCCTTAGCGACATGATCGCGTACAAAGTGATGTTTTACTTCTATATGTTTAGTTCGTGAATGATGTACTAGATTTTTAGTTAAGTTAATTGTACTTATATTATCGATTAATACTTTTGTATTTTTGTATTCTAGATTATAATCAGTTAATGTGTGCATCATCCAAAGTAGCTGAGCAACACATTCACCTAAGGCAATATATTCAGCTTCAGTTGTAGATAGTGCAACACAATGTTGCTTTCTACTACACCAGCTGACTAGACAAGGACCCAAGAACTGGCATCCACCGCTTGTACTTTTGCGGTCTAGTTTGCAACCAGCGTAATCTGAGTCTGAATATCCAATTAGGTCAAAATTGGTGTTTCTAGGGTACCACATTCCAACATTGATTGTTCCTTTAATGTATCTTAGTATTCGCTTAACTGCAGTTAAGTGTGACTCTTTAGCATTTGATTGGTATCTAGCACATATACCTACTGCAAATAATATATCAGGTCGACTTGCAGTTAGGTAAAGTAGACTTCCTATTATGCTTCTATAGTATTTTAAGTCTACTTGCTTTCCATTTGGGTCACTATCTATATTAGAGTTAATTGCTATTGGGGTTCTGATTTCTTTTGAACTTTCCATTCCAAATTTATAAATTAAATCCTTAGCATATTTACTTTGGTAAATATAATTACCATCTTTTGTTTGTTTTATTTGGAGCCCTAAAAAGAAATGTAGCTCCCCTACCCAACTCATCTCAAATTCACTCTTCATTAATTTAATAAACTCCTTTAAGTATTTTGAGTTGGTTGACCCAAAAATTATGTCATCGACATAGATTTGAGCAATAAAGAAGTCTTTTTCTACAGTTTTTACAAACAAGGATGGGTCAATTTGTCCTTGTTGAAAACCTTTGGTTACTAGGTAGGTTGAAAGCCTTTCATACCATGCTCTAGGAGCTTGTTTAAGTCCATATAAGGCTTTCTTTAGTTTGAAGACATAATCAGGATGATCTTTGTCTTCAAATCCTGGTGGTTGACCTACGTAGACTTCTTCTTTTATGAACCCGTTCAAGAATGCAGACTTAACGTCCATCTGGTAGAGCTTGAATCCTTTATGTGCCGCGTAGGCTAACAACATTCGAATGGATTCAAGTCTAGCTACGGGTGCATAGGTTTCATCATAATCTAACCCTTCTACTTGGCTGAATCCTTTGGCTACCAGTCTTGCCTTGTTTCTTACTACTTCCCCTTTTTCATCAGTTTTGTTGCGGAACACCCATTTAGTTTCTATTATTGATTTGTTGTCAGGTTTGGGAACTAAGTCTCATACCTGGTTTCGTTCAAACTGGGCTAGTTCTTCCTGCATTGCAATAATCCAATCAGGGTCTGGTAGTGCTTCTTCTATAGATTTAGGTTCAATTTTAGATATTAAGGCTACTTGACTTAGGTTCCTATAGGCTGATCGGGTTCTAACACCTAAGGTTGGATCACCCAAAATTTGGTCAGGTGGGTGATTAGCTCTAAGTCTTGAAGTCTGAATTATTTCAGGTCCGTTTAGATTTGGGTCAGGGTCAGACCTATCTTCAGTATTATTATTTCTAACACTTAGTTCTTCGTCATCTTGATCAATGAATTGAATATGATTATCTTGATTATTAAATTTTAATTGGAAATAATCATTTTGATTTACTTCACTTATTGGTATGGTTTCTTCATCAAATGTAACATTGGTTGTTTCTTCTACTTTCAGGGTTTCTTTGTTATAGACCCTATATGCCCTACTTGTTGTTGAATAACCTAGAAAAATCCCTGGACATGTTTTGGATGTAAATTTTCCTAGGTAATCTTTGGTGTTAAGTATGTGAACTTTACATCCAAATACCTTAAGATAATTTAAATTTGGTATTTTATTATTAAAGATTTCATAAGCTGTTTTGTTATGTCTTTTATTTATTAATACTCTATTTTGAATGTGACAGGCTGTGCTTATTGCCTCAGCCCAGAATTTGTTAGCAAGTCTATATTCATTTAACATAGTTCGGGCGGCTTCTTGTAAGGTTCGATTTTTACGTTCAACTATCCCATTTTGTTGTGGGGTTCTAGGGCAAGAGAATTCATGGTGGTATCCGTTGTCTTGACAGAATTTAGTGAATTTGGCATTTTCAAATTCACCACCATGATCACTACGAATTCTTTTAATTTTTAAGTCTTTTTCATTTTCTAGTAGTTTACATAAGGTTGTAAACTTTTCAAAGGTTTCGTCTTTAGTCTTTAAAAATCTTACCCAAGTGAACCTTGAGTAGTCGTCTATTATTACTAAGCAGTATTGATTTCCGCTTAGTGACTTAGCCCCATGAGAATCAAAGAGGTCTAAGTGTAACAATTCAAGGATTGAATTGGATTGAGTTTGACTAGTTGCCTTATGTGAAGATTTGGTTTGTTTTCCTTGTTGACAAGCATTACAAACTTCATTTTCTAAGTTTATTAGAGTTGGTAGGCCTCTTACTAATCCATTGTGACTTATTTTTGAAATAAGTCTGACATGTGTGTGACCCAATCTTCTGTGCCACAACCTAGTTTCCTCTTGTTGTGTTAATAAACACTTATTTGAGGATATTGGTAGGTCAATTTTGTAAATATTATTTTTTCTGATTCCAGTTAATTTAATTCCTGGATTTTCTATATTTTCTATTAAACATTTAGTTTTGGTGAACCTAACTGTGTAACCTGAGTCACACAGCTGACTTATACTAAGTAGATTGAACTCAAATTTTGCAACCAAGAGTACCTTTTTAATTATAAAATTAGAGTCTAGTTCGATGTTACCTGATCCAATTACTTTCAATTTGTCGTTGTTTCCGAAGGCAATGGACCCTAAGTCTTTGAACTTGAGTTTAGTGAATTTTGATTGATCTCCAGTCATATGTCTGGAGCATCCGCTGTCCAACATCCACTTGTCCAATTTCTTGTGTTCCTACATATCGAAACACTTAGTTGGATTTTATGGATTTTGGTTTTAAATAATTTTAATTTTAGCATTATTTATAAATGTGTTTAAGTTTTGAAAAATAAGTTTTATTAAAATGTTTAAGTTTTTGAAAAATAATTTAAGTTTTTAAAATTAATTAAGTTTTAAAATTATTTAAGTTTTAAAAATTAATTAAAAAATTATTTTAAAATTTGAAAATTAATTTAAGTTTTAAAAATTATTAAGTTTTAAAAAATTATTTAAGTTTTGAAAAAAAATTTAAATTTGAAAAGTATTATTTAATTTTAAAAAATTTAAGTTTTGAAAATTAATTAAGTTTTGAAAATTAAAAAATTAATTAAAATATTAAGTTTTAAAAATTAATTAAATTATTAAGTTGAAAAAAATTAATTAAAGATATTAAGTTTTAAAATTAATTAATTAAGTAAAATTAATTTAGTTTGTTGAGTTATTTTTAGAAAATTATTACCTAATTCATCTCACCCGAGTCTAAGTGATCAATCAGTTGATCCTATGAGTGTTGTGAGATGATTTTATCGATTTTATCTTTGTTTATTGTTTGAGGTATCTATATTTGATTAACCTTGAGTTAGATTCAGGTTTAACCGTCAATCAATTAAGTTCACATTTCAAAAATTAGTTTCCAGGCAGTGGCGAGGCACAGAGGCCTTCTTGGTTATCGGAGCAACGACCACATTCTAAGACAAAACTAATTTAAGAAATTATGAACTTAACCAATTTATTGATAAACCTTGGTCTAACTAGTCTAGGATGTGGCGAGGTAGCTTCGGCTAGTTTGGTTTGACTAAGTGAATCAAGTCAGGTACTCCTTACCCTTCTTGACCACTTAACCCAAACCTCCCTAACGTACTATCATCTCGCCCCACCCTGGTACTAGGTTGGCAAGAATTAATCAAATAGTTAGTCCTTAATCTAACCTAAATTTTCTATTGCTGGAAAGTAAAGACTAAGTTAAACATGTTATCAAACAATGTGTTTTGGATCCCCCAGGATCGTGCCCCTTGATGGGTTGGATCAAGTAGACCTGATCCTTAGGGACCCAAAATTGGTTCAGTCCAACTGGATTAACCAGTTTAGACTTAGGAACCCATGCTTGGACTCTAGTTCGGTTTCGTGTTCTATGTGTTAATGACATGAATGATTTATATTTAGCTGCATATCCAATGCCCGATCGATTGTATCCAGCCTTCTGTGACCCAAGCATCATATCCAGATACTTGGATCCAGAGGTGAATCGCTCAAGCGATCGTCTGAGTTCACCTACTTGGGTCTTCAGTTGAGAATTTTCTTCCTCGAGTTGAACTCGAGTCGAATCCTCAACTGAGTTGACCTGAGTCGGTGGCTCAGTGTTGACTTTCTCCTTGAGGAGTACTAACTCCTCTTGGAGTGATTCAACCAAGGCATTAGATTTAGCTAATTTTTTGTTAAACTAATTATTATTGAAAATAATCTTTCATTACTTACAGCGGGGGTCGAACCTTCTGAACCGGATACGGATCCGTGGCTTTCATCGCTGTCCGAGTCGCTGTCGCTCAGGTTTGGTTCATCTTGAGCTGGAAGAGCGAGGAAGCTGGTCGTTGTCGGTTCCTCGTCTGACTCTTCGGAAGATGACTCGTCCCAAGTCGCCTTGAGGGCTTTCTTCCTGGTCCTCCGGTCTTTCTTCTGATTCGGGCAGTCGGCTATGAAGTGCCCTTTCCGACCACACCCGTAGCACTTCATTTCGGTCTTGCCGGTGGATGGTGGTTTTGATTTGTTGACGACCTTCTTGATTTCTGATCGTCTTATTCCATGCGCTTCTTCCAGAACATCTTTCGGACGAGGTTCACCAGCTCCGTGGTGACTTCATCGTCAGCTTCGGATTCTGAAGTTTTCCGAATCTTCTCGTACCTTCTTCTTTGCTTTTCCGTTCTTGCTTGGTACCTGCAAATAACGCAATACCTTTCTCCTGCACTTCTGTATTAGACTGCTCATGTAATTCAAATTCAGAGAAAAGATCATCGAGTTTTACCTTGGAAAGGTCCCTGGAAACTTTGTAAGCATCCACCATGGATGCCCACAAGGTGTTCCTTGGGAACGCTTTCAAAGCGTACCTTATTATGTCACGGTTCTCCAATGTCTCTCCGATTGCGTGTAGCCCGTTGAGTATGTCTTGAATTCTTGCGTGTAGGCCACTTGCTGTTTCTCCTTCTAACATTCGAATATTATATAATTTATTTAATAATAAATCTTTTTTACTTACCTTGGTGTCGGATGTCCCTTCGTGAAGCTCGATTAGCTTCGTCCAAAGGTCTTTTGCGCTAGTAAATGGGCCGACGCGGTTCAACTCCTCCTTGGTTAGACCACACTGGAGAGTCTGAGTTGCTTTAGCATCTGCTTCAATCTTCTTTCGGGTAGAAGCATCCCAATGCTCGCAAGACTGTGGTTGTCCATCACTACCAGACGGGATTGTGAATCCGGTCTGGATGATGATCCACATCTCCACCTGAGTCTTCAGATGACATTCCATCCTACTTTTCCAGTAGGAGAAGTCGTCTCCTGAGAACAGGGGAGGTCTCGCGGTGCTGAATCCTTCTTGTTGGGCCATTAATCTAGCACACAAGAAAAATTTACAAAACGAGTTCCAAGACTTGGTCTTGGATTAGTAGTGCGGGAAGAAAAGAAAAGAAAAATTAAATAAAATTTCAAAAACTAATCAAAAATCCCCTCGATCAGTGGTTGCACTGGATTCGAGGACCCCGCTCTGATACCAATTGTAGGATCGAAATGAACACGCTAGAGGGGGGTGAATAGCGTGTTTCACTTTTTCAGTCGATTTTTGATTTAAGAGTAAAACTTGCGGAAGTGAAAATGAAAGCGAGTAGTATAGAGTATGAAAATAATGCGAAAGAAAAGATACAATCACATGAACACGATCGATTTTACTTGGTTCACAGCCCAAGGCTGCTACTCCAAGGCCCACGGTCTTTGACCGTTTTCGACGGGCAATCCACTATTAGGACTTGTTCCTTACGGACACAAGTCAATCGATTACAAATTCGATAACAGTAAGATGAACTTTGTAATTAAATACAGGTTACCAAAAAAAGTATGCTGCCGAAATTTATTTGATCGTTGCTTTTTCTTGCGAATTCGGCGTAGCGGCGGCTTTAGGGTTGCACAGAATGCTCAGGGCGCCGTCGTCTCGTCAGAGTGCTCGTGTAGAATGTAAGAAATTGTTGTTCTTGCCCTCTGGTCGAACTGTTCTTTTATACAGGACTCAAGTCGACTCGAACCTTATCTCAAGTCGACTCCAGCTCAGCTTTGATCCACTTTGTCCGTGGCGACTTGTCCTCAGGTCGACTTGAGTCCTCTACTCAAGTCGACTCTAGTCTGACGTGGCACCTCCCGATAACCTTTGCCTCTCTGCGTTGTTATCTTGTGCTCAAGTCGACTCCAATCCTCATTCAAGTCGACTCGAGTCTGCGTGGAGAAACAGAACCACGCAGACTTCCTGTTGCGGTTGACCAGACTTCCAGTCGACTTGAGTTTCACTCAAGTCGACTCCAACATGGAAAAATCTGATTTTTTCGCTCGGAGTCTATGTGTTTGTTCTCTCCAACCCTGCATAACAAGTTAGACAAATAACATGCAAAATAAGATTTTGGAGAGTTAGTTCCTAGAACTGTCTCTTGGTCTTAACTTTAGGTCTCCAGTGAGACCCTGAGTTAGACCGACGCCTACTGTTCCCCTTGGGAACACGTCCTGACCCACTCCTCTCAGGAGAATTTACCTTGTGCCTCCAAGTCCTCCTGACTTGTTGGACTTTTGCTCGGCTCTGTCCTCAGCCCCCAGGATTTGTGCTGCGGCTCGTCCTCCTGACCAGTCCTCGATCCTGACCAGCCCAGACTTCTGCTGCGACTCGATCCTCCAGACCAGCCCAGACTTCTTGCTGTGACTCGGTCCTCCAGACCAGCCCAGACTTCACCTGGTGCTTTGACTCTGCCAAGGCTTCTTGCCTGATCCTCCAGATCAGGGCTTGCTCGTGCCTAGCCACAACTAGGGCTTAATCCTTTGCCTAGCCTCAACTAGGACTTTGCTCAACCTGTGCTCCCTGCATACTTGGATTAACAACATTAGTTCAACCAACACACTTAACTTGAACCTAGTGTTATTATCAAAACTAAGGTTCGATCGTCTGGTGCTCCCTGCACCAACATGCCTTTTACCTTTATACTTCGAGTTATAAAATTAGACTCCCCTCGAATGTAATTCAAGGTTTCTTTAAATTTATAATGTATAATTTAGAATAGTTTTAGTTTACTGGATGACAATGGAAAGGAAGGAGACCAACAACACACGATAACCAAGAAAGAACTTGGAGAAGATGAAATTCCTTAGATTGACATTATTGATTCCAATCGAATCAATTTTCTTTTGTGTTCAAGGTTTTAGCCAACCAGTCAACTGATATATAAAATCAGTCAGCCATATTCCTTTTTAAGGCACGTTAGTCAACTGGTATTTATTTCAGTCGTACCAATTTGCTTTTGTATTGAATTTTTGAGAAATCAATCGACTGATATTTCAAATCAGTCGATTGAATGTCTGAATATGAGTTGTGCCATATGAAATCTAGAGTTTTTTTTGTCATCAAGATTTAAATATGTGTGCTTAGTGCATATGATTAGGTTGTGAATCTCATTCAAGGATATAATTTTGATTAATTTTCATTGAAATGTCCAGCCATGATCTTTGGACAAAATACACATTAATTTTATATTGGTCTTCTCCTTGATTGGTCAAATGAATGATTCCTTAAGGTTTTCACCATTTAGCTCAAAGTAATACATCATAACAAGTATTATGAACCAAATAGTTGATCCTAGCATCTCATCCCATCTATATTTCACTATACACAATCAAGGTATTTCTTGTGTTTGAGAGATGCATATGAGTTTTGATTTTAAAGTGAACATGGAGGATTGGTTGTTTAGACTACTGAACATATTCCCAATTCTTATCTTAAATAGCTAAATTTGGCTTTGGAAAGTGGTTTAATAAAAATATCAGCTAGGTTTGATTTTGAGTTCAACATAATTAAGTACAATTCACCCCTAATTACATGATCTCGTATGAAATGATATTTTACTTCAATGTGTTTCGTTCTTGAATGATGAACTGAACTTTTAGTTAAATATATAGTACTTACATTATCACAAAGGACTTAGACATTTTTGTAGATAAGTCCATAGTCCGCTAGAGTGTAAGTCATCCATAACAATTGTGATACACATTCTCCCATAGCGATATATTCAACTTCGGTTCTTGAGAGTGTTACATAATGTTGTTTTCGACTTGTACATCTCACTAAAGAAGATCTAAGAAATTGACATTCTCCACTAGTGATTTTATGATCCAATTTGCATCCAGCATAATTGGTATTGGAATAACCCACAAGATCAAAAGTTTCGATTTGAGGATACCATAGTCCTACATCTTGTGTTCCTTTAAAGTATTGTAAGATTTTTTTAACTGCACTAAAATGCGGCTCCTTAGTACAAAATTGATATCTTGTGCACATACCCATGATAAATAAGATATCAAGTCTACTAGCCATAAGATAGAGAAGACTACCTATGACACTATGATAAAATTTTGAATCAATGTCTTTTCTTTTAAAATCACTATCTAATTTTGTGTTGGTGGCCATAAGAGTAGATATTTCTTTGACATTTTTCATTCCAAATTTCTTGAAGATTTCTTTTGTATATTTAGATTGATGAATGTATATACCTTTTCTAGTTTGTTGAATTTGTAAACCTAAAAAGAATGTCAGTTCACAAACCAAACTCATTTCAAATTTGCTCTCCATGTGATTTATAAACTCATTTAGATAGTCATTGTTTGTAGAACCATAGATAATGTCATCCATATATACTTGGGCCACAAAATATCATCTCCACTATTCTTCAGAAATAATGTAGAATCAATTTATCCTTTATGAAATCCCTTAGACACTAAGAATGTTAACAACCGTTCATACCAAGCACAAGGTGCTTGTTTTAGCCCGTACAGGGCCTTCTTAAGTTTAAATATGTGGTTTGAAAATTCTAAAATTTCAAACCTTGGTGGTTGCTCAACATAGACCTCTTTCTTAATAAAACCATTTAAGAATGCTGACTTCACATTCATTTGAAATAATTTGAATCCTTTGTGAGCAGCAAATGCTAGCATCATTCTAATGGATTCTAATCGAGCTACAGGTGCATATGTTTTATCATAATCTAATCCTTCAACTTGATTGAATCCTTTAGCAATCAATCTTGCTTTGTTTCTCACAACCTCTCCCTTATCATCAAGTTTATTGCGAAAGACCCATTTTGTATCCATAATTGAGTTTTCTTTGGATCTAGGAACTAAGTCCCAAACTTGACTTTTTTCAAATTGAGTCAATTCATCTTGCATAGCTAAAATCTAATTCGGATCAAGTAGAGCATCGTCAATAGATTTTGGTTCAATTTTAGAGATCAAAGCTACTCGACTTCCTTCATTTTAAAAATGTGATCGAGTTCTCACCCCTTGTATAATATCTCCCATGACTTGGTCTATGAGATGATTAACAGTTGTCCTAGTGGATCTTGGTTCTTGAGTTGTGGTAACCACATGCTTAAGAGGTGACCCTTCTATTCTTTTACCCTCACTTTCTTGATTCCCTCCCCCTTGATCGTTTTCCTCGTTCATTGTTAAATTTTCTAACTCAAATGGTACATCTACGTCAGTTGTCTTTGTTGGATTTGAAGGTGAATTTTCTTCAAAGAAGCATTTAGAGAATCTTCAACTATTTGAGATCTCTTGTTGTATACTCTATATGCTTTGCTATGATTTGAGTATCCTACAAGAATACCCTCATCAGCCTTAGCAAAAACAATTTCTAAGTGATCTTTGATAGTTTAAAATATATACCTTGCATCCAAACACTCTAATATGTTTGATTGTTGGAGGTTTTTCAAACCACAACTCATGTGTTGTTTTGTTTAAAAATTTATGTATTAGGGTTTGATTTTGCACATAACAACCCGTGTTTATTGCTTTAGCCCAAAGGTAACCCGGGTGTGAGTATTCATTTAGCATACTCCGAGCAGCCTCTTGTAAAACTCTATTTTTTCTCTCAACAACTCCATTTTGCTGAGGTGTCTTAGGGGTAGAAAATTCATATTTATATCCTTTTTTAATACAAAAACTTATGAATCTATCATTTTCAAATTCATCTCCATGATCACTTCTTATTCTATTTATTTTGTGATTCTTTTCATTTTCTACCCTTTTACAAAAAGCAATCAAGGTATCTAAGGTTTGATCCTTATATTTCAAGAAAAATACCCATGTATATCTAGTGTAATCATCAACTATCACAAAATAATATCTACTACCATTTAAAGATGTATATATATTGCTATCAAACAAGTCCATGTGAATGAGCTCTAATGCATTTGAAGTACTCATGATACTTTTACCTTTGTGGGCAGCTTTGGTTTGCTTACCCATTTGACATGCATCGCATAATTTATCCTTTTGAAACTTCAACTTTGGCAATCCTTGCACCAACTCTTTCCTTGATAGCCTTCTGATATTCCTCATGTTGTTATGAGCAAGTCTCCGATGTCAAAGCCAAGTCTCTTCTTCTTTAGACATGAAACACTTAGCAAACACATTAGTAGCACCAAATAACTTGACTTGATAAATATTTTCTTTTCTATGGCCTATGAGCATGATAGTGTTTAGTTCATTATGCTTGATTAAACATTGAGATGAATTAAACTCAATCCTATATTCTGAATCACATAATTGACTAACACTTAGAAGATTGAAAGTCATGCCTTTCACTAATAAGATATTTTTAATCATAAATTGTTCAAAAATTTTAATATCTCTTATTTCTATAACTTTAAGCTCACCACTATTACCAAATGATACTGTATCTTTGTTCTTGTTCTTTAGTGATGAAAATTTTGATGAGCCTCCCATCATGTGCCTAGAGCATCTACTATCTATGAACCATATGGTTGGATGCTTTTCCTTGGTGCATGCCTACTAAACATGATGAATTAAATATTTTGGTACCCAAATCTTGGGTCCAACAACATCCAGCAACATCAATAATATTATTACTCATTAAAGACAAAGGTACCCAACCTGCTTTGTTATAGACAACTCGCTAAGCTCCTAGAATCATGTCTAAGTACTTAATCTTGATGTAAAATATTATTATCTACTTATTTCAGAGATGCATTGCAAAGTTTACACTGAAGTATTGTTCATTTTCTTTTGTTTTCAACTCATTTTTATAATACCTAAACAAAGTATTTGTTAAACATGCAATGGTAGCATACATCTTGTCAAGCTTGGAAGAAGTTACCTCATGATCACTGGATGATGACTCACTTGAGGATTCTACATCATGACTATGATTGTCTTCATCTTCACAACTCTCTACATTGCTTAACGCCATAAGTGCCACGTGCCTTGGATTCTTCCCTTCATCTTCCTCTAATGAGCTTGAAGAGGAATCATCCCATATAGCTTTTAGGGCCTTCTTCTTTTTCTTTTTAAGTTTGTCCTTCTGCTTCTTCACTTATAGACACTTGGACTTGAAGTGTCTTTTTCTATTGTACTTAAAGCAAACCATATTAGTTTTAAATTTGAATTTTTCAGAGATTTACCTCTCATCTTGCTATCATTTAGGATCTTCTTGACATCCTTCTTATCGAATTTTCGAGATCTCCTCATCATTTTTCTTACAAAATTTGTCATCTTGCTTGACGAACTCTCTTCCTCGCTATCACTTTCAAGAATTGTTTGTTAGTTATAAGCAACTATAGAGTTGTTTGTTATCTAGAACTGTAGTACCTATATTATTATGTCATACTATATAACAAAGTAGAAATTATTGAATCTGTTGATTTAGGCACAAATATCAAAATTAAAGTAATCTTCTACAACCTATTAATTCTACCAAAGAATACTAGAAAATAGACAACCAAACTTGTATTTGGGGAAGAAAATGATGTTGTAAATAATATTAATTCAAAACTATCTTAAAACCCCTTAAACATGCATTTAAATAGACCTAAAATAAATATCCTAACTTGTAAAAGTTAAAAACACTCTCAAATCTTAAAAATATAAAATTATTATAAATAGTAAAAATATATTTGGAGCCTTGAAAAAGATACTAAACGATATCTGATGGATCCGAAAGTGAGTCAGTATAGGTTTCATCCGATATTGAATAAAAGTATCTAAAAGAGCTTTGATTAACAACTGACCATGCCTCGTTCTGACATTCGAATCAAAAGTTATATATGGACCTCTAGAAGTTTGCCCTATTGAATATGCATTACTCTGAGTAATTACTATAGTAACACTTTAATTATGTCAATAAGGCAAGTTTCCTAAGATTTTGTGAAGAATATGAGAGTTGTAACATTAGTGCAAACACTACAAAAATTTATCAAATAGCGACGGACTATTTCCGTCGCTAATCGGTCGCTAATCGAGATTAGCGACTCGATTAGCGACGGAAACAGCTCGTCGCATGTTTTTTGGTCGCTGACGTCACTTTAGCGACGGAATTATTAATTCCGTCGCTAATTAGCGACGGAATTTTTAATTCCGTCGCTAATTATTTAGCGACAAATTTTTTAATCCGTCGTAAAAAAATAGCGACGGAATTTAAATTCCGTCGCTAATTAGCGACGGAATTTAAATTCCGTCGCTATTTAGCAAAATATTTTTTATTAGCGACGGAATTAAAATTCCGTCGCTAATTAGCGACGGAATTTTAAAAATTTAAAAAAATAAAAAAAAAATATTTATTTTTACGGGTTTATTGCCGACGGAATTTAAATTCCGTCGCTAATTAGCGACGGAATTCTAAATTCCGTCGCTAAATTTAAAAAAAAATTTAAAAAAATTTTCGATTATTAGCGACGGAATTATAAATTCCGTCGCTAATAATATAATTTTTAATATATTTTAATTTGTTTTTCTGAATTTCCTGTTTACACGACAACAAAATCAATATAATATAACAGAAATACACAAATAGGCCAACAATGGTAAAACACAACACTAATATAACATCTGAATACAACACAAATCAAAATACTGCGATACAATCTGAATACAATAACATAATTACAAATATCTGGATACAATGATACTGTATCAAATGTCAAAATACAAGAACTGATCAAAATTATATCTAAACCAGCCGATGCAAAATAGAAGATCCTGCAAAAAACCAATAAGATAGGTTAGTAATAGAACAACGTATTTGAATAATGCATGCTTACAAGTAATAACTTAAAAAAAATTAAAAGTAATAGAAATGCTAACCTACCTTGCAGACAGCTACTGATCAGGAGCATTAGGGTCCTGAGTCTCCGTATCAGGGTCCGCACCTCGCATCGCAGCTCGCAGCGCATCAAAAGCAGGCTGCGATGGCGTCTGGCCGAAGGCCTCCATCCAGGCCGCCATCTGCCGCCCAAGCCGAGCTTGACTTTCTGCCTGCGCCTCTAATGCAGCGAGTCGATCTTGCTGCCCCGCGAGTCGATCCTTTAATTCTTGATTTTCTTTTTGTAGGGCTTCTATCGCTGAATCTGATCCGCTGGGACGACCCCTGGCTCTAGGGGCCATCACACGATCATATACGACTCGAGCCTGGGACCCTAGACCGTAGAGGGTGGAGCTCTTCTTCCTCCCACCGACCACATCATAGTAGATCTCATTCAACTGGTCGGTTGAGAGCTCCTGCCTCTCTCCTCCCTCAACTGCAGGCGCAGACGCCTGTGCAACTCTAGCTGAATATTCAGCCTGTTTAAAAATAAATTATTATAAAATTTAAGATTAGAAAAAATAATTACATGCCGGTAATGTAAAATAAATAAAAAAATTATTTTCTTACGTCTAAGGCCTGCGAGCGAGCATCAATAAAAGTGTCATCCTTAGACTTGTGTGTCTTTGTAAAAATCTCCCAACAAGTAGGAGGACGCTGTAACTGGTGCTCCTGAAAAATCAAAAATACAATTAAATAAAAATAATGACATTAATAATTAATTAAAAATATATTAATTGTAAACTTACTAAGTCTAAGGTATGCTCCACAATGGAGCGGGATCCAGCTGTATGTTTTGTGGATCCGGTGCTAGGGCCAGCTATCTCGGTCTTTCTGTTGGACCGAGCTATCTCTGCATTTGCCTGCCATCTTTCTGCTTGCCATACTGCTTGCCATGCAGCCCAGATGTCCTCTGGGATCCAAGATGGTCTAGTGCCCTTAGTTCTGCATTTATATAGCAGATCTTTATATAATTTGCCAGCAGCAGCATTCCAGGCGTCTTGAAACTCCCGCTCACGTCCTGGCTCAAAAGTATATTTTTTCTGCAAGAAAAAAAAAATTAGTCTAAATAAAAAAAACTTCATTATAAGGTGGTTAAAATGACTAACCAAAAACTCGTCGTAGTAGAAGCTGCGCATGGCCTGATCGACATGCCTCCAAGTATGCCCTGAACGACATACTCGCTCACGGAACTTACTAGAAATATATGCGGCAACTTTATGGCCCTCTGGTGTAAAACTGCATTAAAAACCATGTAAATGTTAGACATATGTTATAAACCAAATTATGAATTAAAAAGTACTAAATGTACCAATACTTACCACCCGGCAACAACTCTCAATACTGTCCGGCCACCTGGTGCTGCTGCCTGATCAGACATATCTATATCTGCAAAATCATAAATGAAGAAGAGGGAAACAATACTATAATGAAAAAATACTACAAAGGTAACATATATTAGTGTATCCATGTTGATAGAAACCATCCAAAATAAGGAAACCTTCTGTATAAGTAATGATCCACACTAACACCCCACGGCACTCCCCTCTCCCAAAACCTCACTGCCACTCATCCTTCTTGAATGTCAACTTCACAACAACAATAGGTTGCCAATCAGATGTACATAGTGTTACAAAACTCCAAAGTTACCCATGGCTACATATTAGGTGAATCACAAAAATCAACAAGATGGCAGCACTCAAGTCAAATATACACAAACAAGGAGATGAGTGCTTGTTGACCCTGACCCATCCAGTAAAATCTCAGCGGCAATTTTCAAAAACATCATCAGATAACACCTTTTGATTAGATGAAGGATTCCTCGTCTAAAAGAGTATATTGTACTTGGTGAATTTCATGAGTTGAAAAGTTTACCGAGTCAATCACCCAAAATAATCTAAGGTAGTGATAGCCTCCATGACTTGAGGTGCCAGCATCTAATAATATGATAATTGATTGCTATAAATCTAGAAGTAAAGGGTTGTCTATTCAATGCTAAGTATTTGTATATAGTTCAATTGGTTGTCTAATGCTAATATTTTAAAAAAGCAAATACACCTAACAGAAGAGATTAAAGGACTAATACCTTGAACTTATTTGGGCATGGTTGGATGTTGCTGAAGCATAACAAGTGTGTTGGCATGGTATAATGCTGAAATTGTAGCATTTCAGCCGAGGAATGGAACCCTAGCATGGAACCATTCTTCTTCCTGGAATAATTAATTCCAAGTGAAATCCCAATCCCAGCTATCGAAGTTGTCTTGGATCACAATGTTATGGATTTCTTTCAAATGCCCAAATCAACAAAGGTAAATAAATTCTTTCTTTGCCTCATTTAGTCACACAAGCCTATGAAACTTCTTTCTGGCTTATCTGTCCTTGTGTTTTTTTTGTTTGTTGTGGTTTGTACAATAGATATATAGTTAACAAAACAGCATCTTGTTTAAATTGGTGCATGTGTAAATGTGTAATGCTATGTCTAAGTTGATTTCATGCTTGCCATTGTGGTGAAGTATCATGATTTCATGCTTCATTTTGCATCATAACTTAAAATTAAGATTGTTAAGATTTTCATCTTAATATTGCCTATGGTACATTAAGGTTCCACGAATCATCAACTAAAAGAGGCTAAGTGATAAGCCTTAAGCATTAAGCATCGGTGCTATAACAAATAAGCATTAAGCATATAGATACATTAAGTATCGGTGCTATAACAAAGTTCAGTAAAGAAATGAAGCAATAAGCATTAAGCAAATAGAAAACTAGAAAACGTTAAGCATTAAGCATCTTAGGCAAATAGAAAACTAGAAAACATTAAGCATTAAACATCTTAGGCAAATAGAAAACTAGAAAACATTAAGCAATAAGCATTAAGCATCTTAGGCAAATAGAAAATTAGAAAACATTAAGCAATAAGCATTAAGCATCTTTGGCAAATAGAAAACTAGAAAACATTAAACATTAAGCAATAATCAATAAGCATGCATCTTCCTAACTCTAATAAAGCCCCACCACATGACCACGCTGCGCACATAAATTGCCAATCAAAGCAACATTTTAAAATATGAAGAAAATAAAATGATGACACAGTAACAAAATGAAACCCTAAACCTTCACAAGTCTACGATAACGAAAACTGAATAAATACACACAAAACTCCACAAATATTCGATAAAAGAAACGGCGCAAGCGGAATTATAACCACGATAAAATCCACGTACACAAACATAAATCCAAACCACATATCGATACACGATCCAGAACCACTCAACCAAATAAAATATGAAAATCACAAGTTGAATCAACTCCTCCTGTGAGATGGGGGCGCTCGATAGAACTCCAAGCTTCAATATAATATCCTTATTTGCTACCTGAGGAAACAGAAAAATCTCAGGGTCTGGGTGGTGAGTATAAAATACTCAGTGGGTACTAGAATGGAAGTGCACAACATATATATCAACATGAATATCAAAGGTATACAATCTCAATATAATACTTAAGAAACAATGTAAACATACTACGTACAACTAACAAGTATCCTACAATACAAGAATAATGCATGTCATGTCATACAAATGCAATAATCATATAACAACAAGTGCACAACCACAATCATATAACAATAAGTGCAACAAACATAAGTGCAGTAAACAACTATCAATAAATGCATACATGGTCACTGTCTGCACTCGCCACCCCCAGTCACCCACCCAGTGCAGTGAACTGGGGCGCACGATAGGACAACTGCACACCCTCTAACAACAGACCACTACACATGAGTGGGGAGTGGAGAAAATATCACTGTCTACACTCAATATCCCCAGACACCCACACTGTGCATTGAACTAGGGTGCACAACAGGAATCATCCACTCCAACAACAGACTAGCTACACGCGAGGGAGAGGGGCGGTATTCTAGAAGAGCTATCTAGCTAGTCCTAGTAGCACCCACACTGTGCAGTGCTATAATGCTCTCATCCACACAAGCAGTGAGAGTTAACAACAACATATTATGATGCTATGATGCACAGTTCAACAGATAACTACTACATTTACCAAGATATACACAACATCAATCATAATAAGTCAGTACAGATAAACAATAATTAATGAGACCGTATTGATGACAATAGGATCATATCAAGATCAACAGTAAGTATCAAGCAATGAATCAAGCAACAAATATAATAAGAATAGCAATAGGATAATCATGCACTACGAAAAGACCTATATTAACTAAGTACAGGAGTACCCACTTGGTAAGGCGCACGACGAAATCAAAACCTCTCCGTATAGCAGGATCCACAATCAAGGTCCTCAATATTATATTAAATTTTTATTATAAAGTAAACTCTAACCGAATCTAAAGTTGATCTAACCAAATCTAACTAATCCAATTAAACTCATTCTCAAATCAACTACAGTCGAATCTAAATTAACCTAACCAAGATCCAATTAACTCAACTTGGCCGGATTAACCCAACCAAGTCCAGTTAACACCACTCATCACATAACCCAATTAAGCTCAATCCATACTTAACCACAATCCTTAGATTAACCTAATCTCATTAACTCATTTCATATTAACCACAACCAAAACCCCAAGTCCAACAATACAAAACCTAACTAATCTTAAACTAAATAGTTGTAACAAAACCTTAGGCTCACAAAAACTTACCTCCGATCAATTCACAAAACTGATCCAACAAAAGAAAAATCTAAGTCAAAATCCTAGGTTCAATCAAAACCTTACAGGATACTAAGGTCGGATCAAAAACAGATCCACCACATCCAACAAACAACCAAACCGATCAGAGCCTATAAATCCCAAATCCCACAAAGAACAGGATAAAAAAAAAGAGAACTCTTCAGACCTGACGGTGCTCCCAATTCCAGACAGAGACGTGATCAGATTCGTCAGTGGTGATGAGCCATGGATGGGTGGGGTGTAATTGGATCTTGACAGTCTTGCTATTCGTCTGATGGAACACACGCAACCGAAGCATCTTTAAACCCTTGCCAATCTGAATCAACGAATCGATGGCAGAAAAATAATGAAGATCAGGGATTTAGAACTCAAAATCTTGAATCTAGGAAGATGAAAATGTGTTGGGGGAGGGAGCGGAGCGGATCAGGGAGGAGGAAGCGGCGGTAAGCTCTTCCCCTGTTTCTCCTTGCTGCTCATTGCTGCTCGGCAAAGAGGGACACACGACGGTAGGAACAGTCGTTGTGCGTGGGATGATGCCAGAGAGGTTGTTGTTGGAGAAGTCCACCACCGTTAGACTCTGCATTGTGGAGATGGCAGCCGGGTTGCTCTGCTTCAGGGAGAAGAAGTCACCGGGGTTGGTGTTGGGTTGCAAGGGTGCAAACATAGTCCCACATCTAAAGCACATGGGAAAGATCATGGGGTTAAAAGGATGGAAAGTATCTCCATTGGAATGAGGCCTTTTGGGGAGAGCTCAAGAACAAAGCCATGAGGGCTTAGGCCCAAAGTGGACAATATCATGCCATTGTGGAGATGTGGATATTCTTTAGACCCAACAAGTGGTATCAGAGCGAGACCGCTCTTCACCGGACTAACCGCCAGATGAGCCATGATCCAGATCTAACCATGTGCTTTGAACCTTAAAAAAAAATAAAGGAAGTGGGTGCTCTCGTGTCTGAATCAAGAGGACCAGACACCAGGTGAGAAGTCCTAGTAGGTCGGGTGGACCGAGGGGCAAAAAGTCCTAGTTGCGACTAGGTGAAAGTCCTAGTAGGTCGGGTGGACCGAGGGGCAAAAAGTCCTAGTTGCGGCTAGGTGAAAAGTCCTGGTGGGTCGAGGATCCAGACATCAAACGGAGGCTTTCCATTTGAGGGGGGCCTGTGGTCCTTTGTTTGAGGGGGGGGATTGTTGGGTTGCAAGGGTGCAAACATAGTCCCACATCTAAAGCACATGGGAAAGATCATGGGGTTAAAAGGATGCAAAGTATCTCCATTGGAATGAGGCCTTTTGGGGAGAGCCCAAGAACAAAATCATGAGGGCTTAGGCCCAAAGTGGACAATATCATGTAATTGTGGAGATGTGGACATTCTTTAGACCCAACAGTTGGGACAACCGCGACTGCATGAGGAGGATGCTACTATAGGCTTTGCGTGAGGAAAACAAGAGGAGGCAGCGCGATCGACGATATCCCCTAGGGTTTCTCACGCTCTCCTTCCTATCACTGCGGTCCCCTTTAAAGCCCCATCCTATCTCGAGTTCTTCGCCGGCGGACGCAGGCATCGGCGTCGTGTGGAAGGCAAGCACGAGTCGCGGGTCGCGTAGAGAAGAGGCGAGCCGGTCGAATAGGGATTCCCCGTTATAATGAGGAATCACAGTAATTTCAAATCGGGTTTAGGATTTGGACTAAACCGGCTTAAAACCTAGGATTTATTGTAACCATTGAACCAGTTACTGTAGTGAATTTGGTTCAATCTTGGTTCACTAACCAAACGACCTCCGATTTGACCCAAACTAATTTTGTTCGAATTATCTTTGCAAGATGAATATTCTCATCTCTTTTATTTTGTCAAAACCTCTTCCATCACAAATCAAACCAAGTTGGTTCAATTTGGTTCAAAATTAAATCGTTTGGTTCACTAACCAAACGATCACTAATTTGACCCAAATCAATTTTGTTGATTTCGTCTTCGCGAGACGAGTTCCCTTCTCCCTACTAAAAATTTCTCATATTTTACATTAGTTAGACGTCAAGTAGGTCAAGATTGACTGAATACTTAATAGTTGATCAATATATTAGATGATCAAGTAAGATGTCAAACATGTCAAGGTTGATCAGATACTTGATAGTTGATCAATATGTTCAATGATTGAGTAAGATGTTAAGTAGGTCAAGGTTGATTGGATACTTAATAGTGGAAAGTCTAAGTGAATCATAATTAACCAGGCATTTAGCGATCAGAGTCCAATAGGGTGTTAGCATAAGATGTAAAGTCTTAAAATGTCAAGGTTGATCGGATGTTAGGCAATAAAGAAGTCCTAACAGGTCAAGGTTGACCGAATGCTAGATAATAATACATATTAGTAGGTCAAAGTTGATCGAGTGCTAGGTAACGATGAAGTCTCGACAGGTCAAGGTTCATCAGTTTTTAGGCAACGGGTTAAGATTGATCAGATACTGAGCAAAGAAAGTCCTGATATGTACTTGAGATCAATTGGATACCAAGCAAGATGAGAATTCAACCTTAGTAAGGCTAAAACATAAATATTAGTTAATTGATAGGGTGTATCGATCGAACGATAAACTTTAAACTCTAAAATTAATATTTGAGGTATTTTTAGGGGTTGCTACAGTAACTATGCCACAATAATAATGAATTGTAATTTCTGCAATAATTTTGAACAGTACTTTGCTATAGTACATTCAACTGATGGGGTTGATCAATCGATTAATGGTAATGTAGCAGCGAATAAAAACTTTAAAAATTAATTGAAAAACTTGATTGATTGTAATTAGTCAACTAATAGAGTATATTAGTCGACTAATGTTACTATTCGAGCAAACAAAGAATTTAAAACTTGACTATGGGATTCAACTAATTAGATAATAGTCAACTGATGATAAGGAGCAGTCGATTGATGCTGAGGTGGATGGAGTTGTTGAGCTGACGAGCTAGAGCAATGTTTGAATCTACAGTTTATCAATCGACTGATGGGTAAGATCAGTTGATTACTAGGCAGAAATTAGCTCTATAACAAGCCTATAAAGAAGGTTTCGAGGTGTTTTGAAGAAATCGATTCTTGAGGGGTTGGAGATGAAATACTACTTCATTTCCCACCATTAAGAGGTAATCCAAAGTGACAAGCAAGCATTCAAAACAAAGTTTCTCAATTGTAAAGTGTATTTTGCTTTCATTTTTATTTGTATCTTGTATTCTTGTTGCGTTGCTTTGTAACTATAGATTTGTAAGAGACTTCTCCACCACCGAAAGGTATCCAAGAAGGAGAAGGATTAGTGGTAGTAATCATTAGGATTAAACCTTGAATATAGTCACTTTAAGATGGTGAACCAAGTAAAATGACCATGTTTGCATTGTGGTGCATCAAATTGCTTTCAAATTTTCGCTATGCAATCTATCGATGTGATCAAAGCTATTCACCCTCCTTCCCTCTAGCTCAAATGGGTCCTAACAAGTGGCATCAGAGTGAGGTCACTCTTCATTGAATTTATCACCGATAGAGCAAAAAGCTAGAGGAAGAAGAAGGCGTATTTTGAGCTCTTTGATATCAACAAGCCATTGAACTGACTACAGAAAGGAGCCAACATTCAAGGGAGTTGGATTTCAGAATGGATCCCTGAGATGGATTCAAATATGACATCTTAGTACCTCCACCTTTCAGATTGGAAAGATTCGATCAATGGAAGGTGAGGATGGAAAACTTCTTGACGATGGACATCTAGAATTAGTTCATCCTAATGGAGGGATTTAAAGCCCCAATGGATAGCAAAGGGAAACTCCTTAAGAAAAAAAATGGACAGAGGAGCGACTACAAAAATCAAAGACAAATGACAAGGTAATTAAAATTTTAATTAATTTAGTGCCTAATAGTATGTTGTGTAAATTAGTAAATTTAAGGATGCCAAGGAATTGTGGACAAAATTAATAAAGCTTCATGAAGATCCAACCGCAACACAAAATGAAGATGAGTTCGAAGAGGAAGGATCTTTGTCTCAAGAACAAGAGAACTCAGATATTCATAGGTGCTCAACATTCGAGGAGCATGATGAAAAACCTCAACCTCAAGGATTGAGGGGAAGAGGCCATTGCCACCAGAACGAGAGGAATCCTCAACATTTGAAAATGATAAGGAGGTTGTGCCGACTCGACGAGCATGGGAGCTCAACTAGTGAAGGTATAATAATTTTGATTGTTAAAAATAAAGATCATATTATATACTTTGAGTATAGGGGAAAAGGACACTATAAGACTAAGTGTCCACAATTGACGAAGAAGAAGACTCAATTGACAACAAAGGAAAAGTCAAAGGAGGTTGAAACCTTGATACACAAAGGCAAGGAATATATTGTGTACTTCACATGCAATCAAAGAGGACATTATCAGAATCAATGTCAAAGGGGGACGCCTCAAAGTAAAGGCAAAAGAGGAAGCTCAAACCTAGCTAGAGGGAGCTTCTAAGGAATTATTTCATAATATAATTCCCTTGTGTCATGATAAGAAGCATGCTTGAAACAAACTTTATGAAAAGTCAAGGATTAATAATTTAAAGGTTGAAAATCAAATTTTATGATCAAGACTAAATCATTTAGAGAGACTCTTAGGAAGATGAAAAATATGTTTAAATGGTCAACGAAACACAACTTAAGTTTAGGTAGGCAAGAATCATCAAATGACAAGAAAGGATTAAGATACAAACCTATAAGGAGAATATGCCTTTATATGATAGAGTTTCATATAACTATGGATCTAACCCTAGGTCTAGGAGTGGAGTCAAGGTTACAAGAAAGGTCATCCTTAGAGTTGACTTTGATGAGACTACAATGACTAAGGCTTCTAAAAAATCTAGAAAAGTTATTAGGAAGATATTTAGGGAGATGATCCCTAGTGAATACTTAATACATTTAAGAAGCTTCAATAGATACTGATCCCAGGCACGATTGTGCTCATTTTCCAGAGGCACGACAGGCCACGACCGTGCCTCCCAGGCATGGCCGTGTGACGGGGGCGTGCCTGGCCCCTATAAATTCATCTTTTTGGCACCCCTTGAAGTTATCTTGGGTCATTCTCCAAAACCCTTGGTCTTGGCTTGGTGACAGCGCCTCCCCCCTCTAGGGGAGGCCCTAAATGCTCCATCCTTCGCCAATCTGCCATCACCAACTCCTCTCCACCAGTCCATCCTACACCAGAGCAAGAAGATCTACAAGAGATGCTTGTGCTTATAGATAAGTTTTCTCCCTTCTTGTGGATGATGCTTTATTTCTTGTATTCTCTTTGTAATGTTCTTGCAATGGAGTAGATCCCTGAGTTTAGGATGTAGGATGAACATCTATGTGACGATGGTGATGTATGAACTAGTTTATGTCATTTTCCCTATTCAATGAGATGTTTATCTTTATTTCATGTGTTATGTGCCTTGAACGTGTTTGATGAAATATTTGTGTGAGCGCATATGCATGATTATGATGGGTAGATTACTGTGTGGGGATATCCTAGGATCATATACCGGGGTGCCTTGTGATAGAAGGTTAACCTTAACGAAGTAATCTTTACATGGTGATAAACTTCCATAGGGGATAGCTAATGGTTATTGATGACTAGGAAATGATCCCTTAATCGGGTGCTCGGTGACAGAGAGTAGTGTACCAATAATATACGCTGGGGCGCCCGGTGACAGCGGGAGAGCCATTACACCAGACTATCTAGGTATCGTCCCGAACTAGTCATCGTAGCGTTAGGGTATCATGTTTTAACTCCGATAAAGCTTGACGAGGTCGAGTTAGTGTCTTGGAGAATCCTCACAAGGTGGTAAACATTGAGAGTAAAGGAACAAACATGAATTAGGGATATCACCTAGCATGGATGTAAATCCGCAATCCTAAACTTATTCATCTCACCCATAAATCCCAAGCCAATCTCTCTCTTTTGCTATCACATCCAAACACACAATCCTCAACTTTTCCTCTTCCTTAGAAGTCTAGACAACTATCTCAGTGACATCACTATAGCTAATACACAGTCCCTGTGGTTCGATATCTTTTTATTACTTGACGACAACCGTATACTTGCGGTTCACATCAGCTGACCTTGACATTGATGAGGGATGGTATTTGGAGAGTATGAGAGTGATACTCAAGGATGAGTATTAGAGGACAGACATTGACCATAGGATGTACGTAGTTATAGATGACTATCTACTGTTGGGTCACCAGGCTACTTTATTGTTGGGCTGGATGTATGATCATTTGGATGTCGGGACACCCTCAGTCTCATATAGACACATGAGTACTGGAGCGAGTGTAAGCAGTTGTATTATGCATACGCTTGTATTGCGTGCTTGATACTATGTATTGGATTGTACATATATTGCATTTGAATGTGGATGTATGCATGATTGTTTATTGATTGATACATTGGTATGACATGATCATTCATATTGATTGATGCATTTTATGAGATCCATTTTAGTTTATTTACTACCTGCAGAGTTATTATTGATCATATGTTAATTCCTGTTATTCGTTATATACATGTGCTCTTGATTATAGACTTTGATCATGCACTGTCTTTTTTGATTATCCACTGAGTATCCTGTACTCACCCTTCAGCCCTAGGATTTTTTCTGTCTTCCCAGATATCAGGTAGGAGATTACAGCTGATGCCGAGGAGATCCTGCTAGTCTTTCCATCTCACAGCAGAAGATACTTCATATGTTTTTATGTGTGGATGTATTAATTGTAGAGTTGTGGCCCCCACGGGCGGGGTCAGTTGGTCAGGGCACGGTTGCTTGCAGAATGAGGTGAGTGGTTCGAAGGTCCAGGGCTCCATTTGCGATAACATCAATCTGGTGTCCTGTGCAAACCCTTCGGGCCCCGTGCTCTGGCCAGTCCCGCATTCACCGTGATTTACCTCTCCACAGATGGTCGGGGGGCCGATCGTGTGGGGCCGCTAGGTTGGCGGATTCCAACCTTTTTGCAGAATTAATTGTAGAGTTGTGACACCTTGGGTATAGTTTGTTTTACCTTCTGTACTTTCAAGTTTATGATTCATATCGGTGTTTTAGAGACTCTAATATGTTTCTTTCTATGGTGCTTATCCGTGATTTTATAGTTGTATCCATGTATTTGGATTTTGATGGGATTATGTTTTCGCATGTGTAATTTTTGATTTTGTGGACTTTTCGAGTTTATTCGTTGGTGGTTGTGTGATGTGTGAGTGGCTGAGTGGGTTACATTTCTATTGTTTAGTTGTACATAAATCCATATTATGTAGTATGGATAGGCCGTGTGGGCCT
Source organism: Curcuma longa (assembly GCF_044706935.1). Lineage (NCBI taxonomy): Eukaryota > Viridiplantae > Streptophyta > Magnoliopsida > Zingiberales > Zingiberaceae > Curcuma > Curcuma longa. The sequence continues at coordinate 6,899,398 of NC_133881.1, forward strand.
TTATGTATACATGTATTCAAGGAAGTAATTGTTACAGGGGAGATGCTGTCGAAATTTTTCGAACGGCTGTCTCTCGGGATGTGACATTAAAGAAAAATATTCG
>NC_133881.1:6899600-7005550 GCF_044706935.1 Curcuma longa
TCCGGGAATAACCCATGGGGGCCCCTGGTTTGACTCAAGTCTGATCCTGATCCCTCCGGCAAGTCCGGTCAGCCACAATCACCATCTCGATTGACCAGGTTCCATTCGGCCACTCGGCCACACAGCAGCTCAACTCTGCTCATTTGGCCACGGCAGCTCAGCACTGCCATTCGGCCCCCATTCGGCCGTAGCCTTAGCCGAATCCCCATTCGGCCACAGCTCTTGCCGAATCCTCATTCGGCCGTAGCCGAATCCTCATTCGGTCGTAGCCGAATCCTCATTTTCCCGCAGCCCTCATTCGGCCGCAGCCCTAAGCCGAATCCTCACTCGGCCCTATCCTAAGCCGAATCCCCACTCGGCCAGGTCATCGCCGAAATTCCCATTCAGCTAGCTACCTGCCGGATCCTCCCATTCGGCTAGCTACACGCCGGATCCTCTCATTCGGCTAGCTACACGCCGGATCCTCCCAGTCGGCAGGAGCCTCGCCGGATCCTTCCATCCGGCAGGAGCCTCGCCGGATCCTTCCAGCCGGCCGGAGCCTCGCCGGATCCTTCCATCCAGCCGGAGCCTCGCCGGATCCTCTCACTATGCCATAGCCTCCGCCGAGTCCTCTTTCGGCCCTAGCCCCCGCTGAATCCTCAGGCCAAATCCGAGTCCTCAGCAGACTTCTCCTCAGGCCGAATCCGAGTCCTCAGTAGACTCCTCCTCAGGCCGAATCCGAGTCCTCAGCAGACTCGCCTTACAGTGCCCTGGCATGTCCCATTATGTTCTCTGACAAGCCCACGCCCCATTTAATTAATGTTATCTCTTTGCGGCTTGCCCCGCTGCACACTTAGATAGTGACAAGACATTACTTTACCGGGGATGGGACAAGGAACTCGATTGTTCCTGCCACCTCATTAATCACGATGGGATGTTCCTTAATGATGACGTCACCCGTGTGCACGCTCATCCCCTCTCTTAAAAGACCACTCCCGCAGCAGGTAAAGCTCTCTCTCGACTCCTACTCTCTTTACACGCTCAAGTTCTCCTTCTACTGTTCATCTTCTTCTTCTCCGTTTTCTCCACTGACTTGAGCGTCGGAGTGGTCGCGCCGGGGCATCCCCTGGCCTTCCTACTCACATTCCTTGTGTTCGCAGGCCATCCCAGAAGCTCTCATCAACTCCGACGAAGGCTCAGGCGACTGTGAAGCCTTCATCGCCCTCAGTGTCATCTACTGTTCAGAGCCAGCATCGAGGCGTCTCCTCCCCTCCTGCTTCTGTTCCAATCCATGGCGAGCTTGGGTCCGGTGACGTGTCCAGGAGCAGTTCTCAACCGGAACAGCCAGTAAACTTTTATGTATTTTATGTTGAATGAGATCCTTATTTGAGCTCCTGGTTTGCTGCTCTTGGTTTACTATTTGCCTCGTTTATTCTAAATTGATGTTCATGCGATTGATCTAACACATGATAGCGTGGTTTTACTCATTGCTATCTGCCCAGCTATTTACTTATAAAGAGATGCATGCATGAGGCAGCTATAGCATTTAAAACCAAGACCTAAACAGCTCATGTTGTCACCTAAACAGCTATTATTTTTAACATGGTACTCTTCTCTTTATAATTTCTTTCGCATGAAAATGAATTCGGTCATTAGACAACCAATTGAACTATATACCAATACTTGACAGCATGTTCAAAGCATGCAGAGATGAATAGTTTTAGCCATTCAATTCCCTTTACTTCTAGATAAGATTATAGCAATCAATTATTCAATTGATTTTAGCCATTCAATTCCCATTTAACTTAATTCAATAATAATCATTTGAATTGTAATTATGAAAAAGCTAATTGGATAGCTTGCAACCTTGAACATTTCGTTGTCAATAATCACAGTAGGTTGATTGTTGCTGAGTGTGCATGTTGTACCATTCCATTGCTCAAAAGAGCAGGGAATAACCCACAAGTCCACCACATTGAAATTACAAATAAGGTAAAAACTAACTAAAAGTGTTACATATTCCTACTAACATTCACACACACATATAGTAGTTAAAACATTTTTTAAAAAATGTTTATTCTTTTAGCATTCCATCATGAAATACAATGCTGAACTGCATGTAGCTAGAAAACTACAGAGGTCAGGGTGGCAGTGAAAGCATCAGTGGGGCAGTGGCAGTGTCGAAAGATGATTGTGCATAGGAGGATAGTGGTGGTAGAGATGAGGGTGGAAGCGTTAAAAGATGATTGTGCATAGGAGCATAGTGGTGATACAGAGGATCTATGGTTTTGATTTCAAATTGATAGGAAATTAAAAGATGATTGTGCATAGGAGCATGGGTGTTTGCTATCTTTCTTACAACCTCTCACGAAGCTAATAGGTAACTGGGTAACTGAACCAACACCAACACAAGAAGCAATTGACATTCAAGAAGGATGAGTGGCACTGAGGTTTTGGGAGAGGGGAGTGCCGTGGGGTGTTAGTGTGGATCATTACTTATACAGAAGGTTTCCTTATTTTGGATGGTTTCTATCAACGTGGATATACTAATATATGTTACCTTTATAGTATTTTTTCATTATAGTATTGTTTCCTTCTTCTTCATTTAGAATGGGGGTTTTGGTATTTTTCAAATAAAACGTAATGAGAATTCAATGTATTAATGAACAATGCATGAAACCAAGCAATAAAACCGAAGTACCAATCTAACCTAAATATGCAAATAAATTGAAATCAAGCAATGAAACCTAAACTAGCTAACATTAAAACTTATCATTTCCTAGTTATGAAATGCAAGAGTTAAAGTCCTTAGATTATAGGAAATCACAAGTAAAGACTAGTCCTTAATCAGCAACTTGAAATTGTTCTTAGGCACTAGAACTTGAATTCTGAAGGACTCAATCCCACTTGCAAGACACAATGTTATTGGCAAAACAACAATGCAATTTATCTAACAGAAGTGCACTTAACTACGGCCAAAACACAAGGTTGATCAATTCACACTCATCTGATACAAAAACAGTAATGAAATCTGATACAAAACAGTAACTAATGATACTTATCAGTAATCATCCGAAGCCAAGGAAAGATAAAGGGAAATTGAAACAATAGAATCACTGATATAAACTCAAACACATGAAATCAAATGATGGACAAACAAAACAACATGAATTCAAGTATTCTTGACATAGATCTGTTGAAACACGAATCAGAAACTAAATGACAAACTACAAATACAATATCAGAAACTAAATAGAAACTGAAGAAATTAGATCCCATATCTTCCCTTACAAACCAAGATTCAATCTAGCCGTTACACTAGATCTGGTCTATGATTCAGAAATCCAGAGAACAACACTTAGCTCAGCTCGAACTTGTCTTGATCAAACCCAATCGACGAAGAACAGAAACCCTCCGTTAACGTCGAACAGAGCTAATCAGAATCTGAAAATTCCAACTGAAATCCTTCTGATCGCGTGAAATTTTAAGCTCAGGAACCCTCAAAATCCTTCAACCCACCCCTATGAATGGATTTGATAGCTCCGATCGTCTTGGATCTGAAGATCTAAGCAGGAAATTGTGGCGGAACCAAATGCTTTGATGAAACCCTCACCATGCAATCACTACCACGATTGATTGCCAAGATGTGCTTGTAGTCGTCTCTGGAAGCTAGAAAATGATTTGGAAGAAGAAAATCTGGAGATCTGGCGATGAAAAATGATGAAAAACCAAAGAAAAACAGAAGCGGGATGAAGGTGAACAGTAGAAAAGTCGCGATCCCGGGGCTACTGTTCATTCCTCGTTATAACTGGGATTTGAATTGCTGTCGGTTCAGGACTGTTTGAACCCGGTTCAGCTCTATTACATCAGGTTCAGCTCTAATTAAGCATGGTTCAGCTCAAATCAAGTCCAATTCAGATCCAATTCGACTCCGGTTCGACCCATTCAACTTAAATCTTGATCATGAAGTTTGGGTCAATAGGTTTGATCAATCTTGGCTTGATTTGATCGCGATCGGGCTTGATCATAGTTCAATTCGGACCCTACAAAGATTAAAATCAATTAATACAAAATTTACCATAAAATCATAGAAATTAACTGGCGAACTTTATATATAGGATTCCTTGAGCGGCGGTCGACTGTTAACCCTAGGGTTACGCTGATCTTGCCGCCTTCTACCTCCTTTCGTGTCCTCCAGCCATCTAGAGCCCTTCCAAGTCTTTCTTTTAACCTTTCCATCGCCCTTTCTTCTCTTCTACTCAAATCTAGGGTTTTCAAGGGTGTTTTTGGTAAAACCATCACTATGGACAGAAGGTAAACATGATTTCATATATTCTATAAGTTCTTCCTTCTTTATGGTTATGCCAAACTAATTTCTCCTTGTTGCTTGCCTTTGCATCAATTCTTTGCATTGCATTATAGGGTTAGACAAAAACATACGGCAACTCACCCTCCTAGGAAGAAAATTCCACGTAGGGGTGAGGGATCCTCTCAATACCTTGACCCTTCATTTTTCCAAAATACACCTGAGCCTCGATTCTTTTGTCAAGCCGCCTAGCATCTCTTTGAAATGACAGACTTCCATGTCATGGATTGTCGTTATATTAATAAGGCTTTCTTTCAAACAAAAACTCCTCGTTTGTATGAAGTCATCAACTACCACCAACTAGAGACACTATTTACTTGCACAAATGACATCAATCTTGACCTCTGCAAAGAGTTTTATGTCAATCTTCGTCCGGTTAAAATTAATTCCAACCGATATGTGTCCACAGTAGTAGGAGTTCCAGTTCAGTTTACCACTGAAATTCTTCGATCCTTTCTAGGTCTAAGACCTTCAGAAAACCCTTTCATCTGCTTTCCTGATGTTACTGGTCCTATCACTGGTTCTTTTGCTCATATCACCGTGGATCAAATTCATGAACATTATTTTGGTACCCGCAGAAATCCATTCAAAAACATCTTTCATGCCACTGAGATGTCTGCCATTAATTATGTCTGGTACAGAATCATCCTAGACTGTGTTCTTCCTATTGTGACTCGGGGTCGGGCAATGATACGTATTCCCCACATGATCATGATGTATGCTTTAGAGCAACATCTTGACATTGACATTGCCCGTCATGTCTACTCTTCCATCATTTATTACTCGGGTCCTACAAATGGCAAGATCTATATGTCATTCTGTCACATCATCACTCAGTTCATTGCATCTAGGGGCATTGATGTTTCTGTAGGTACCACTCGTCGCTTGTCAAAGGATTATGACCAGATTGTCTTGCACCATTTGAAGTTGGCAAAGATCACATACCATCGTGGCGCTATAGTTTGGAGACGTGACATTGAGGGAGGACCTGCGGATGAGTCTTCTGAGTCAGAGGAGGAAGAGGATGCCCCTGCTGCTGCCCCTCCTCCTGCGGCTGGTGCACCCCCCACACATGGCCTGGATGAGCGTATCATGCATCTTGAGGGGAGGGTGGACCAGGGCTTTCATGATCTTGGCGAGCACATGCAGGGATACTATGAGCATGTGCAGACCTACCACCAGGAGGTTCATGATTATTACCAGGGAGTTCAGACCTACCATCATGAACTTCAGGGTTACTTTGAGGAGGTTCGAGGTCTTCGTCAGGATTGGGCATCAGCTGCTCAAAGGCAAAATGAAGCATATGCACAGCAGCAGCAGATGTATCAGCAGCAGCAGCAGATGTACGACATGATGCAGAGGATGCACATGTCTTATCAGGCTCCTCCACCTCCTCCACCACCTGATGATGATGAGATGTAGTTTGATGGATTTGCTTGATGGTCTTTCTTATGGTTTTGTTAATGGATTTTCTAATATGTGTTGTAAAACTTTAAAACTATGATTGTGTGGAACTTGACTTTTGGTTGTGCTTTTGCTAGATGCCTTAAACTACTTGTATTAAGAATCATTTTATGTTACACATGTTCAGTATTTTATTGTTGTTTAGTCTATGCTTATGCTTTATTTATTATTATGTAATGTTAAACGAATGGTTATGGATTTAGGGGGAGCTTTTGGAATGACCATGAGTTTTTGAAATGAAAATCAATGTCAAATTCAAAACCTAGGATTTAGAAACATTTTATGTTGATTCTTATACATCCTAGCTCTATCATCTGGTAGAAAGGCCTATCCATCTTCATTGGTGATACCTTGCTCATATTAGCCTTAGAGTTTCAAATTTTTGATACATAGTATCAAAACAGCATTTTAGTGATGGAAACTTTATGAAATTATTTTTCCCTAATCACAAATGGGTTAAGTAATTACAATGTCAAATTTCATAATTTTTCGATGAAAGTTGAATTAGTTATGCATTTTTGAAGTTAAGTCTGAAAAACTAAATTTTTCAGTCATCAGTCGACTGAGTGCAGTGATCAGTCGACTGATGATACTGATTGCCATAATTTTGACCTGTTTCTTGACAATTGATCTCCTTTGACCGTCTATTTTTGATGTATGCTCTAAGAGCATATTATTGGTCAATAAAGATGATAAAAATCTACAACTTCGGTGGCAAAACTAAATTATTGGTGCTTGCTTACATAGAGCAGGTAGGTTTAAGGGGGAGTCTGTGCCAAAATTGTCATTTTGACCATTTTAAGTTTTTTTTTTAAGCTTCACTCTGCCTGTGATTTAGATATTTATTCTATATGTTTTTAATTCTACCTCCTTAGATTCCCATATTTTTGATGATTGTCAAAAAGGGAGAGAATGAATTGGTTAAAGTTTTAGGATTTAATGCTATTGATACTTATTGGTTCATTATGCTTTTGAATGGTTATTGATTCATTATCACTGGAATAAATTGTTGTTATTTAATACATGTTGTTTTAAAGATCTAACTTAAATGAATTTTTGCCAAACATCAAAAAGGGGGAGATTGTTGGTGCAATCTTGCCCTAAGTGATTTGGATTTTAATGTTTGGCTAAAATGAATTTAAGTTAGGCAATGTTGGTGATCTAACTTGTGTGGTTTGAGTCCACAGGAAAGTCCAGGTTGGAAGACTTGGCAAATGATGAAGTCCCGGAGGCGCAGCCTCTTGGCAAAGGAAGAATTTAGCACGACAAAGGAAGACTTAGCAGACGGAAACGTCTCAAGCTAGTGCAAGGAAGGGCACGAGGCTTGTGGAAGACGTTTGAAGGTTTGCGTCAAGGCTAAGGGCTGAAAAAGAAGCTGAAAGGGGAGTTTCAGCTTGATCAGTCGACTGGCACTGTTGGTGCAGTCGACTGGTGGTTGATCAGAAGCACACACAGAGTTTACAGAAAAATCAGTCGAGTAGAGCAGTCAACTAGAGCAGTCGACTGGTGATGGTGCAGTCGACTACTAGATGACCGTTGGAGCGACAGCTGGCTGATTAAATACAGATTAAAGAGCCGTTGAAGCCCATTAGTCGATTGGCCCTTGGAGCAGTCGACTGATGTACAAAAAAATATAAAATATAGAATTCAACCCCCAAGAAACTATATTCTTCTTTTTCTCATCTTTCTGGCAATTCTCTGGATCTGTAAAGCTTTCCTCTTCCTCCATACTTCAATACTTATTCTTGTGAAAGGAAGAGATCATGTTTGTGAGGGTTTTCTCCACCTTCGAAGCGTGCTTCGAAAAGGAGGGTTTTCATAGTGGAAACGGTCGTCTGTGTGTGTGGATCCTTGGATTAGCCACCTCGTTGAGGTGGATACCAAGTAAACAAATCGGGTTAGCGATTGTTCTCTTTCTCTGATTTTATTTTTGCTTCCACTAATAATTTCGCAGGAAAACTTGAAAATCGCTATTCCACCCCCTCTAGCGAAACGCATCGATCCCAACAATTTTAATCCCCTTTTGAAAATAATTATATCATATCTAAATATATATATCCATTTAATTTTTATATATTCATGCATAAAAAAATGTAGGAGTCCAAGGATAGAAAATACCCACTTTTGTGTCTACCAAACTTCAAGTGTCAGCAGATCAGTGTACTCTACTCGAACTAGTATCTATACATTATATTAAAATAATTCAAAAGTAAAAATATTATCCCATAGTAATAATAACACAAGAATCTAAACATTATTTAATATTATTTACAACACCGATGGATCGTTATTCTTGATCTTGCTATCTCGTATCACCTCACATTTTTAAATGAAACCTCTATTACTATTTAATTATTTACCCATCCTAACTAAAATCAATTAACTAACTCAAGACATATCTTGTAATTCTGACTTCTGCTCCGATTAGAAAGAGATCGACGGATCGTTTGGAAGAATGGAGCCACTTTCTCTGTTGTCACCTCTTTCCTTTCCTGCGATGGGCCCAGAGTCACGCGATTAGGGAAGAAGAAGCGCAATTGCGAGGGCAGAAGGCGTCGGCGATCCCGGCAGGCAGCAAAGGCGGCGTCACAGCGTCGGCAGCAGCGTCACGGAGCAAAGGGGCGTCGCAGGCGTGGAGGCGTCGGGACTCGCCGCTGTCGGCAGGCGGCGTTGCTGTTGGCAACGCCGTCGCGACCCAGAGCAGTAGCGGCGTCGCAGCTATGGGAGGAGGCGACGTGGTGGGTCGAAGGGCGGCGGTGTGGTGGGAGAAGGCTAGGGTTTTAGCTCGATCCCTTTTTAACTCGCATCCCTCGTGAATCTCACGATTTCCTCTCCGAGGAAAACAGAGATTGCGACTTCTTTTTTTTTACCGATTCTAACATGAAGTCCTTCCCAGAGAACAGAGATGGTCTTGCGGTACTAAAACTTTCTTGATCGATCATTGACTCTTGCACACAAATAAACAAGAAGAATGTACCAAGACTTGGTTTTGGATGAGTAGTGTGAGAGAAAGATAGAACAAATTGATAAAAATTTAAAAAATTCAAAAAACTTGCTTGACTAGTGGTTGTACTGTGTTCGAGTGCCTCTCGCTCTGATATCAATTGCAGAATCATTGAGAGAGCTAGAGTTGGGTGAATAGCGTTATCGGTAGCATTTTTAAAATTCATAAATTCGTCCGTTAATTCGTCGATCAAAGTTGTAAATGCAACGGAAAGTAAAGTAAACACACAACACAAAAACACGGGGATTTTACTTGGTTCACAACCACAGGCTGCTACTCCAAGGTCCACGATCGGTTGATCATTTACGTGTTGGTGCAATCTTTGCCCCAAGTGCATTGAGTTTCAATGTTTGGCTAAACTATGTTTGAAGTTAGGCAATACTTGTGATCTAACATGTGTGATGCAAGTTTGCAGGAAAGTCCAAGCGTAGTCTTGGCAAGCAAAAGTCCAAGTGGGTAGTCTTGGCAAAGCAAAAGTCCAAGTGGGTAGTCTTGGCAAGGCAAAAGTCCAAGTGGGAAGTCTTGGCAAGGAAAAGTCCAAGTGGGTAGTCTTAGCAAAGCAAAAGTCCAAGTGGGTAGTCTTGGCAAGGAAAAATTCAAGTGGGAAGTCTTGGCAAGGAAAAGTCCAAGCGGGAAGTCTTAGCAAGGAAAAGTCCAAATGAGTAGTCTTGGCAAGGACTTGACATGACGAAGCTGATGGAAGCATCTCAAGCTAGTGCAGGGAAGGCATGAGGCTGTGGGAGATGTTTGAAGGTCGAGGTCTAGGTCAAGAGAAGCTGAAATGTGATTTTTCAGCTTCACCAGTCGACTGGCCCTGCCAGCAGTCGACTGCTCATAAATCAGACGCACACAGAAAGATCAGTCGAGCCAGAGGAAGACAAGAGTCGACTGGGCAGTCGACTGGTGTTATGGTGAGTCGACTGTTGCCAGTCGACTAGTCTTGGAACAGTCGACTGTGATTTGAACGTTGCAGAAAATTGGCAAGCATTTAATGCGCTTTAATGCGAGATTTTGTTGCCGATTGAAGGCATCAGTCGACTGGCCCTGCCAGCAGTCGACTGATGTTGCAGAAATTATAAAAGAAGCATGCGCGAGAACAACTCAAGAACTTCGCCATTCTTTCATTCTTTTGTGCTTCTTTGAGAACTTGTTGTTCTCCATTCTCTGCTTTCTTCCTCTCCTCCTAAACAATATTTTATATCATCTTTGAGGAGATCGAAAGAGTTGTAAAGGTTTCTCCGCCTTCGAGGTTTTCGAGAAGGAGAAGATTCATAGTGCATCGGGTGTGTGTGTGCGTGTGGATCCTTGGATTAGTCACCTCTGCGGAGGTGGAGACCAAGTAAACAAACCGGGTTAGCGTTGATCTCTTTCTTTCTCTATTATATTTTTGCTTCCGCTAATCTCTGTGCAGAGAAAGAACAAGAAAAGTCGAGAAACAATATTCACCCCCCTCTAGCGAACCAACCGATCCTAACATTACGTTGGGCAATCAACTAAATAACTCTCCTCTTATAAAAGGGAGTTAACGATTATAAAAGATAGGAACGATAATAACGTTATCATCCTTAGAAATGAAATACAGAATCGGTTAGATTTTATCGAAGTAATAGTAGATACAGACTTCTTGTGCAGCACTTCAGTGTTACGATAATGTTCCAGGGTGTTGCTTCACATGCAGACAGTCGTCGGTTGTTTTTGAATTCATACTCTAAGGGGTCTCCCTTGATGCTCTTATATAGGGCTTTCCGGGCGCCTGTAAACCTTTCCAAGTACTTCCACGTTGTCCGTTGATCCATCGGCAATACTGACTCGACATTTCTAGGCACCTTCATCCCTTTTCGGGTGCCTATGTGCTGACGTGGAGGTTCCGGATAAACTTTGACTTCTACAACGCCTATCCAGATCCGGGGCGCCTGCAAGCTGAGGTGTCTCAACCACTGGGACTCTGCCACCTCACTACTTCGCTGGCCTCGTTGCGCTGACATCCAATTGCCTAGACCAAATCTGGGTGCCTGGACTCCAATCGCCTAGTTCTAGATAAGGGCACCCAAAACTAAAGTTCTCACCCCTCCTTTCCTGTATTACAAGTTAGCACAAAACAAAAGTAACATGAAAAGATAAACAGTTTTGCAACTATTTTTGGTCTTAACGTTGAATTTCCAATGAAATCCTGGGTTAGACCTGTTGGTGCAATCTTGCCTCAAGTGATTTGGATTTTAATGTTTGGCTAAAATGAGTTTAATTTAGGCAATATTTGTGATCTAACTTGTGTGGTTTTAGTCCACAGGAAAGTCCAGGAGTGAAGTCTTGGCATTTGGTGAAGTCCCGGAGGCGAGGTCTCTTGACAAAGGATGAAGTCCCAGAGGCGCGGCCTCTTGGCAAAGGAAGACTTAGCACGACGAAGCTAAGGGAAACGTCTCAAGCTAGTGCAAGGAAGGTATGAGGCTTGTGGAAGACGTTTGAAGGTTTGCGTCAAGACTAAGGGCTGAAAAAGAAGCTGAAAGGAGAGTTTCATCTTGATCAGTCGACTGGCACTGTTAGTGCAGTCGACTAGTGGTTTATCAGAAGCACACACAGAGTTTATAGAAAAATCAGTCAAGTGGAACAGTCGACTGGAGTAGTCGACTGCTAGATGACCGTTGGAGCGACAGCTGGCTGATTAAATGTAAATTAAAAAGTCGTTAAAGTCCATCAGTCGACTGGCCCTTGGAGCAGTCGACTGATGTACGGAAAAATATAAAAATAGAATTCGACGCCCAAGAAGATAACTATTCTTTTTCTCATCTCTCTGACAATTCTCTAGATCTGAAAAACTTCTTTGATCTTCCTCACACTTCACTTATATTATTTTGAAAGGAAGAGATTGTCTTTGTGAGGGTTTCTCCACCTTCGAAGCGTGCTTCGAAAAGGAAGGTTTTGCATAGTGGAAACGGTCGTCTGTGTGTATGGATCTTTGGACTAGTCACCTTGTTGAAGTGAATACCAAGTAAACAAACCGGGTTAGCGATTGTTCTATTTCTTTGCTTTTATTTTTGCTTCCGCTAATAATTTCGCAGGAAAACTCAAAAATTGCTATTCACCCCCTTCTAGCGAGTGCACCGATCCCAACAAGACCGACGCCTACTATTCTCACACTGGGAATGTGCCCTTATCCACTCCCCTCGAGAGAATTTACCTATTTATCAATCAAGTCCTCCAAACTTGTTGGACTTTCTGCTTAGCCTTGATCCTCGACCCCCAGAATTTTCTACTAGACATCTGGTTCACCTGACCTGTATAGACTTCCACCTCCAGATATCTGGTCCACCTGACCTTCCTGGACTTCCACTGCCTACCATCTGGTCTACCTAACCTGCCTGAACTTTCACCTGGTGCACTTGATCCGCCATAACTTCTGCCTAGTCCTCTAGACCAGGACTTCCACTGCCTAGCCTCCAGCCAGGACTTCCATTGCCTAGTTTCCATTAGGACTTGCTTATGTCTAGTCTCAACTAAGACTTTTCTGTGCTCCTTGCACACTTAGATCAGCTTGTTAGTAATCACCACACACTAAACTTGAACCTCTTGCCATTATCAAAACTAAGGTTCGATCATCTGGTGCTTCCTGCACCAATAACTTGTAAGTCTTTGGCCAAAGTAATAATACGTTAAGAGGATGGTCCTCTTGGATAATTATTTAACTTGAATTCGCATGACAAGAAACTACACCTTGGGCTAAGTGTGACACAGTCATTCTAGTAGGGACTGATACATAGATCATGTCCTAAACTAAGCAGGTATAGAATATTAAAAGGAACAGAGGCACAATCAACTATAGCTGCTGAAGGGTTCAGAAGTGGTTCTGAAATCAATTATGATTTTTTGATTAATTGGGGCTCATAATGTACCACTATGCATCACTCATGATCAATCCATAATTCATAGTTAATTATGAATAGCCAACATAAATCAGTAACCTATAAGGTCACACGTACTATGAGTTTCTGCAAGAGACATAAAATGAGTTTAAGAATTGGATTCTCAGATCAAGAGAAATTGAGTCTAGTTGGACTAGACGAAAGATAAATATGGAAGATATTTTATCAGAAAGAAGCACGGATGGATCATATCTTTTGAAGATAAAGTGGGCCATCTTTGATATAATTATAAACTAAATTAGTTTAGTTTTAATTAAAGGTGATTTAGTTTTGAACCAATCCAGTTTGATTTTGAACCAATCCAGTTTGGTTTTGAACCAAACTTGAGGCTAAAAGATAGAAGTTTGGTTTAACAGATTTTGTTAATATTTCTTAAAGAAATTTTTTTTGTTAAACACCTATAATATATCTCTTATGAAGAGTTATTAATAGGTATTAAAAAACTAATTGTTAGGTTTTAAAAATCCAAAAACAAACTTCCCTCTTCTCTTGTCGCCACCCAAGCAAACCCATTCTCAAGTTGGCGCCGCCCACTTTTGGTAGAGCTTCTTATTGGTGCTGACCAAAAAACCTCCTCCAAGGCTCACCATCGATTTCTAATCCTCCAAGGATCAGTACCTCCCAAGGGCCACCCATGCTGGAGCCAAAAGAAGTTGCAAACTAGCAGTGAAAGCAAGGAACGCAAAGAGAAGCAATGGTTGTTTCTCCACCGAAAGGTATCGCTCTTCCTTTCAATTTAGTTTTTGTTTTGGGGTAATTATTGCTACTAGAACATCTACACCATATTGGTTCTCTGCCCCTTCTTGACAATGAACCATACAACCTTCGAACGAAGGCATGGTTTGGTTTTAATTAAAGGTGATTTGATTTTGAACCAAACATAAAGCTAAAAGATAGGAGTTTCGTTTAACAAATTCTGTTAATATTTTTTAACAAAATTTTTTCTATTAAATACTTATAAATATATCTCTTATAAAGAGTTATTAACAGGTAAAACCTAATTGTTAGGGGTTTAAAAATCCAAGGATCACCAAAATAAGTACCTCAAGGGTCATCCTCCGGAGCCAAAGGAAGTTGCTCGATGGTTCTTGCTGTTGGTGCAAGATGCCGCCCAAGCAAATCCCTTCTCAGGACTTGATGTTTGGAGTTGGCACCGCCCACTTTTGTTAGGGCTTAGGCTTGTTGCCACTGGCACCAAAAAACCTCCTCCAAGGATCACCACTAGTTTCTAATCCTGGGGGGCAAAGACAAGGATCAGTACCTCCCAAGGGTCATCCTAGGATTCCGGAGCCAAAGGAAGTTGCAAATCAAATGGATGGTAGAAGTAAGGAAAGCCCTTTCAGAGCAAGGAGAAGCAACGGTTGTTGTTTCTCCACATAAGCTGGAGTCGACTCAGGATTTGTTGGAGTTGAAGGAGCATTATAAAAGGCCGTCGCTTCTTTCTTTCAATTTAAATTTTATTTTACCTGTTTGGTATTATTCAGTTATAATTGTTACGGCTGGAACATCCACATCATATTAGTTCACTGCCTCTTCGAAAAAGTTGACAGTGAACCATACAACCTTCGAATGGAGGCGTGAACCATACAACCTTCGAATGGAGGCGTGATCTCTTCTATTCAATCTAATTTGTATCGCCAAATTACTTTGAGATGTTTAATACAGAATTGGATAATAGGTCCTCTCTCGGATCGCTTGTCTCTTTCCTTCGACTAGTATTGCAGTAGATATATGACACGTAACTTAAAGAAGTTGTCTCGAGGAGATATCGGCGTGGATACAAGTAGAGGCAACTTTGATCAAGGTTGCTAGTTGATGTCATTTCCGCTCTACGTCATTCAATAGGTATAAAATTATTTATGTCTTATTTTCAATTATGTTTGCATGTGTGTGTTTCTTTAGATGAGTTTTTGCATAATTAATGATAAATGTATTTATTATGCTTCTGTTATCATGATTTAGGAAATCAAAATTTTAAATTACGCATGTAAAAATCCAACATAACCAATCTTTAACCACACCCGCAAAAGAGAATGGAAAAGCTTGTAACTTGATGTCTTCTTCTATAATGCCATATGATTTCATGGTTGAAGAAATCATATGAAATTCCGTAGATGTCTGTTGGAGTTTTTTCACGCTAAACCATGAAATTTTGGCAGAAGATGTATGATTCAAGATCATAGCTCATAGTCCACATCTATCTCTGGATATTGAATGCATAACAACTGATAAACCACGTCTGAGGTTGCAAGCTCCTTAAGCATTCTAGTGTTGTTTGCTATTTCACTTTTACAATCTAAGAAACTATTAATTGAAATGATAGATGATCCCATCTGAGATGTCTATAAAGCGTGAAATATCTTGTCAATTTCTAGGTCATATACTGCGCGTTAAACAAACAAAATTAGAAAGCACAATGAATAAAAAGAACAAGGAAGAATTATTGCAATGCCTAAAGATTAACAAACAACATATGCGATTATCCCCGATAAAAGTGCCAAAAATTGATAGTTGTGCGTGTATTGTTCACACTACAATATCAACGTAATTACTGAACCCCTCACATACTAACATAGTATAGAGGCATGGCCCAGATTATCTTTCAAGGATGCAATGATGGATGCCATCCCTAGATAAGATCTTCGTGATGGTTTGGGGTTCAAAGAACAATTAAGAACAACTCAAGTAAAGCAAACACACTTAAAAGAAACCTAATGCTTAACTATGATCATTACAATGGAACTAAAACAAACTTACATTACAATGAAATCATCTAACTAACAAGCATAACTTACAACTCAACAAGAAAAATATTGCAAGAATTTAAATTAAAAAAATTGCAAGACTAAAGTGAAACTAATGTAAGGAGTATTTCATTAAACGTAATGTAATCATGAATTAATTGCGACTAAGTATCAAATTCAAAGGTAACAATTAAATGTAAGGAAAGTAACAATGACAATCAACAAATGACAAGAACAATACAACCCAATGACAACTATTAGATGGTCGTGGCTCGCGGACGAAGATCCTCACGGATGTAGACTAGTGGAGACTCGAATCAAGCCTCCGTTGTCGGAATGATGGTGGAGTGGAATAAGCTTCAAAATCATCGAACTTGAGGACAAAATGAAGCTCTTCCTAAACCGATTGAACTCATGAGTTGTCGTTGGAATCAAGACAAATTCTCTCCTTCTAAACTGAAGAAGAGAGGTGAAGTTGTCAGAGTGGTGAATGGAGATCGTCAAAGGTTCTTCAGATGGATGAGCTTTGCTCTTCTAAATTGAAGAAGAGATGTGGAAGATGGAGATGCGGATGAGAGGGGAGATGGCATTCTCTCCCCCCTTTGTGTTAGTGTAGGTTCAGGAGGAAAATCGTGATACTGAGCCACCCTCGTCCATGAGATTAGGGATCTTCAAAAAAGGATGACTCAGATCTAAATGAACGCCCCAGATCACTCCAGATCTAAGTAGATGAATCAGATTATTCCATCTGAATGGGTGGCTCAAATCACTACAAATCTAAGTAGATGAATCATATCACTCCAAATTAGACTTTCCCTTTAACCCTAGACTTAAGCTAAAATTGGTTTGTTCGAGTCTAGTGTTAAACTCATCTTTAATTCCCTACAGGACAAAATGCACATTTTTAGATATAATTCCAAAAATATAAGAAAAATTACTTTGAAGCTCCAAATAGATTCAAACTCATAAAATATGATATAGATGAACAATTAATCATATAAGAGGATTAAAACGTCAAACATGAGAGCAAAATAACATATCAAATTATCGGTTATCAATCAAGCATTTCTGCTACTGCCTATGTCGGTCAAGCCCCCTGGTCGTTGTGCTAGGGTAGATTTTATTTCTCCTAATCTTTGCTCAAGTTGAGCATTTCTCTTGATCTGTATGTCAATAGAGCCCTCTAGTCATTGTGCTAAGGTGGATATTTTTCTCCATCTCTACATCGGTCTAACATTTCTCTCGGTCCTTGTGTCGATTGAGCCCCTGGTCATTGTGCATGAATTCTATTTCTCTCGATCTCTACATCGGTTGAATATTTCTCCCAATCCCTATGTTGCTCAAGCCCCTTATCATTGTGCCAGGGATTCTATTTCTCTCGATCTCTACATCAATCGAACATTTCTCCCAATCTCTATGTCGGTTGGGAATTTCTCCTCGTCTCTATGTCGGTCGAGCCTCTTAGTTGCCATGTCAGCATAGATTATATTTCTCTCGGTCTTTGTGTCATTGTAGTATCTCTCCTAGTCTTTGTGTTGGTCAAGCCTCTCGGTCATTATGTCAAGGTGGATTCTATAATTCTCTTGATCTTTGTGTTGGGATCGACTTGGTTTATCTTGGTCTTTGTGCTAGTTATGCTCTCTCAAGATTGACTTGTTTATCCCGACCTCTTAGTCGTGGATCTAGTCTTTTATATTGTACTTTTCTCAGCTTTGTCAGTCTTCTAAGTCGAGGGATATTCTTTGTTACTATACCTCCCTCTACGACCTCAGCGGAATCAAGCACTTCTTCCTGGCATACACGAGATCAAAAAGGATTCCCTTATTATATTCTCACTGATTTCAATGGGGTTGAGTGAGCCTTTTTATATTTTCTCCATATTCACTTAAAGACTTGGAATGAATCTCTTCCTCCTTAACCCATGACTTTAGGATTGACTCTTTCATACCGATCAAGTTTGTTCTATGTTCACACATAGACTTTTATTATTTAAGTTGAGTTTATTACATATTCATATATTTCCAAATCTTTTGAAGCACAAAGGCCTCATGAAGAACATCGGAACCCCTGCCACTGCATCTATGGCTCAGTCGCTTGAGTCACTCCCACTGGATGACATTTCAAGTCATTTACGATTACTCAACATCTTGAGGGTCCCATCTAGCTCAATGACCTAACTCCCCGACTCCTCAAATCATTCACAAGTACTCAACATCCTAAGGGTCCCATCATGTCAATGACTTGACTCCCTAAGTCAGCTTCTTGAGTTTCTCTTATAATCATTCGCCGAGCACCCCGTATTTCGTACAAGATAGTCTCACAAGCTCTTTAAGTTGGCTTCATTCAACTCTACTCTTGAGTCCGACTTGAAGGGGGGAGTAGTGTTATGCTAAGGAATAATTTTCCTCTAGTGTGACAGGTTTGGCATATATGATCGGTTCCCCTTTGGCAAACCCAATACATGTGATCCCGCTCTAGGTTAGAATTGGGCATGACCCGCACATGACCCATAATCATAATCTACAAAATCAAAATCTAGTAACCCATTAAGATTTGAAGATATAATTCTATAAAAATAGTAAATAATAGTGGAAAAGGAATCTTCTTTTTGGTATAACATCCTAACTCTTTTTTTTTTTATATTTTTTATTATTTTATTTTCTTCTATAGTACTCATGATAACTTAAGCATAGAAGAAGTTTCGTCAAAATGATTTCCAACGAACCCTCTGACACGTGCTAATTTATGCACAAGCATTGTCATTAAGGTCTTATAAAAAAACAATAAATTTTTGCTGCATCCATAAAAAAATTCTCTTATCTTCAAAAGATAAAGAAATATATAAAAGATAAGAAAATTTAAAAAAAAGTGCTTCCTTCATACAAGTTATTTTCCTAAAAAGAAATGCTATGTTTTTTATTAACCAACTGTTTTTTTTCAAAAATATAATTTTTCATTGCGCTGAACACTCAAAACAATCTATAAAAAAATCCTCAATAATAGTTCTATCAGCATATAAAGCACACTTTGCAAAAATGAAATAAAATCTAAAGTCTTCTATTATTAATTTTTTTCCCAAGTAGTTATTCAGAACGGAATATACTTATGAATTCGCTGTTGAAACAGCAGCATGAATCGAAGCGACAACTACAATGACGACCCCGCGGTATCTTCCCAGCATATTCTCCTGCAAGGAATCCCCATGATTCCCTCCGCGATCCCACAAGCACCTCCAAGGAGCATCTCTACCGTCCGTCCTGCTCCAAACAACATCCTGCCCCTTCGTCCTAGATAGCGAATCCCACCGCCGAATATTCAAAAATTGTTCCGTCATCCCTCTCCTTTACCTCCACCGCCACCCCCTTCCTCCGGCTCATCTCCATCTCCCGTCGCCGACGCGCTGCGCCATTTATGAACCACTCCGCTTGCTTCTCTACCACAAACATGGCGATGATGGAGCGGCCGGCCCAGGGGTGTCTCGGCGACTACATCAGGGCGCTCGAGGAAGAACGTAATAAGATCGAGGTGTTCCAGAGGGAGTTGCCTCTTTGTCTCCAACTGATCACGCAAGGTATTCCCCTGGCTCCATCCCGTGCCTTTCTATGGGATCGATTTCATCTTCACAATGAACTCGATGTGACGATCTGAGACATCGTTGCAGCGATCGAGACTGCGAGACTGCAGATGGCGAATAATAGGCCGGTTCTGGAAGAGTCGCTTTCTCTCAGGCGGAGCCCCACGTCGACGGAGGAGGAGGACGAAGCTCCATCGGAGACTAAGCCCGATTGGTTCATATCGCTCCAGCTCCAAAATCAAGTGAGCGATCTTGACAAGTAACACAGTTAGTTGTTGCTTTGATTTGATCTGATCTAAGTTTGCGTTTGAAGGAGTGGCCGAAGAAGCCAATAGCGGTGAGCCTGAAGAAGACGGGTGGAGGCGCATTCCGGCCATTTGAGAGGGAAAATCGCAGAGCCACCACGCCGGCGGTGACGGCAGCGAGCAGCTCCGCCACTGTTATTGCTGAGGGCGATGGTGATGATGCTGAAGACGTTGTCGTGGTGGATAAAGATAAGGGGAAGAAGGAAGGTGAGGCTCAGTCTCATCGGAAGGTGAGGCGGTGCTGGTCACCGGAGCTCCACCGCCGCTTCCTCAGAGCCCTCAACCACCTCGGAGGCTCCCACGGTAGTAATAATGCCGCAATCCAACTACAAATCAATCATTTTAAGATCTAATTAAACTTGGATTCATGGATGGCAGCGGCGACGCCAAAGCAAATCAGAGAGCTGATGAAGGTGGACGGTCTCACCAACGACGAGATCAAGAGTCACTTGCAGGTCAATTTGATCGTTGATTGATGAAATCCGTAACCTTTCGATCCAGAAAGTTTGAAGCTTTGGATTTTGTTTTTGGTTGATCAGAAATATAGAATCCACCATAGGCGACCGAGTCCGGCATCTCAGAGCAACAGTAGCCATGGCTATCAGCAACCGCCACAACTTGTACTGATCGGAGGAATCTTGGTTCAGCCTCCGGAGTACGTGGTAGCCACCGGCGCCGTCGCACAACCGGCTGCTATCTATACGCATGTGCTATCAAATCTGCCTCCACCGGATGCCGGCGTCAACGCAACCTCCCCAGCAACCTCGGCAACTACTGCAAATTCCGCTTCCATCTAACTCATCGGCGATATAGATTGCTGGGTTTTTTTTTTTAAATTCTGCAGGGAGAGAAAATGATTTCTGTGATCGAAGATGAAAAGAAAAATGTACAATTAGTGAAACAATCAAGATAAATGCATACAAGGGCTTTCGTCTTGTCAGTTGTGAGCAACTCATCACAAACTGTCTTTTCCATGATGGTAATTAAGGTGTTCTTTTGATTTTTCTCTAGAATATTTTTAAATTCACAAACCTTTTTTCCATATTTTTAAATTCACATACATTTTTTTACCATGATGATAATTAAGGTGTTCTTTTGATTTTTTTTTTCTCTAGAATATTTTTGAAGTCACAAACCTTCTTTCCCTGATTGAAATGGAATGTCTTTCAAAAAATAAATATTTAAGATATAATAATAATAAAATCTTATTTGTAAAAATTAAAAGGATTTATTTTTTATTATCTTCAAAGGAACATCCCGTATTAAAAAATTATCAATACAAATAAAATAATTAAAATGAACAAAATATTAGATGTTTTTTTATGATGGTAAAGTACTATTAAATCTTAAATGAAAATTTTATAAAACAAGTCAAACCTACTATATTATATTAAATTAAATATTAGGTTATAAAATGAATATACTAACAGATCACCACGAGAGTTACAAAAATAAAAATATTAAAGTGGTATACAGATATATATAAATAAAATAAAATAAAAATAAAAACATTAAAAAAAATCCACAAAAAACTCACATTGAAAAGGATATGTATATATACTTAAACGATAATAAACATCCAATTAAACAATGTAGAACTATAATAATACTCACGTTAATCAAAAATAATTATAAAAGACTTAAGTAATAATGATAAAATAAAATAAAATTCATTTAAATATAAATAAAGATACAATCAAACCTAATGACATAAGAAGTTTCATATAACTTTTATAAAAATTGAATAGTTGGTATACTCAACCAACTCAAATATTAGCTAAAACTACTACACATAATATTAGCTAAAACTACTGCACCATAGACCAATTATGTATGACAAAGGATACTTAGAAGAAAGAAACTTCAAATAAGAAATCCTTAGAGGAAGCAGTTTTATTGATAATAAAAAATATACCCTCATAATCTTTGCCCAATTTGAATTTGTTTACTTGTCCTTTCCCTTCAATTTTGTACAATGCATAAAGTTCAAAAAATCATCTTAATGATCAAATTACAATTTTTCTGAAGCAAAATATTGGCATTCTTGACATGCCAAAATTTGACCCCATTTTTTTTGGAAATTTTAGGAACTCTATAAATGAAGAAAGATTTGATGACCACAAAAAGAAACCTGAGTATCTGTTGATGCGGCGGTGAGCTACTTATTGGGGCGGCAACAAATCTGGCAATAAATAGAGACAATTTGCAAGCCATTTGTGTGGAATCAAATGCTGGAGCAGAGGGTTTGAGACATTTTCCACCTCCCTATCTTATATTTAGATCATGAACCTTTTACAAACTTACAGATGTTGGTCACCAAAGGAAGCAAACCAGTGCGATTTCCAATCCAGTTTGCCTCAACGATTGATCTTTTTCTCTATGATGACAGAAATCACCTACAGTTAGCGCAATAATGGCAACAAGTAGATGGGGCTTTGGAACCAGACCCAGAAGAATCAAATATTGCCATGGCCAGCTTTGACAAGGAAAAAAAAAACTTTGAGGACTTCAAGACATCTATTGTCAATGTTAGTTTAAGAATTGAATTGTTTCGTCTCTTGGACAATACCTGAATCCAATTGCTGCGTCTCCAGGCCACTTCCTGAATCCAGTTGTTGTGCCTCTTGCCCAGTTTCTGAGTTTCTGCTTCCACAAGGACCTAGGAAAATAGATAAAATGACGACTCTCAAAGGATTCGAGCAGTATTCCTCCAGCCCTGAGGCTCATAAGATAAAATAATACCTTCATCACCCTCCATGTCTGAGCAACTTGAAGATGGATCGTTGGAGGAATTATTGCCAGCACTATGCAATAGCACTGACTTTTGCCTCAGTGAGCTTCCCACGTTCCTCTTCCTGTTTTGTAAATGAACTGTGTCTTAGAAAAGTGACAACAAACCAAAGGAACAGATTGTTCTAACCTGCTATAATCATGAGTGTAAATCATTATTGATCAAATGATTTCAATTGATAACTTTAAACTAACCTCATAAATTTAAGACCTTAAACAAAATGGAGCAACCCTTCTGGAGTTTTCACTCAATTTTTCTGTTATTTATTTATTTATTTTGCTTTCCAGCTTGAACAAGACATTGGATACCAATTCCAATCGAATCAACAAGACCAACCAATCAGATATGGTAAATTGTCATACAAAGAGATAAAAAAATCAAATTGTTACACGTATGGCCAATCATAATGTTATATATGATTATCCAAGTCAAGACTCCAGAGTATCCAATCATTAGTTCAAACAAAAGAACTATCTCAGTTTTTGCATTATTATTTAGCAGAAAGAGAGGGTGCAGAAAGGGGAAAGCTATAGGGAAGTCGTTTTGGAGGCTGTGTTGACATTCATTCCTAATTATAATAGTTAAATAACAAAAAGCAATCAGGGTTAGTAAGCTCAACTTGAACTTATTCAAACCAAAACTAACATTTCAATTTGAACTGACCGTTGTACTTGTTGACTTGGGGTCGTTTGACTAGGAAACAACGCTAACAAATATTAGTTCACAGTTTGTTTCATACCGCAAAAAGGAAATATCTCTCTCCACTAATTTATCTTCCTCTTCTCTATATGCATACCATTTATCCTCAAGCATCACCGAATCCCAACTCCGTAAAACTGCAAAAGAATAGAGGCACATATCAACTGTCCTATAAGAACACATAGAAGGCAACATAATAATTTTAGGAAGAAAAACCTTGGTGTAAGATATTGGAGCCACCATAATAGCTTCCCAGTTTCCAATAAACATGTCCCTCTCCTTCCAAATATATAGACTCCGTCCGTACAGCATGTCGGCATATGCTATCTAAATCTGTTTTACAGATGAAAAAGAACTCATAGATTCAAAGTGGGTGGCAGAGATGATTTATCACTCAGTCAAAAATATCACTCCGAAGACAATGCCAGAGGTAGCAAGAAAAAGAAAGGTGCATGCATATACATTATAAAGTCCAAACTAAGCAATTACAGGATAAATGAACTCAGCCAGATTAGAATTACATAATAGCATCTTTGCAGCGCAGTGAGTAATGAGGTACTGATAGAACTATTCTGCCCAAGAAGTTAAGTCAAAACCAAAAAATGGTATCTTGCAAGTTACTAATAATATTGATTTTATGTCTTAAAAGAGAACCCCCTTCATCAGAAATATATATGGTATGATTTTCTTATAAGTTTATAAAAAATGTAGGGGGAAAGCCAATTAGCAAATGTGCTTGAAGGAAATAATGTGTTCAAGACTGTTATGTTTAGAACTAAAAATTTAACTTCATATTTCTCTATTGGCTGAACAGTGAGTGATAGAATGGACTTGCAGAGCAAGTTTTGACAATGTAACTATAATTAAATTTTCATTCTGTTTAATGTATAAATAGCGGGAACACTTTTCATATGTCTGTATTAGAGTTATCTAGAAATAATATCTCACTAGCTACAGCATTAGTGGAGAATAGTAGTGGGAGGCAGCAAAAGGCCAAAGATTCATTGATATCTTGATATGATTACACAAATGATGCCCAGACTTCTTTTTCTAACTCTTCTTGTATTCTGTAACTACGGAAGGCTTCCGAAACAAAGAGAAAATGCGTACAAAAGAAATATCTAACAAGAACAAGGTTATCATACAGAGAATTGATAGTATTACAAAACCTTTGGATTCATCTCAGATGCAACTAAAACTTTTGCTAAAAAATGATACACAAACTTCTTACACAAATGTAGCGGTCAATCATCACAACTGAAGAATAGATATGTATTCAGCCAATATTGATATGTTATATCATTGGTTCAGCACACAAATGGCTATTATGGTGATACATCAACAAAGAGAAGAATTGCATGAGTATAAAACGTACTCTTTGGTAATTGTTCCATTATCTCTTGCTTCTCTGCATGTGCTTTCTCTGTCTCTGCTCTTATCTGTGACATAAGATTTTCATGGCCCTCGCTAGAAATAGGTCCATTTAAAGAAAGTGTTCCTTTGGCCATTTCGTCCTTCAGTTTTTTCTTTAAATCCTTTTCCTGCAGAAAATCTACAAGTTCAACAACTAAAAATCAAACTAGTAATAAACATTTTAAGGCCTTTTTCTTTCAGACACTCCCTGAAGAAAACCAGCATTCTATTTGGGACAACAAACCTTTTTGTTAGCTGCAACAATTGTTCCTTTAGCTTCCTTTTTCCTTTCAATGTATCTTTGATTCTCCCCATCGATCCAGTCCCGCAATTCCCTATAAAGGATTGATTAACAGCGACAACTAATTGAACATGTTCATAACAACCAAGACATTAACACATACTTGGTCTCTAGTGTCCTATCACAGAGAAGGTTCAAGAGTTGGAGCTTATCTGATGGAATCCAACTGTCATATTCCAAACAACCCTCATCCAAAACTTCCAGAGGGGCCTTCCAGTCACCGTCAGAGTTATTTAAACATTTGATAACTAATTGTAACCATTTATCTTCATTCATTGTTGAATTTGAGACAGACCTATTAAATTGAAAATAAGAAACAGTAGGAAAATACGAACATTTTTAATGAACTTAAGAACAAATTAGCACACCTATCACCCTTGCCATTTTGTATAAATGACACTAGTTTTATATGGAACTTTACAGTAGAGGAATACTGTCCTCTGCGCCCAACAGATCCTTTAGCAAGTTCCCCAAGAACACTTTCAGGTTCTCCCTTCTTTATATCAAGTACCTAAAGGATGGAAATTTCATTAATATAGAAACCAAGATGAATCATATAGCCTGATAATGTTTCGTTTCTGACAAATAGTTAAGTAATAAACTCAGATCGCATATAGCCAAATTCATTATGAGTTATTAATTGATACTAAGAAATCAAGAATGTGATTGGCATGTTAATTTTTTGCTAAACAAAGTTCTTGCATTGTTAATTTTTTTTTAATAAGCTGGACTCCTTACAATCTTTCCATAATTATTCTCATTGCTCAAATCTTCATCATCTATAACTTTTTTGGTTTTTCCTAAATTATGATATCATGATATAAATAAGATGATGGAAAATAGGATGTTAATCAACAAACCAATCAAATTTCAGGTTCAAACTTGGAGATAATCATAAGCAGACCATCCAAACTGGCAATCAATATTAGCATATACGAAATTCATTCAAGGTTTCAAATCACTATTCGGCATTAAGCAACAGTGAGTCAGACTAATCCATTTTCTTAGGGGATAGGTTGAAATGTTCCACTCTACAGAGGGAGGAAAGAATGAGTATGGCTGACTGACTGAACAGGAGTGAGCGAGGGTGACAACTAAACCGGAGTGAGGGAGGGTACCCCATGTTATCGAATCAGGACCGAACCAGCTGGTTCTCTTGGAGAAAAAACCAGACCCAGGACCCAATCCAATCTGGTGGTTTACTTGAATCAGATGTGCATGTGTCCCAGAACCAGCTGATTTTTGTCAAAGATGGAAATTTCCAAGAATATGCTTCATTGTCATTTGATAATGCAGGTATAAATCTTTCAATAATTAAAATAATACTCTTAAAATAAAGTATTCTCTTTGTTGCACTGAAACACTTAAACCAAAGTGGTCTCAATATCTATCATATCAATCATTTTGACAGTGATGTTTTATCCAAAAAAAAAATCATATTAAAGATTATTTAACTTTTGATTATCATATATAATTTCACATCTTTATAACTTTTCTTGTATTGTAAATTTGTGATGATTATGTTTTTTAATAAAAGTTGTAAAATTTTAGTAGGTTTTTAAAATTAATAATCAATGGCTTATCATAGCTATGATTAAATATTACACATTCCTGGTTTTATTAATATATATTTTTAGGTTCTAAAATTAAATATGTATTTGTATTAATTAATTATTAGATATCTAATTTTTGGTTCCTAGTTAGCTTGGCTAAGTTGAGTTCCTATTCAACATGCAGTTCAACCAATTGAGCCTGGTACGTCCAATAAGCCAATGACCCTTTTCCAGCCAATTTCGAGTTCAGTTCTGCTAACTATGAGAGTAGCAACCTAAACTGGGTAAGGGAGGGTACCTCATGAAATAAAGGGAGAGTACCAACCAAAATCAAGGGAGGGAGGGAGGGTACCAATCAAAGAAGTATTCTATAATAAGAAGGTATTTTAAGTATATGTAGCAAATAATAAATAAATTTCATTTAAGTGTTAACTCAATTAAGCAAACTTCAAATGTTCCATATAGACAAATTAGACGGAATAATAATTCCCATTCTAGATAAAATAAGCTTTAATGTACAATTGTTTTGCTTCATTTAGCATTTCTCCATTTACCTATTTTTTATGTTACTCATGCAAAATTTTGAAGATAGAATATTTGCATATACCAAACGTGCTAACATAGCATATATTTCCATGTCAAAAGAAAATCAATACAACATATATCTTAAAAATGAATAACCACAATTTTTGTCTTTAGCAATGGAATTTAGGCTAAATCCAAATTCAGACTACTCTACAAAGTGATATGAACAGAGTTTCTTTGCCAAAAGGTTTTAGGGCTCCTTCTATAGTTGGCTGTCAAGGTGATCGCTCAATCTAGTAGTAGGCAAGGCGAAGACACTACCAAGAGCCTAGGTGTGCAGTAACAGTGCATTAGCAGCCACTAGATAGACCAGGGCAATGCATGCAATGAGCTCAATTAGAACAATGCATGTTAGGACATCAAACAAGCAAAAACAACTGTCTAGTAGAAGGATCTAGAGGACCATCCTTTGTGATCAAGGAGTGTCAATCTATGGATCATACACCAACCCAGTTGAGGTATGCCAAGTATATGGATCAATTGACCTCGATGTGTGTAGGGTTGGGCATTATGTACAGAACTTCTCTAAATCCAACTTGAGTGTTCATAATGAAGCAATAGAGAAAGTTGACAATAAGCGGGAGATCTAGAGGATGTCGACAAAATCATGCGATCCAACAAATCCATCATGGAGATTGCATATTATCCTCACCAACTTTAGCAATAAATTATCGGATGTATATACAAGTGCCTAGCTCTACTTTTTGCTAATTTCTATCTTTCATAATGGCATCTAGACAAAAGCTAAATCGAGAGTGCTGAATACAAAACAATACACTATTCTAACCAATACACATGGAAATAGACTTTTTTCTTGTAATATTTTAATTCATTGCTTATGTAATTTTCAAAGTCGTTTTGAAAATTTTTAAGAACATAAAAAACAAAAAAGTATACAAAAGAACATACCATCTATGTGGATTATGGATTGCATAGCCCGCAAGCACAAACAACCCACTGGTCAAGCACATGATGGTCATGAGCCTACGCTTATACTCATGCTAGTGTGATGAATGCAACCAAATCCCTTCTAAGGATTTTAACTTCAATTTTTAAAGGATTGCATGTTTTTAGATAGGGATTGTGACAGCAGCTCAAGGTGCATGCTAAGACTATTAAAGACTATGCCCCATGGTGTGGTGGTAAGAGGCGGGATGCTTTCCCCAAGCAACCAGAATTCGAAACCCACACAATGCATGCATGCAAAGTTCGAACAACTAGTGAAGCTAGGGCACCACATCAAGAATCACCTCACTTTTTGGATTTACTTAGTTGCCAGAATGTGAGGTCAGACCGTCCACCTCAGAATTAGTCAGTGTAAGCTGGACACCTAGTATTAAAAAAAAAGAAAAAAAAAGACTATTAAAGACTAGACTACTTGTAGAATTGAAGGTTTTCATATCAAGTTCTTTTTGTGGAATGCATGAGAACATTACTAGTATTCACCATTAATGTTTAGAGAGGAGCCTACAAAACATGGTAGTCAAGTTTGTAGTCAGAACCATAGGATCTTATGATCTTCTAACCCAAATTGACCTAAGCAATCTAGATATTGTGTAGGTTTTGAATCGGACTAAAATCTTATGAATCCATGATCTATAATTCCTACATATGATCTTGATTACAATAACCCTAACTATATGAATTGATTTACTTTCTTATAGTCATTTAAAGTTTGACATTTACCAAAAGCCGATAAACTTTTGGGGTCATGTCCTTTGAGAATATGTTTAATTAATTGAGATTCTTTTAACTCCTAATTAGAAAATAGCCTTTTATTTATGTTATTGTCATTCATTTAGATAACTAGCATCAATCACTCATCTTATAGAAGTTGTTTACTTGTTACATTAAGATACAACAATCCAAGAATTATATTGAATTGTTCATATATTTACTATGTAAACAATTTCAAATATGGTTCATGATGTTTGAATGATAAAAGTAGAAAATGTTCATATTACTATTATCATATATAAAAAGTTAATACATATTATAAATTATAATAACTAAATATAATAGTTATACAATTCATTTTAATGAAATTGTACGATGTTACAATCCTAAACTTTGATGCAATAACCCGAACTTATAGGCTTCTTCTTATTTCCAATGAGGATCATGATCCTAAAACCTTGTGGGGAAGATAAAGAGTTTTCTTTTGAATGATGCAAAATAGTTGCGCAAATATCTTTCTGTTTTTTTCACTCACATTTTAAAGACTTAGGATTCTCAAAACATATACACTTAAAATCAAATTTTATCATTATTGTTTTTCTTTTGTGTGATGACATTTGGCGTTTTATGTGTTGGCAATGATTATATATTGTTTCTATCATGGGATATGAAAGATCTTGCAATGTTGCTTAACAATTGGTAGATCCATAGTCAATCTTGGAAAAATGGTTTGCAATAGGAGATTGGGGTATTTACTTTATTGGATATACTAATATCAATGTTATCTTGTTAGCGTTGATCCTAACATGACTCAATTACAATTCACATAGAGCATGAAAAAAGTCCCCATTAATATTAGATAATTCTACTTAAATTTATATTGTCAATCAAAGGCTTTTTTTTGTTCTTTTCCCAACCTATGTTAGTCGGACTTCAATACTAATATCAAGATACAAGTAAGGATCTGAGTGTTTGACACGTGATTTTTTTTCAAAGAGGAGCCACAAAGACTCATAAAACATAGTCCAAATTTAAGGCATGAATACAAGGATATGGTAATAATATAGCTAAAATAAATATGTTAATACATTTACTATATATGTTTTCCATACGCTAATCTTCACCTCTACCCAACACCGCCTGAGGCATATGTTCTGCACCCTCTCATGCAACACCACCCTCCTAAATGACGTCACTATTATGCAATCCTCCTTACACGACACTACATGCAACATGCACCTCTCTTATGATAACTCTCCCTTCTCTCCATGGATCTTCTTCCCTCCCTCTCATGATTTGAGATGTTCGCGAGAAAGTAACTTCCTCGTTTGAATCTTCTTTCTCATACTTTTGTTTTTTTGTCCCGTAGATAGAGTCCAACTTGTCGAACTCGCATTTTTATACCACGTTTGTCATGCCGAGATTGATATAGATATGGGAAGGGGTAATAATGAGTCTAAATAAAAAACCTCCTACCATAAATAATTAAAAATGAATCACCAAAGAGAATTTAGATTACAAGTTTGAGGTGAAAAGTTAGCTTTTTCAAAACTATAGACAGTTTTTATCCTCCACATGATTATGAGGGTTCTCTCACAGTTTACATATGAATCATTAGCAATGTTACAAAGTGAGCTCTTCTATCATCTGCTCTTATACATGTTTTTCTAACTCAAATGCTCACAATAACAGAAATAAGGAGCAACTTCACCAGACATATGATTGCAGGTTTCAAACCAAGCATCATGTCTGTAGTTTTATACTTCAAAATATATAAGTAAATTTATGTTATTTTTCAGTATTTGATATTAATTGTTAAATAACAGCATGATCAACACATAAATTGTCCAACTAAATAAAAGTTATCCTCTATACTATTTTGAGTGTGTTCTCATGGTCTACATGCAAGTGCGTTGCCTCTTTATCTTAAAATGACAAAGTGAGAAACTTTGTTATATATAGTAACAAAACTGTCCACACTCCTCTTCCATCTGTCCTTGTGCATGCTTTTGTTAACTTAA
The DNA here is from genome assembly GCF_044706935.1 of Curcuma longa. Lineage (NCBI taxonomy): Eukaryota > Viridiplantae > Streptophyta > Magnoliopsida > Zingiberales > Zingiberaceae > Curcuma > Curcuma longa. The sequence goes on from NC_133881.1 coordinate 6,929,994, forward strand.
ATACTCACAACAGCAGAAAAATAGAGGACAATTTCATCAAAGATATCATTTGCAAGTTATAAGCATCAAAGAAATATAGATTTAGTTCCTATATAGAATATCATAACCACACTAAATAAACATAGTTAGTGGAAACGTTATGAATTATGATACATTAACATACCATATTTTATTATCAGTAGAATGCCTAAATAATGATCAGTTTTCCAAATAAAACTTTACTTCAATTGCAACTTAAATTTGTACAACCACTCAGCGACCTAAATTTGTACTGCCATTGAGTGAGAATCATTCATAGCTCCTACCAAAGTTGCATACAAAGTTTCAGTCAGAGCAGTATTATTTGGAAAATAGCAGAGTAGAATATGCAACAAAGACACTACAACAGTATCACAATTATTCACAAATCCTTGTTTAACGTGATGGTTGACTGTAACCACAGTAGTGATGCAGCAATATACCTCTGAGAATGCATTGCAGAATTCCAAAAATTGCAAGGCTGCTCCAACATCCTCCTCTGCCCATGCAGACCCTGCAACCTCTGTTAACAATTGACCCTGAGGAATCACAATTGCCACATTGCCATCAGAATTATACATGGGGGAGTCTGCATGCCTTCGTTTCTTTGAAATTGTTTTAATGTTTTTATCATCTGATCCAGAAGATTCAGGATCCCTTAGTTCATTGAGGCAATTCTCTTGATCAAGGATCCTTCTAGGAGACATTGACAGCTTAAAAACCAAATGCAAACTGTTCAGCAATAGAATCCAAAGAATAAAACATAGAAATTAGAGAGTGATGTAACACCTTTTCAGAGGTGTCCATTTTTGAACTTCGTAATCTGTTTGCAGTATTTAAAACATCAGATCCCTGCTTCAATAGCAGTTCATGGACCGAAGTAAATCCAGTAGACTTTGCTCTGTGGATTAATATTCCAGTCGGTTGGTGACCCTTCTTTTTCCTATAAAATCAAAACATAGACATTTTTAAGCAAGAGAAAGCAATACCATGCATATATTGTTTAGCAACGGTAGTGTATCTAGTGAGACTGTCTGCCGCGATAGAAGATAAATTACATGCATAAACTGCAGTTGCAATCACCACGGCATTTGGGACAAATCCAACTCTCCAGCAAAGAAGCATCCTCAGGTTTCTCCCCGTACCTGAATCACCAAAAATCACGCCATCGCTTACCTCTGACCAAAACCAAAGCCTCAAAAACTAATATATCCAAACGAACCTATTGAGGAGACATTTATGACAATACTTAATGGGGCAAGGTTTACCCCGCCGGATCTGCCCACACGGCGCTGAGAAGTCCGTCCTCTTCTGCCGGCACTGCGAGTATTACAAAAACAAAAAACACAAAACACGAACGATAAACCCGGGATCAACAGAAGCAAAGATATCGCCGCGAGTGTTTTCAGCGCACCTGATGGCAAGTCTTCCGCTTCTCGGGATTGTCAGCATGGACGTCGAGGCCCGGAGCGACGAGTGGATCGAAGGGCCGGGCGGGGGAGGACGCAGACGCCCCATCCGGCTGGATGCGTTCTTCGGCAGCGAGGCTTCCGTCAGGGGCAGGGGAGTTCTGTGGCACGGCCATTGAATCGGAGACGGTGGTCGGAGGCTGGACGAAGGATCTAGAGGAGACTCGAGAGTGCTATCTACTAGGGAAGACCAGCGCGAGGACGAGGTAGGAAGAGAGGAGATTTGAAAAATGAGGGAGATATTTGTTCGCTGCGACTGGGCGAATGCATTGGGCTCGATTTGAAATGGCGCCCTAAAATTTAGGGACGAAGAGATGTTTCATCCAGAAAAACAAAAACCCATAAATCGTTTTCGCACACGTAAAACTTACCTACTCTCTTTGAATGGTCTCAGTGCCCTCGTATCAGCCAATGGTTAGAAGGGTATATTGTAGGTAACGTAACGGCTGAAACCATGCCTCGTCCCCGGCGTCGAGTCGCTTCCTCTCTCGGCGTCTGGGACTCGGACGAGGCGGAGGACCAGTAACGACGACGAGAGGAAAACGTTGATCGCGTGAACGGTGGGTAGAAGAAAACTGCCGTCGTCAGTCTGGTATAGTAATTATTTGTATTTAATAATATGTCATACGAATAATTATGTAAAAGTTAAAACTATTTTTTTATTATCCTCAAACACTAAGCTCCATATTAAAAAATATATCAGAAGAATATTTTAACCTAAGTTTTTTTTAAAAAAAATTATCTTTTTTTATCTCACTGATCCAATAATATTATAGTAATTTTAATTAAAATTAATATAATTTTTTAAATTATTAAAATAAATTTTAACCAAGACTTCAAACTAGATGTCAAATTATTATATTGTATTTTTAAAAGAGAGTTGTAAAATATTATTTATCTTCCCTATCTAATAGAGTTAGATTGTGTAGTAATTTAAAATTTTTATATATATTATAGTAGTTTTAATCAAAATTATTATAATATTTAAATGAGTTTAGGATAAAAATTAAGTTGGAAAGTTTTTTTTTCAATGAGGTCTCCCTTCTATAATAATAAAAAAGTTTTTTGTCCAATAACTATTTCAATCATTTATTAATTTTTAATGTTGGAAGGCACAAGCTTAAATTGTCAACTATATTTAAAAAATTGCAAAAGCTGAAATAAATTATTAATTTTATGTATTATATGAGATGTTTTGGAAGGCAATTGAATTGGTAAGGAATTCACGCATTCCTAGCTAAATTTGTGAAACGGAAAGTCAAATTAATAATGTCAACTAGGAGAAATGTATTAAAAATAGAAAAAAACTATTTACTCGTATTTAAATTAGAAGGCATTCACAAATTATTTATTTAATTTTAATACTTACTTCATTTAACATAAATATTATAATATAAATTCTGAATCCTAAATACTATACTTTAAATCTTAAATTTTTTAAAAAAAATTATATTAGATGCTCAAAAGGTGTGTAACATATCATTCACATCGCACAGTGTGAGACAAAAGATTTCAAACTCTCGGAAATATTTGAGTACCTGGAACAATAATAGTGTCATTTTTATTTTTATTTTTTATTTATTTTTTAGACTTAAAGTTAAGCTATTTAAAATTATTCTTTTAGGATTTAAAAGTTAAATTATAGTATTAATACAAAAAAAAAAAAATTAAATAAAAAAAATTAATTGCTCATAAAGTGTGTTAGATAAAAAGTACGGGATAACAATTCGATACATCTCATAAGCAACTAATTTTTTTCATTTAAAATTTTTTTTTATGCTTAATACTATAATTTAACTCCTAAATTTAAAAAAAAATCTTAAATGACTTAATCGTAAGTCAAAAAATAAATAAATAATAAAATAAAAAATGACATTGTTATTATTTTTGAGCACCCGAAAATCTTCTATCATGGTCGAGCACCCGAAATCTTCTATCGTGGATGAGTTCCGTAAGATAAGACACACAAAGTATCAAAATTATATATATTGAAAAGTATTAGTCAGAGATATATAGTGTACAGAATATATATATATATATATACAGGATTGATATCCTGCGCGATGAGTTTACGCGACTCGTGCGCGACAGCCGACGTGGCGAGAAGTTTCATTGTTCATCTCCGTCTGTCTAAAAATTTCCCGCCTAAACATCATTTTAATAAATAGACATATTTATCTATATGGAAACAAACTTACATCGCTATAATTGATTGATAATACAACTTTTCATCCATATTAATACCACATATTTTTAAATACATTTTAATTCATATTAAGCATAAACTTTAATGCTCAAATTATTATTATTAAATAATAAAATATAGATTCCTAATATATTGAATAACTTTAATGGTAAAAATAAAATTTTTCATCCATATTAATACCATAGATTTTTAAATGTATTTTAATTCATATTAAGCATAAACTTTAATGTTCGAATTATTATTATTAAATAATAAAATATAGATTCCTAATATTGAATAACTTTAATGGTAAAAATATAACTTTTCATTCATATTAATACCACAGATTTTTAAATGCATTTTAATTCATATTAAGCATAAACTTTAATGCTCGAATTATTATTATTAAATGGTAAAACACAGATTCCTAATATATTGAATAACTTTAATGGTAAAAAATACCATATGTTATAAATGAGGACGAGGTTGCATACACTCTATAAATTAAGATTGCAATATATTCATTCACTCACTTTAGACTGAAATAAAAAAATGGCTCCTCTGTTTAATCTCATCCGAGAGGTTAACCCTTCGAAAATGCAATGGGCGTTGAAACTCCGATTAGTTCGTTGTTACGATCTACCTTCATATGGAAACGGAGATTTTAGCTTGGAGTGTGTTTTTCATGATAAAGAGGTTGTATATTTTTTTTACGTATATATCTGATTACTGTTCTCCCTTTCTGTTCGTCGCCTGCAACCAGGAGGGAGAGAAGTCGATCGCCGTCTTCTCTGAAGCAGCGTCGCTCGTCGCCTGTCGCCGTCGAGTTCGAGCCGTCGCCTCCATCGCCAATCGCCTGAACAGAGTCGACGCCTCCTCCTCTCCCTTCTCTTCGGTGGCGGCAACCAGGGAGAAAGACGATTTTGCGTCTTCTTCTTCTTCTTTCCCTTTCCCTCTCTGTGCCCTAGCCGCAACCCAGAGTCACCCGTCGCCGGACAGCTGCTGTTCGTGGCGGTTGCTCGTGATCACGGCTAACGGACGGACGGAAAACCCCTTGCTCCGCCGGCTGTAAGGAAGAGGAAAAAGGGCTCTGGTTCCGGCAGTGTGTGTAAGGAAAAGGTAAGGGGTTGGCTTAACTTGATTTGTATGAGTTCTTGAGCCTGATTCTAGGTTTTGTTTTAGGAGTTTAAAATTGAAATCTTGGATCGGGCAGCAAGGGGGAGCAGAAGAATTGGAGCTGATCCGAATTTCTAGGGCAAGGGTTTCTGATTTGAGGTAAGAAGGCTTGTTTTCAGTTAATTTTGATTGGAAAACAATTAGGACTTATGCTGTTCCAGTCAGATTTGTTTCGGGGTCTAAGTTATGGTTGGTCTTAATGGAGTAGAGAATTTATGGGCATTTTTGGTGAATATGGTTGTGGTTGCGGTATGATTGTGATTAGATCCATGAATGAGGTTATGTTGAATTCTGTTTAGATTTGATTTAAAAGGGTGGATTTGGTTGGTTAAACATGGGTTGAGGTTAGATGTAATAATTGGTTAATATAACTAATTTAGTTAATTTGATAAGTGGTGTTAATTGGATCAATTGAATTATAGTATTGATCTAATCATGGTTGGGTTAAGTTTAACCCCGGGTTAAGTTAATTTGGTTGAGGTTAAATTAATCCTAAAAATCGAATAGGATTTTATTGATAGGAAAATTCATATATCCTTGTATTTAGAAATGTTGTTTATTCTAATTACAGGACATTGATTTGCTATCGGACTTCTGGATAGAGGTTTTCCTTACTGATTCGGACAACTTTCTAAAGGCGGGTACCTTGTCTTATCGTTTTAGATAAATCGTATGACATGTATAGTTTGCTATAGTTAGTAGTAATTCTTTCTATGCTATTATATCTGCCTTAGTAGTTCACTACTTGATCCATGTGATATACCTGTTCTATGCTACTTGTTGAGTTCCATGTGATATACCTGTTCTATGCTACTTGTTGAGTTCCACATCATCTTGATATACCTGTTTATCTAGTACTTGGTAGTTCCACATCATCTTGATATACCTGGTTATCTGTTACTTGGTTTAGTCCCACATCATCCATTTTAGGTATTGACCATATGTATATAGGCTCATCAGAGTAGCGATATACCTTTCTTTATTTGGCATGGATTACCTAGACCTGACATACCTTTTGTTATTGCATTGATTATCTACTGGATATACCTGGCATGCATTAGTGGCATGCACCATCCTTGCATTATTGCATGCTAGCGATCATCGGCTCCTCCTTGATAGTCGTAGTTGAGCCCGTCGCTAGTTACATGACCTGCACACACACTATTCATGGATTATTGGTACATCAGGATTATTGGTACATTAGGAGGGTGTGTGCAGTTGCTCTGTCAGGGCTCCCCTCGGCCGCATCAGAGGTATATGGTATTATAGTGCCGTAGCGTGGTAGCAATACAGGGATCCCTCCTTCGTACCATGAGACGAGGAGATGAGAGCTTTGCTCCCCCATATTATTTGGGGCAAGAGGATAGGTGTACTCCGCCAGCATCCTGTCCACTCGGTCACTGAGCAGTGATGGCAGAGTGCACAGTTGTCATAGCCCTATCCACTCGACCTCACCATCGTGGTGACGGTGGCTGACTGGCGTTAGGGGTGACCATGTCATTGCATCATGTGCATACTGCATGGATTGCATTGTTTGCTGCATTTTATTTGCTGCATATGTTTGACATGCACATACAGGAGGCCTTATGCATTTGGTTTGACTACCTTACACCGACTTGCATAATTTGTACCCTTGAGTTGAGACAGGTGATTCTGGTATGTACAGCTCTTCCATTGTTCAGTATGGCCTTTCTTATATATCCTTTTCAGGAGTCTATACCGCATGATTATTACTGCTAGATTTAGTTTACTATACATGTCAGCTAGATACTCGCTGAGTTCTTTGAACTCACTCCCGTTGATTTATTCTTTTCAGGTTGACGTCTGTCTGGAGAGCCGTGCTGCTAGTCCCCTGTCGAGATGTCAGAGTCTCTTTCGGATTTTGGTTTGGTTATGTTTTCGGTAGTTCATATTTTGAAAACTATTTTGATCATGTGGACTCTCGTATATGTTTTATTTTTGGTGTACTTGGTTTGATGTCGTATGGAGTTTTATTATACATACTCAGTTTTAGTATGCATGTTATGGATTTATTGTTGTGGCCGTGTGGGCCTTTATTCATTCAGTCTAGTATTTTATCCATGTATTGTATTATGGATAGGCCGTGTGGGCCTTTGTGTATTTGTGTATTAGGGTAATTGTCAACGTTACAGGGGAGATGATGTCGAAATTTTTCGAGCAGTCTTCTCCCGGGGCGTGACACTCCTGCCGAATGGAAGGATTCGACGAGGCTCCTGCCGAATGGAGGGATTCGGCGCGCGGGTGGCCGAACGGGTTTACCTTGATAGAGGGTGACTTGGCCACTCAAGCTCGTAGACTAAGCGAGCTGAACCTGTGTGGTGGGACCAGACTTGGACTCGAGTCTGACCATGGTGCGCCCCTTGAATTATCCCCGGAACATAAGCCTCCCTGCTTGTCTAGTCGAAGGGAGCGTGAGTCGAACTGACTAGACCGAGTCGGACTCGAGCCTGAGTCTGGTCCAGAGGCTCCGGTTGATCAAGCGAGAGAGCAGATCGTGTCGTTACATCGCTCGGGGAGGCAAATTTATGGGAGACACTTGTCGCTTCGCAGTTGGTCGCATTAATGAGGGGCATGGCGGCGAGCACACGCGGAAAGGGTCGTTGCCTTTCCGAAGCAACGCATTTAAGGAAGCGTGCGAACCGACGCAATCGACGAATCGTCTTGCTGACGTTAGAGGATCATCTCGGGAAGTGGCATTCATCCAACGATGGTGATCAGATCCCGCCTTTTCTTCGCTGCTGATCGGACGGTTCCGACGGGGTAGGGTTTCGGTATATATACAGATGACAGGAGACAGCGCCGAGATAGTTCGTTGTTTTTCTATCTTCGTGCGCCCTTGCTGCCCTTTGCTCGTAGCATCCCCGTCTTCGACCTCTTCTTCTCCGGCGACCTTTTGCACGTAAGCCCGGCTTTTTCTTCTTTCGTGTTTCCCTTTTGAGTTCGCCCGGTGTTTAGCGAGAAATAGGTTATCATGTTGGAGTCTGATAAGGTTTGGTTCAAGTCCGTCGTGTCCACTTTCGATAAGGAAACCAGGTCGGCGGTGAGGAGGCAATACGGGATTCCCCGTTAATACAAGATTAAAGTCCCTAAGAGTCACCACCGGCCGCACACGCCTCCATCTAGGTACCTGACTTTTTTCCAAGACCAGCTGGAGGGAGGGTTGCGGTTCCCTATCCCCGACTTTTATATTAGAATACCGCGTATTTCGGTGTCCCAGTTAACCAACTAGCCCCTAACTCGTTTCGCCTCCTATCCTGCGTTGGTATGGTATTCCAAGTGTATGACATTCCTTTGAACCCGACGGTCTTCCATTATTTTTTCTTCCTGAAGAAGAAGGAAGACGGGGTCTTCTATCTTAATGCCCGTCCCAGCCTTAGTTTTTTAGACAAATATCCGTCTTCCCTCAAATTCTGGAAGACAAAATTCTTCTTCGTCCGTTCCCCGAGTCCCCTTCGTGTCGCCGAATGGCAGAACGACCTCCCGCTCCCGCCTCGGTTAAGTGGATACCAGAAGGACGCTGCCTACACGATGGCTTCGGGGGTGTTGAACGGCTTGAAGTTTCACGTAGGCAGGCTGCTGAGCGAGGAAGGCTTGCTATTTCGGGCTGGCTTGAGTCCGATTGCAGCGAAATTATCCCAACCACTTGGTAATACAATTTTATTTTTGTAGTCTGTTGTTTGTCTAATTTCATACGTGTTTCGGTTTTTGCAGAGGATCTTTGGATGGCTGCCTCTATCAACAAATTTATTAAGTGGGACCGAGCGTCTTTCAAGAAGTTGGAGACTCCCACTCCTTTTGAAGGAAGTCCAGCGGCAGCCGCTTCAGCCGGTAGTCAAGCGGTAGCAGCTGGATCCGAGACAAGGTCCCACTCGGCTACGCCCTCCGACCGAGTCGACAGGCGACACTCCTTGGAGAAGCCTCGTGATAAGTCTTCGAAGGAGAAGAGACCACGACCGGAAGAGCCGAGCGAGAAGGCCCCAAAGGCCAAGAAGTCCCGAACAGAGGTGCCACGAGAGAAGGCTCTTCCCAAGGCTAGGGCAGTAACGATTGCCGAGCCGAGTGATGACCCAGCTTCTCGGTCGCGTCCTCCCTCATTCGAACCGGGCAAATTGAAGCAGAAAGCTCATCCCGAACTACCAAAGCCGAAGAAGAAGAAGCCGAGTCCGAAGAAGGCGCCGCCACTTACTCCCGGGACCGAGTCGAGTCGCCAAGCGAAGCAACGAGTGGAGGGTCGAGCCTCGTCAACGGGAGAGGAACCACTCGCCCCGTCAGGCGCACTGATGGCGCACCCCTTAGAGGAGTCGGCATCCGAAATACTCGCGACGGTGGTTGTTGGAACCGTCGTGCCTGCCTCCAGGCCAGAGGGTGAGCCAACTTCCCCAGCGTCATCCACACCTCCCGAGCACCCCATTGCCTCTACTGTAGGTGTGGAGGAAGTCGGACCAGACGTGGAGCCGACGCCCGAGCAGCTCAGCGTGCCGCCGTCAGAGTTGCCTGCCCGCTCACAAGAGGAGGTAATGACGACGCCGCCAGTCGAGGTGGTCGTGGAGGCGGAAAAGGGGGTAGAAGTCGAACCATCGAGGGAGCCGATGGCGACGGAGACGGCTGCGATTGCCGGGGTGATGGAGCAGTCTACTGTCCCGAGGGCGACTGGAATGCCCGCGCAAGGGGCCTTAGGGGAAGGTGAGGCTGTCCGGGCTGCTCCTTCCTCCGCGGCGGGTCCATCTTCCGCGATGAGGGCATCCCGACTTCCTCCTTCCCGCTTTCCTCCAGGGGCAGCGGGAATATTCCTGGGAGGCATTTTTCCACCCCAGGTTACTCGCTCACCTGAAGTTGCTGCCGACGCCCCTTTCACTCCAGCAGAGATTAACAACATCATGGATGTCGTGAGATCGATCCGGGGCCATGATCAGTACGCTCCGCTGCTGCTGTCGGACGTGACTAGTCGCGGCATCTACGCCACAGTCCGGGTAAGTCTTGTCTTCTAGCTCGACAGAGCGCTAGACATAAGTGATGTTAGTAGCTAACTATGGTTCATGGTGCAGGCTTTAGGCGAAATTCTGGAAGCGCATAACCGACTACCCCAGATTTGCCTTCAATTCCAAGCCATAGAGGGGCAGGTGGCGGAGCTGCGGTCTCGGGAGGTAATGCGGGTTGGTGAGCTTCAGGCTGCGCAGAGTGAGGCGGCGCAGCAGGAGCATGAGGCTAGTTTAGCCTTGGCACGGCAACAAACAGCCGAGGACCGAGCCGAGAACCTGGAGCGAGAGCTGCAAGAGCTTCGGGATCAGGAACAGGAGACGCGGGAGGAACTCCAGCAGAAGAAGGATCAATTAGTTCACTTGGAGGAGAGGCTGGCTAAACAAGACGAGGAGCTGTGTTACTTGGAAGAACAGCTTGATCACCAAGAAGCTGATTTTGAGTTTGTCTGCGACGAGTCCGCCAGCCGAAAAACGCAAATCAAGGCGCTGGAGACGGAGGTGGAGGGATTAAAGAAGAAAGTGACTGAGCTGACTGAGGCGGCGAAGGTAGTGGAGGGCATCTCGGTCGATGCCCGCAACGAGCTTGCGGCCTACAAGCTCAGTGAAGAGGACCGGATTGAAGCCGCCAAGGAGGCCTGGCTGAAGTCAGAGGAGTTCACTGATCAATTCTTGGAGCGAACTGCTGACATGCTTGAGTCCTGCTTTGGAGGGGCGATTAGCCAGCTCCGAGAAGTGGGCGTGGTCATCTCGGATGAAGTTATTGACCAACTGGATCCTCAGAGGGTATGGCAGAAGCTGCCCGCCTCGGCCCGAACGGCCTCAGCAGTGGTCACGAAGCCCTTGACTGGCAAGGGAAAAGAGAAGAAGTGAATGTATTTGGCTCCGGCCTTTCCCTTGTAAATTTTTGCTAGTAATGAAAGATTTTGTCAGCTCCCGTTATTTTCTTGTTGCTTTCTTGTCGTGACGAGTCAGAGAAGTAGAAGCGGCGAACCGTGGAAAGGGAGAGCGAAACTTAGGTTTGATGGAGAGAACGACGAGATGCCTTAAACCCAACGCAGCACAGGGGAATATGTGCTTAGGCCATTCGGCATCGGTTATGTTTGAACGTGTGGTGCATGCTGGCGGGTGATGGGTGCTTTGCCCGTGTGACTAGATGTGTGGACGAGTCGGTCGTGTGGGCTATTCGGGAGTGTAGTCGATTCGAGATTACAAACGATTCGGGCGGGGAGGAGGTGGTCTCCATCCCCGAATTAAGAAAATGCTTGTGATAGTGACCGCTTCCGTGTCATTGGGATATTGACCTTGGCGGGCGTTCTCTTGTTGAGAAGGCATGGGCGACGGCTGCCGCTTCCGTAGTGGGAAGGCGCCGCAATGATGGAGGAGGCAACCAAGTGTTGGTTTACCCCTTAACTTGTAGTAGGTCTGAGGCCTATGCGGAGTCGTTGGAGTAGGTCCGAGACCTATACCGAGTCGATGGAGTAGGTCCAAGACCTAATTATGTCGGTGGAGTAGGTCCGAGACCTAATTATGTCGGTGGAGTAGGTCCGAGACCTATGCAGAGTCGATGGAGTAGGTCCAAGACCTAATTATGTCGGTGGAGTAGGTCCGAAATCTATGCAGAGTCGATGGAGTAGGTCCGAGACCTAATTATGTCGGTGGAGTAGGTCAGAGACCTAGTTATGTCGGTGGAGTAGGTCCGAGACCTAAGTTGGCTCAATCCGCGACTTTGTCCGAGTCGGGAGAGTGTTGGGAATGGCTGCACAGCCTCAGCGTAGGGAGGGCCTGTAGGAAACATCATTGGCATTACATGTAAGAGATGAACATGTAAGAAATGAAGTTAGACAAGCAAGGAGGTTTAGCATAGGGAATTGTTAAGTATGGTAAGGCCGGAGGTGCGTGGCGCTCCACGGTCTGATCAAGTCCTTACCCTCCGAGTCAGCGAGGTAGTAGGCGCCGGAGCTTGTTTTCTTGACTACCCGGTAGGGGCCTTCCCATGGTGGTTCAAGCTTGCCTACGTCGCCTGCCGGTTTGACTTTCTTCCACACCGAGTCCCCTATTTGGAAGGATCTAGGGATCACTCGGCGATTGTACTTGGCGCATATCCTTTGTCGGTAGGCCGTGAGTCGGGAGGCGGCTCGATCTCTGTCTTCTGTGATGAAGTCCAACTCCATCCTTCGGCGTTCTCCGTTATCCTCATCATAGAGTCTCCTCCTGTCTGATGGTACTCCCACCTCCATTGGCACTACGGCCTCTCCTCCGTACACCAAATGGAACGGTGTCATGCTGGTGCTTTCCCTTGGGGTGGTTCGGTAGGCCCATAGGATGCACGGGAGCTCCTCCACCCAGCTGCCTCCTTCGTAATCCAACTTGGTCTTTAGCCCATGCAATATTTTCCGGTTGATGACTTCGGCTTGACCGTTGGCCTGCGGGTAAGCTACGGAGGTGAATGCTTGTTGGATGTCGAGTCCTTGTCACCAGGATTGGATCTTCTTTCCGTGAAATTGACGGCCGTTGTCGGAAACTAGCCGTTGTGGAAGGTCGTACCGACAGATGTTGTTCTTCCAGAGGGACTTGATGACGACCTCCTCGGTGATGTAGGCGAGGGCCTCGGCTTCAACCCACTTGGAGAAATAATCCACCACGACTAGTAGGAACTTCTTCTGTTATGGCCCTATAGGGAAGGGTCCAACGATGTCCATGCCCCATTGGTCGAAAGGGCACGAAGTGGTGGAAGCCTTCAACATTTCGTCGGTCGTCGTGAGAAGTTTTGGTATTTCTGGCAGTGTAGGCAGGATGATACTAACTTTGCTGCATCGGCTTGAAGAGTCGGCCAGAAGTAGCCGGCCAATAAAATTTTCCGGGCCAACGATCTTCCTCCCGGGTGATTGCCGCAGCATCCTTGATGTGCCTCTCGCAGGACGTAGTCAGCATCCTCTGGCCCCAGACACTTGAGCAGGGGACGAGAGAAGGCGCGCCGATACAGCTGCTCTCCTATCAAAGTGAATCGGGCCGCACGCCTTCTGAGTACTTTGGCAAAATCCGGGTTTGAAGGAGTAGCACCTGTATGGAGGAAGTCCACGAGGGGACTTCTCCAGTCCGCCGGTTCTGATACGGCTTCGGCCTGATCTATTTGAGCGACGAAGGATACTTGAGTGATGGGCCCCTCGTTTGTCCATTCGGTCATAGAGCTGGCCAATCGGGCCAGTTCATCTGCTTTAGTATTCTCGGTTCGAGGAATTCTCAGAAGGGAGACTTCTCTGAATTCCGCCTTGAGCTTATTGAAGGTTTCAGCATACCGACACAGTATGTCGTTGCGGATTTCGCAACTTCCATCCACTTGTTGCGCCACCAGCTGCGAATCGGAGTACAGGTGGACTCGGGTGGCTCCCACTCGCTTGGCTGCTTGCAATCCGGCCAACACAGCCTCATATTCGGCTTCGTTGTTGGAAGCCCGGAAGCTTAGTCTGATAGAAAGCCGAATCTCCTCCTCTTGGGGGGAGACCAATACAATGCCGATTCCGCTTCCTTGCTTATTAGAGGACCTATCCACATATATTCTCCACGTCTACTCAGGCTCGCCTTCGGGTATTTCAATGAGAAAATCAGCTAAGGCCTGGGCCTTGATGGCAGTTCGAGGCTGATACTGGATGTCATACTCTCCGAGTTCCACGGTCCATTTGATGAGCCGCCCAGAGATCTCCAGCTTTGTGAGCAGTCGGCCCAAGTTGCTGTTGGTCAGGACTGTAATAGGGTGGGATAGGAAATACGAGTGCAACTTCCGGACGGACAAGATGAGCATCCAGGCTAGCTTCTCCAGATTAGAATATCGAGTCTCTACATCTTTGAAGAGATGGCTGGAGAAATAGATGGGATGTTGAGACTGACCTTCCTGCTTGACCAGCACAGAGCTAGCTGCTAAGTTGGAGGCTGCCAGGTACATGAACAGGGGCTCGCCTGGTGAAGGCTTGGCGAGCCGAGGGAGCTGAGATAAGTATTCCTTGAGCTCGGAGAATGCCTTGTCGCAATCTGTACTCCATTCGAACTTTTGTGCCCGTTTCAAGACCTTGAAGAAGGGAAGGCTTCGCTCCCTCGCTCTGGAGATGAACCGGGAGAGTAACGTGATCCGGCCCACCAGTCTCTATGCTTCTCTGAGGTTGCGAGGCGGAGCCATATGAGACAGTGCTTGAACTTTATCAGGGTTGGCTTCGATTCCCTCCTCAGTCACTATGTATCCAAGGAACTTCCCCACTCGAACTCCGAACAAGCACTTGGCGGGATTCAACTTCAGGCCATACTGGCGCAAAGTACTGCAGGTTTCTTCTATGTCCACAATAAGGGAGCTTCCTCTTTTGGACTTGACCAATATATCATCCACATATACTTCGATGTTGCGGCCTTGTTGGTGTCGGAAGATTTTATCCATCAACCGTTGGTAAGTGGCTCCTGCGTTCTTTAGTCCGAAAGGCATAACAGTATAACAGAATGTTCCATCTGCTGTTATAAAACTGACCTTATCTTGGTCGTCTACAGAAAGGGGGATTTGATGGTACCCCTGATAGGCATCAAGCATACATATATATTCATGGCCGGAGGTCGAATCGACTAGCTGGTCAATACGAGGCAGCGGGTAGCAGTCCTTCGGGCAGGCCTTGTTTAGGTCTCTGAAATCTACGCAGACTCGCCACTTGTTTTCAGGCTTCGGCACCAGCACTACGTTGGACAGCCAAGTGAAGAAGTGCACCTCCTTGATGTATCCAGCCTTCAGCAGCTTCTGCACTTCTTCTCGGATTACCTTGTTCTGCTCCAGGCCGAAGTGGCGTCTCTTCTGTTTGATGGGGCGGGCACCAGGAAGGACGTTGAGGCGGTGAATGGCGACGGCAGGAGAAACCCCCGTCAGGTCGGTCGGATCCCAAGCGAAGACATCTTGGTTCCGGTGCAGACATTCGGCCAGTTCTAGCTTCAACCCGACCAGTAGTTCGGCGGCCACTTGCACAGCTTTTTTCGGGCGGTCAGGGCATACTTGTAAGAGCTCTTTCTCGGTGGCAGCACGTGGGTTGGGCATCTCTTGCACTGCATGTACTTCAGCTCCTTGGGTCCGCCGAGTCTTCCTGGCTCCTGTATGGACTGAGTCAACGTAACAGTGCCGCGTCGCCAGTTGATTGCCTCGTGCCTCCCCCACTAGGCTCCCCACATGGAACTTGATCTTCTGGTTGTAGGTGGAGACGACGGCGGAGAAGGCGCCAAGAGTCGGGCGTCCTAGGATTACATTGTAAGAGGAGGGAGCGTCGACTATGGTGAAGAAACAGTACCTCGTCCTTCGAGCCGGCTTCTCTCCTAGGGAGATAGCGAGGCGGATCTGCCCCAAGGGACGAACCTCATTTCCGGTGAAGCCATATAGGGAAGTTGCCATTGGCTCCAAGTCATTCAGGTCGATCTGCATTTGGTCGAAGGCAGACTTGAAGATGATGTTAACTGAGCTGCCCGTATCAATGAACACCCTGAATATATCATAGTTGGAGATGGTGGCCTGGATGACCAGTGCATCGTCATGAGGAGTTTCAACTCCTTCTAAGTCTTGAGGTCCAAAGCCGATGACGGGTCCGTCCCCCGGCTTCCTTCAGTCACTCCGCAGACTTCCAGTTGTTGGCTATAAATTTTCCTGGCCCGGTGGGAGTCCCCATCAGTAGCGCCTCCTGTAATCATGAGAATACTACCCATGGGGGTATTATCTTGGTTGCCGGCTTGAGGGTCACGAGAGCCGGACCCTTGACCGCGGCTTCCTTCGTTCCGCGGCGGGGGAGTGAGATCCCTGGGGGAACGGTGACACTTTGGGGCAACCTGAGGAGGTGGCAGCGAGGGAGCGGTGGCTTGGCGATGAGTTTCCTGCCGGTGTTGAGGGGCAGTTGCCATCCCTCTGCCTCACGAAGGGCTCGAGCATATTGATGGCAATCTCGAGTGTCGTGAGTTCTTGACTCGTGATATGCACAGAAGCGCGGCAGCCATCGTGAAGGTCCTGATGACTGAGTGGGCTGGGAGTCTACTGCTTGGATGGCACGGGGGCCGCCTGTCTGTCTAGCCACATGTTCTGACTCCGACCTTTTGAGTGGCTGAGGTGGTGGGCGATGTTCGTTTCGAGCAGCCAGAGCGGGCTGTCGACTCGTACCGCCGTGAGAGGAAGGGTCGGCATTGATTCGCCGAGCTGATTGAGCTTCTTCCACATGTATGTATTTGTCGGCTCGGGTCAACAGCATGCCGAAGTTCTCAGGAGGCTTCTTGATGAGAGAGCGAAAGAAGTCTCCCTCTATCAGTCCTTGAGAGAAAGCACTGACGAGGACTTCCGAAGGAGCCGCGGGGACTTCTTGCGCTCTCTGATTGAATCTGCGCAGATACTCCTTGAGTGATTCCTTGGACCTTTGTTTAATGGAAAAGAGATCCATTACCGTCTTTCTGTAAGTACGGCTGGTGGCGAAGTGCCTTAGAAAAGAACTTCGAAAATCATTGAAGGAGCGTATGGATGACGGCGGCAAATGGTTGAACCAGCGAACCGCGGCACCCGCTAAAGTAGTAAGAAAAACCCGGCATTTGATGGCATCAGTGTACTGATGCAAAGTAGCAGCATTCTCGAACTTTCTCAAGTGGTCCTCAGGATCAGTTGCTCCGGTGTAATCCATCAGCTGAGGGGCACGGAAGTGGCGGGGGAGTTCTTCTTCTAAGATCTACTGGGCAAAAGGAGATTTATGGGAGCTGCTGCCTTCCCCAGGGTACAGACCTTTACCACGTGGCGGACGTCGAGGTGGGGTCTGGGCTGCCGCAGATTCTCCGGACATCCCTCCATAGTCGTCGAACATGTAGGGCTGAGCGGGGCCGTGGGCTTGATGGGCCTGCTGGGCCTGATGGGCCGGAACTTGAGAGACTGGAGCCTGGTGAGCTTGAGCAAGATGGACTGGGACTTGATGAGCTGGAGATTGATGGACCTGGGTCTGGTGGACCTCTGCGGGTTCAAACAACCGGCGTGCTGGGGCCGGCGCCGGCGCCGACGCTGGTGGTGCTTCAACAGAAAATGAACGAGAGGTCTTGAAGGGCTCGGGCAAAGAAGTTCCCACAGACGGCGCCAAATTATGTTCAGGTTGAGAACTGCCTCTTGACACGTCACCGGACCTCCTTGCTGCGAACGTTGAACAGTGGATGGAGCTGAGGGCGATGAGATCTTCACAGTCGCCTGAGACTTCACCGGAGCCGATAAAGATCAGCAGAGGCTTCCAGAGCAACCTGCGAGCACAGGGAACGTCAGTAGGAAGGCCAGGAGGTGCCCTGGTGCGACCACTCCGACGCTCAAGTCAGGGACCGTGGGAGGAAGAAGATGAACAGTAATAGAGAATGAGAGTTTTAGAAGAATGAGAATTCGAGAGAGCCTGAGAGAGGTTACATGTCACCGGGAGTGGTCCTTTAAAGAGAGATGAGCGTGCGCACCTGTCACGTCATCATTAAGGAATGTCCCATCATGATTAATGAAGTGGCAGGAACAATCGAATTCCTTGTCCTATCGCCAGTAAGGCGATATCTTGTCACCATCCGAAAATGCAGCGGGGCAAGCCGCAGAGAGATAGCATTAATTGACAGGAGTGTGGGCTTGTCAGAGATCATGATGAAGTGGGCCAGGGCACTGTAGGTCATTGGGTCCATCCAGCGGGATGCTAATCACGGGAGGTAGGGCTTCCAATTTCTAGGGGATGTTCATGAACGCTTCGGCGATTCGGCCAGCGGATGACCGAAGGGAGGGATTCGGCTCGTGGATGGTCGAATGGAAGGATTCGACTAGTATTTAGCCGAATGGGGGATTCAGCCGATAGGTAGCTGAAGGGAGGATTCGGCTACGGCGAGTAAATAACCGAATGGGGGATTCGGCTAGTAGATAACCGAAGGGGCGATTCGGCAAGGCAGTTGCCGAATGGAGGGATTCGGCGCGTAGGTGGCCGAATGGTCGAAGGGACGATTTGGCAAGGCCGTGGCCGAATGGGCGGATTCGACGAGGCTCTCTGCCGACTGGAGGGATTCGGCGAGGCTCTTGCCGAATGGAGGGATTCGGCAAGGCTCCTGCCGAATGGAGGAATTTGGCGCGCGGGTGGCCGAACGGGTTTACCTTGATAGAGGGTGACTTGGTCACTCAAGCTCGTAGACTAAGTGAGCTGAATCTGTGTGGTGGGACCAGACTTGGACTCGAGTCTGACCATGGTGCGCCCCTTAAATTATCCCCGAAACAAACTTAATAAGATGCAATATTTTATTAATATTAAATATCATTATGAAAAGATATTATAATACTCTTTCAATTAAATACATTTATATAATTGAATAATTAAACATGTTCAATTGAAGATTACATTCAAATAATTGAATACGTTCTCAATTAAAGGCGGAGAGGATTAATCTTCTATATTTTTTTATTTTTTAATTATATTTATTATTAATTATTAAAAATAATAATTTTAATTTTAATATTTTAAAATATATTTATTTAATATAAAATAATTTTAAAATAACTGAATAGACTGTAAAATTCATAAATAATAAAAATTAATATTAAAAAATATGAATGGAAAAGATATTTATTATAAAATATGTGACAATGGATTTAGGGTTTAGGGGAACTGAATATAAGTACATTATTGGGGCTAAATGATTCGATCCCCTGCGAATCAAACACTGCGGCGGCCAAGAGAAAGAAGAGCGAAGCGTCCCGACTGAGAAGATGGAAGCAAAAGAAGAAGCAGCAGAGTGGACGACGGCGAGGTTAAAACTCCATATCCTCCGGTGCGATCTGTGCAACGGCCGTCTCACCCCACCAGTCTACCAGGTGAACTCGCCCTTCTTCCCGATCAGTTCAATCGTCGTCATAACCTCCTTCCTTGTGTAGTTGATAATGGACATTAACTTTTTGCTGTCTCAGAATGAACAAGGTTTCGCTGCATGCCATAAATGCCAAAAGACACTCACGCCGAGCTCCTCCTCAACGCCGGGATATATCCGAAACCATGCTCTAGAAAAGGTCATAGAGTCTTTATCCATCCCCTGTTCTCATTCCGCCCACGGATGCAACGAATACCTTCCTTACCTCGGATCTTCCATTGCAAACCACGAGAAGGATTGCAGCTATGCGCCTCGCCGCCGTTGCTTCATCAAGAAATGCGCGTTCGAAGCACCGAATGGAGCCCTGGTACAGCACCTCACGGCGGAGCACCGTATCAAGATCCACTACTTCAGCTATGAGGTCCCACTGCGAGTATCCATCGACCCGGATGAGCCATTGCTAGTGCTCAGAGCGAGCGACGACGGTGTCGACTTCGTGCTGTTTAATTCTGTCGATAAATGTTCAGAATATCACAACTTCTCAGTGGTGTGTTGCAGCCAATCTCGCCCTTCCAAGAAGATATTTAGTAAGCTGGCACTGGCAGACGAGGGAATAGAGATTTGGCTTAAGATTCCCGTCGAACAATGGGACGGATTATTTTGCACAACAGCCTTCCTTGTCGTTCCCCCTTACTTCTACGGTCCAGATGGAAAGATCGACCTGAAAGTTTCTATGCACGTCGAGGATTAATCCTTCTCCTGTCCTGTTTTGCTGTGATGTCATATATTTTGCGTCTTCCTTGTCGTCCCCAAGTATATATTCTACGGTGCAGATCTGGAAGTTTCCTTGTCGTCCCCAAGTATATTTTGCGTCTTCCCCCTTACTTCTACGGTGCAGATGGACCTGGAAGTTTATATTGTCGTCGAGGATTACTCTTTCTCCTGTCCTATTTTGATGTGATGTCCTGTATTTTGCGTTTCCTTGTGATAAAAAATATGGCTTTTGTGCACGCCGTCTAGCGACCAGAGGAATATGCGATCTCTTACTATCCTTTTTTTATAATGTAATGATTATTTAAGAATAATTCAAAACATCTTCTGCAACTTTTCACGTTGTTGTTCGAAGAAATTTAAATATTAAAAAAAAATGGAGATTGATGTGTCCGAATCTCTCCCATGGATATGGATATGAATAATCTTTTATAAAATTAATTTTTAAAATATTAACATTTGTTTAAAAATTATTTAGAGATATAACTATGAATAATTTTTTATAAAATTACTTTTTAAAATATTAATATTTGTTTAGAAAATATTTAGAGATATAAGATTTTGTTTCCATATATATATTTTAATTATTCATGTTTTCAAACTAAACGATCCATTTAAGAAATATTTTAAAATATTTTTTTAATATTAAAAATGGTTTTGTATAATACGTGGAGATAATAAATTTCCACCACATCAATAATGTAATAATAAAGATAGTAACAGTACACTTTTAACACACTTAATCCAAATAATTTCTTAGTAAAAAAAAATGATGCTATTCTTCCAAAGAACAAAGCACAGAACTCACGCCAAAAGAACTAATTATCAAAGAAAATTGAGGTGAGCGTGAATTTTAAATAAATTCTTACTTTGTTTTAATAGTTTTCAGTTTGAATCTTCATTAGTTAACTGATTAACAAGTTAACTGTTTATTATTCATCAATCAATTAATCTTCAAATCTTATATGTATCATATAATTACATAAATATAATTGATCTTTTCATCTTTTATCTCTATTTGAATTGGTCATTTGTTTCATCCCTACATTCCTCTACCATGAATGATTTATTTAACTCTTGGAGCATAGCTGAGTTGGTTATGATGGAACAAACTTGTAAAAGAAGGTAAGGGTTCGAATCTCGACGAAATCGAAATAATACCTTCCTCCGTCGTGACAAATTGAAATTTCTCGATTTACCTCCTCACAAATAATCGTGGAGCGTTGGGATCGACAAATCACTCCAACTCTAGCCCACCCCTCAAAAAAAAAAATCAAACCCACCTACCAAGCTACAACCGAGGGAGGAAAGAAAGCCAAGTTTCTGTCACACAACACTACAAACACCAAGAAACTTTAGTTGCAACAACACCTGTTTAGCACTGAAGTTCATCAAAGCAGGAATCTTATCTTCTTTGACAGGTATGTAGAGAATGGATGAGAAATTGTAAAATTCTATTAATATTGTATATAGAAGTTGGGATATAGAAAGTCTTAAAATAGCCAACGCATACTCTTTGGATAAGTCATTGTCCTTGGAGAAGAAGAAGAAGAAAATTAAGGTTATTTGTCTCTATCCTTTTGAGTCTTGTCCTCGAAGAGATGTGCGACGAGGGTCGCCGTCGATGTCGTGAAGTGCGACTGATTAAACACTGAAGTGGTGATGACACACGGTGTGGGAGGAGCGACAGCGCAAAAATGAGATATCCAAATAGATAAGTTAATTTAGAAATTAATATTTTAAAATAAGAATACAATTAGATAAAATATTTTTGAATTCTCTTTTCCATTCCTTACACTCTGAATCGGAGTGTAAGAAATTCTAACGATTCATGAGCATAGAAGAGTAAGCTTTACCCTTTTCTCTCATTCCCCTCCTTGACTCACTTCATCCCAAATAAAGATTAAAATTCTCTTTCCCTTCTTTGACCTCCTCCCAAATAAAATGTTACACTCTATTTGGATGGGATGAGAGAAGGTTCATTAATAGAAAGGAAAAGGGAGGGGAAGAGAAGTATTTATGTTCTTTTATTTAGGAGAAAGAGAAGGCTCATTAATATAACATATACTATCTTATTTGAGAAGAAAGAAAAGGAAATAAAGGTTAAATATATAAAATTATAAAAATATCTTTACTTTTTAAATTAATAATGATTTAATTTTTATAATATTAATATTTATTTTACAAATATAAATTAATTATTTTTAAATAAAAAATTAATTCTTTTATAAAAAAAGTTCATGGTATCATTCATTACTCTATTAGATTAACTAATAGATTATATACATAAATTATAAATTTTTCATAAAACATCACAAATGTTATATTGTTACAATATGTGATAGTGATTTAAAGTGATGGATATATTTACAACAAGATAATGATTAATATACAGATTTACTGAACAAAAAAAATCTAATAATGAACAGAGATTTCGGTAAAAAAGAAAGGAGAGAAAAGATTGTACTCAGCGAGAGAAATTAGAAAAGTTTAAGTTAAATAAATTAAATAAGTTATTTGAGAATCATGGATAAAATTGGAACAAACAATATTTAGAGTTGTCTTCTCTTTCCTTACACTTTAAATTGGAGTGTAAAAAAATTTTCCTTTTCATAGGTAAGGAAAGTTAAACTTACCATTCTCTACCCTTCTCTCTTCTTCCCTCACTCCTTTCCAAATAAGGTTCAAAATTTCCTTCCTCTTATTTACTCTTTCTTCCCTTTCCCTCACCTCCTCCCAAACAAAACGTAAGGGTTTAGAGGTGTTGTTGGGGGCAAACTAGTAGTGAATTTGGAGCTCCAGCAAAGTTAAGATGTAACTAAATTTGAAAATTTTAGAAGTGGGTGACCCTCCCTCTTATTGGCCCATTAGACAAATTTGAAAACACAAGTGATTTTTAGTCCAACAGTCAACTTCTTAAATTTTTCATCTCATTTAAAAAAAATACTTTACGATGCATCATAATTAAAATTTGAATTATAAATACTTAATTAATTTATTAATCATTTTATCATTTCTTCTATAAAAGGTAAAATCTGTCACCCCAACGATCTCACACTGTCGGCCCCACGACCATCTATGAAGAGTTAAATCGAGAAATTACAATTGACCACGACAGAGGAGAGTATATCTCAACTTTATCGAGATTCAAATTTTTATCCTGTTCTGCAACTCTGCTCCGTCGTAATCAACTCAGCTATGTTTGTCATTTTTTAAAAAAAAAATAAAATCCGTCACTCTAACGGTCCTACGACCATCTGTGAGGAGATAAATTGAGAAACTGTAATTAACCATGACGAAAGAAGAGGATATTGTCTCGACTTCGTCGAGATTCGAATCCTTGTCCTCTTCTGCAAATCTATTCTGTTATAACTAACTCAATTATATCTATGAGAACAACATTTTTGTCATTTTTGCACCACATGGAGGGAGACGGATCGAGCTTCTTCTTTGCTTTTTATTATATACTATTGTAGGAAAATATTGGGCATTCATAAAATCCATAAATTCAAATTTTAAAAAATAAAAATCGAATTAGTAAAAATATAATTTCAAAAAGCCAATCAACAAAAATGAAAAGAAATATCTAAATTTAAATTCAGTTTTTTTAAAGGAAAAACTAATGTAAATGAGGACGAGCAAAAGAGTTAAATCGAGAAATTACAATTGACCACGACAGAGGAGAGTATATCTCAACTTTATCGAGATTCAAATTTTTATCCTGTTCTGCAACTCTGCTCCGTCGTAATCAACTCAGCTATGTTTGTCATTTTTTTAAAAAAAATAAAATCCGTCACTCTAACGGTCCTACGACCATCTGTGAGGAGATAAATTGAGAAACTGTAATTAACCATGACGAAAGAAGAGGATATTGTCTCGACTTCGTCGAGATTCGAATCCTTGTCCTCTTCTGCAAATCTATTCTGTTATAACTAACTCAATTATATCTATGAGAACAACATTTTTGTCATTTTTGCACCACATGGAGGGAGACGGATCGAGCTTCTTCTTTGCTTTTTATTATATACTATTGTAGGAAAATATTGGGCATTCATAAAATCCATAAATTCAAATTTTAAAAAATAAAAATCGAATTAGTAAAAATATAATTTCAAAAAGCCAATCAACAAAAATGAAAAGAAATATCTAAATTTAAATTCAGTTTTTTTAAAGGAAAAACTAATGTAAATGAGGACGAGCAAAAGAGGTCTGAAATTTATTATGCCATTCAACTGACACTGAACTATTGGAGGCAGTTTGTCCACGTCATATTAAACCCTAATGGGTTGCCATCGGCGGCGATCCTAACCCTGATTCACGACAAGCTCAGTACACGACGGCGGTGATTCCCACGGCGTACACTCCCATAATCCTACATATCACCTCGCCTCCGGCCCTTGTCGCCGCCCCGAGGCCGGCAATCCCAGCGACACCGATGGGAACGCCCCGGAGCACCGCCCGCCCTGCGCCGGCTAACACAGCGTCCCTGAATAGATCCACCGCGAAGGCCGGGAACTCAGCCCGCGCGAGGTCGTCGGAAGCGCCAGGGAGAACCCTTCGGACGGCCGCATCGACCTGAGCACGGCCGGGGGGCTTGGGGACCCATCGCCCTACGAGGGGGATGCCCGCGGAAATCAAGCCGTAGAGGCCGGCGGCAGCGTCGACTAGCTGGTAGCGGCGGACACCCGGGAAGGTGTGCTGCGCCTCCGACAGGCAGCTGTCGTAGACGGCTTCGCAGGCGGCATCGAACTCCGGTGAGGAACTCAACGTTCGCTCCACACGCTTCGATGCGTTCAGCCCCATTTCGATCTTCGAACCTGTTAGCTAATTCGGGAGGGGGCTGGGTGACTTATCCCCATTTTAGGAGGATTTCACTTAAGGACTCCTTAAATTCACCCAAATAATTTATGAAATTATTATTTGAATCGAGAGTTGACTGGAGGATAGCAGAAAGGATTAATCCTCGACGTACATATAAACGTCCAGGTCGATCTTTCCATCTCGATTATAGAAGCAACCGGGGACGACGAGGGAGACTCCAAATAATCCCTTCCATTGTTCGACGGGAGCCTTGAGCGAAATCTCCATTCCCTCATCCGACGTCGCTGCCAGCTTACTGAATATCTTGTTGGAAGGACGAGATTGGCTGCAACACACCACTGAGAAGTTGTAATGTTCTGAACAGTTATCGAAAGGTTCAAATAGCACGAAGTCGACGCCGTCGTCGCTCTCTCTGAGGACTAGCAATGGCTCATACGGGTCGATGGAGACTCGCAGCGGGACCTCATAGCTGAAGTTGTGGATCGTGGAGCGGTGCTCAGCCGTGAGGTGCTGTACCAGGGCTCCATTCGGTGCTTCGAATGCGCATTTCTTGACGAAGCAACGGCGAGGCACATAGCTGCAATCCTTCTCATGGTTTGCAATGGAAGATCCGAGGTAAGGAAGGTATTCGTTGCATCCGTGGGTGGAATGAGAACAGGGGATGGATAAAAACTCTATCACCTTTTCTAGACCGTGGTTTCGGATATATCCCGGCGTTGAAGAGGAGCTTGGTTCGAGTATCTTTTGGCATTTCCGGCACGTAACGAATCCATTTTCAAACTGAGACAGCAAAAAATTAATGACGTCCATTTTGACACCGAGGTTATGATAATGACGATTGAACTCGATCGGGAAGAAGGGCGAGTAATTATAAACTAATTAACCTGGTAGACAGGTGGTGTGAGACGGCCGTAGCACAGACCGCACCGGATGAGGATATGGAGTTTTAACCTCACCGTCCTCCACTCTGCTGCTGCTTCTGCTTCTTTTGCTGCCATCTTTTCAGTTGGGACGCTGGATGGATAGCTCTTCTTTCTCTTGTTGCCGCAGTGTTTGATTCGCAGGGGTGGATCGGATCATTTAGCCCCACTAACTGAATTTATATTCGGTTTCTTATTCATGTTCAGCCCTTTATTGATGCATGAGCCCTTCCTTCATCATTTATTAAGTTCTTGAAACCACACGATGCATGCATGCATTCATTTGAATTCTCAATATGCATTTGCATTAAATTTTAACATGCATGCATGCCTGCCTGCCTGTCCATTAATTCTTAAAATTAATTTTTGACGCTTGATTCGTGTTACGGGGATTGGGACGTCCGGTCAAACCATACCCATGACATCCACCCCATTGCTGTTAGGTATCAGAAGGAGGGTATTGAATTGACGGGGTCCAACCACCTGGCTGCTCATCTCCTCTCCAGTCGGACCCTACAACGCCGACTAGACTCCCCAGTCGGACCCCATCAATTCCGACTCGGTCATCCAGTCAAAGCCCTTCAATTCAGACCCCCTTCCCTACTAGTGCCCTGGTATATACTCTCCATCAGTTGAGGCATCCACTGCTTCCGTCCCTTACCTGTCATAACACGTAGGGTGACTGTAATGATTCTTTACGACAAGAAGGGACTTGTCATTAAATGCCCGCGGCGATGAGACATTCCCTTTATCTCTGACAGCCCGCGCCTCCTGACTGATGAGACATATTCCACGCTGTTGACAGGACAAGACCACTCCCCCCTACATAAGGTAACTTTCTCCCCCGTGGACGAGGTATGTGAACATCCACATCCCCCTTGCTTTTCACAAAACTAGATTCTTCTTCTTCCCCTCGCTGACTTAAGATTCGGAGTGGTTGCGCCAGGGCACCCCCCTGGCCTTCCCTCTAACGGGTGTTTCTAGTTGCAGGACCGAAGGCTTCCGGGACCTCTCCTTTCAAGTCAGGGTACAGAACAGTGGGCGAAAAGCTTCCGAGGCGAATCTCAACAGGAACAATTTGCATGGGTGGATCGGATCAATTATCCGCACTAACTGGATTTATAATTCATCAATTTTTATTTCATGTTATATAGGTAGGATGGATCAAGAAGGTGATAGAAGAGGACGAATATCATCCTTTGTAAAAATTATTTTTTAAAAAATAAATTAAAGTTGTAACGGAAATAATAAAGATAAGAAACACATAAATATACAAATCAATTTTATTTGGTTTATAGTCCTTTAGACTGCTACTTCAAAGTTTGCGATCTTTATTGCTTATAAATGGACAATAGACTAATATTTTCTTTCTAAAAAAATTTTAGAAGAGGAGAAGAATTGTACGGATAATAAGATAATAGTAACACACTATTATCTCTTAAAATGCAAGTAATAAAGAAATATTGATAATAAAAGGATGGAGTTTCATTGTTGATTCTCGGAGAGTTTCTTGACATGTTAGCAACAATACTTGCATAAAATAGCACAATAGATGAACAAGATGGATCGAGGAGAATTTTTATTCTAAGTCTTAAATCCTAAGGCTCTTTTATAGCTTTTATCTGATAGATTTAACATACTATTCAGTCGACTAAACTCAATTAGATCTCTCCATGTCCGTACTTGATTTTAAGATTTTCCAATTGACTGAATGTCCTATTCGTGGATTGAATCACTATTCTTTCCTTACTTGGTCTGATCCGATAAAGTTAATTCCGTGTAATTCACTTGATCAGTCGACTAACCCCAACGATTCCATGTTGTTTGATCTGATCATATCCAATCTTTACTTTCCATATATATTCGGTCGACTAATCACCTTGATTAGTTGACTGAATCCTTGTTTACTTTAGAGCTTAGCTTGCCTTTGATTTGTGCTTATCTATTTTGATGGGTCAGTTAAACCATCCTATTCAATCGACTGAACCCTTTGGTTTTAGAAAATTTTAGTTTTTTACAAAATAAAATTAGCACAATAGATATAATAATCCTAAAACAAAGTTAGAAATAGATATGTATGAAATTATTTTGATAGTTAAAATTATTTTATCTCGACTTAGAAAACTTCATTGGTTTCTTTAGTTGGATCAACGTCTAAGGCTTGTCCCAACTAAGATACATCCTCACTGTCTTTCAAAACTGAATGATCTCTCTAGGACTTACCTTAACTTACCTATCAAACACCCAATCGAGCTAATCTGTTAGGATTTTTTCTACTTAGTGTATGATCGACTCACCGAGACTTTTCTTATTTAATGTCTGATCCAGCTGACCCATCAAGTGTTCTGCTAGGTCAACCCATTTGATTTTCTATTCGATGTCTGATCCTTTTGATCTACTAAGACTTTACTGCCTAGTATCTGCTACTCTTGACCCACTAGGACCTTCGATGCTTAATGTCTAACCTTCTTAACCCATCACAACTTTCATATTAAGTGACCTGCACACTTAACTCTCAAATCAAATACATAATGTCTACTTTAAATAATTTATCAAACATCAAAATACAAGTTCAATCATTGGTGTTATCTATACCAATAATCTTCTCCTTTTTAATGTTTGACAATATAGTTTCAAGTTAGAGAAAATACATCTTCTCTGATACAGTTTAACACGCTTTAAAGAAATTTAAATTTAAATCAAAGCATTTTGACTTAGATCAAATTTTGAATAAGAAATATTTAACTAGCTTAAACTTGGATTGTAGTGTTTAAGTTAAACTAGATCAAGATTTAATTTGATAACTTTAACTAGTTAAACTTTAACAAAAATAACTAGTAAGTTCAAGTTTAAGTTGAAAGTCTAGCAATCTTAAAATAACTAACTTAAACTTAACTTTACTTTAAATCAAAGTTTCATTTTAATTTTTTAAATTAATTTTCTCTCAGCCCGACTTTAAATTTATCTCTCCCACTTTGACACATATCAAAATAAGGATCATCATAATATTTTTTTAGAAAACTTGAAATATCTTTCATACTTTGTCAAAATATTTTCAAGATTTTTACAAATATATTTTTCAAATTATTTTCAAAGAAGAAAATATTTTCCAAGGCATAATATGTTTCAAAAATGTTTTCCAAGATTTTATGACAGTCTCTTAATTTTTAAAAAGTCTCTTTCTTTGAAAATCACCACTTAACTTTTTAATCTTTTTTAAAAATATTTTGAAGAACCTTTCAAAATAACTTCCCTTTTAGAATATATTTTGAAACTATTCTAAATATGATTTGAAGCATTTGTTGAAATTATTTTTAAGATTTTAAAAATAATTTTGAATAATTTGAAATACATTTTCAAAAATAATTTTGAAAAACATTGTCTAAAATATACTTGTTGAAAGTATTTTCTAAAAGACATTTTCAAAGTAAATTCTCTCTTTAAAAAAATCAAAATAAAATTTAAAAACTCATATCAAATTTAATTTGAGAAACTCTCCTTTTTTTACTTGGTCTTTCAATAAGACTTCCTTTTAATCTGATATCTACTATGCTAACTTTATTTTATAAAAAAATAAATTTTTTTGAAACTAACACAGTCAACTGAATAGGATAGTTTAGTTGACTAATCAAAGTGGATAAGTACAGATCAAAGGCAAGCTTAGCTCAAAAGGAAATAAGGGTTCAGTCAACTAATCAAGATGATCAATTGTTCGAACATATATGAAAAGTAAAGATCAAATATGATCGAATCAGACAACGATTTTATCAAATCAAACCAAGCAAGGAAAAAATAGTGATTCAATCAACTAATAGGACGTTCAGTCAATTAGAAAACCTTAAAAATCAAGTATAGACATGACGAGATCTGATTGAGTTTAATCGACTGAACAAGGTTTTCAGTCTACCAGATAAAAGTTATAAAAGAGTCTCAGGATTTGAGACTCAGAATAACAATTCTCCTCAATCCATCTTGTTCATCTGTCATGCTGTTCTGTGCAAGTATTATTGCTAACATGTCGAGAGGCTCTCCAATAATCAATAATGAAACTCCATCTTTTTATTATCGGTATTTCTTTATTACTTGCATTTCAAGATATAGTAGTGTGTTACTATTATCTTATTATTCATACCATTCTTTTCCTCTTAAAATTTTTCAGAAAAAGAATATTAATTGATTGTCCATTAGTAAATCATCAAGGATCATGGACTTTGAAATAGTAATCTAAAAGACTATGAACCAAATAAAATTGATTTATACCCCTTTGTGTTTCTAATCCTTATTATTTCCATTATAATTTTAATTTATTTTTCAAAGAATAATTTTTTTGAACAATATTCAGTCTTCTTTATCATTTTTTTTGGATCCTACCTATGTAACAAGAAATAAAAATTTATGAATGGCACCTATATATATAAATCCAGTTAGTAGGGCGAATTGATCCGATCCACCCATGCTAATCCTCCACGTTAAAGGCATGCATGTTAAAATTTAATGCAAATGCATATTGAGCATTAAAAAAAATGATAATCTCAGTAGTCTTATCTCTGGGGTGATGATCCGGTCTTATAGTTTTTCATCGACCATCAGGTAAATCGGGAAGCGCACATAGCGACCAATCTAGACGCTCAACATCCTTTGATTGCGGTTCCCATTTTGAGAAAAATTCTTGAAAATACGCTATAGCTAAAGATCGAACCGTGGGTGTCTGGATCACAACCTAAATATCCTACTATTGCACCATTGCCTGGGATATATTGAGCATTAAAACGAATGCATGCATCGTGTGGTTCTAAGAACTTAATAAGATGCCTCTACAATACAAGAATGTTCCAACGGAATATTATAATATTTTATTGATGTTCAATATCACGGTAGAGAAGTATTATAATATAATATCTTTTCAATTGAACGTGTTCAAATAAATAAATACGTTCAATTAAAAGAGAAAGGGCCATCTCCATATGTATTTTTTATTTTTTAATTATATTTATTATTAATAAATATTAATAATAATTTTAATATTTTAAAATATATTTATTGATTGAGTGGATGGTAGAATTTATAAATAATGAAAGTTAAGGTTAGAAAAATATAAATGAAAGAAATATTTATTATAAAGAATATACGACAATGGATTTAGGCTACGTTTAGTAGGACATAATGTAATCACACCTGTAATATAATCAAGTTTGTACTGTAATATAATCAAGATTACATTATTATGTTTGGTTGAAGGAATGCATGTATTACATTGTTTGGTGCTTATTATTTTTAGTAAGGAACATAATTTTTATTATTATAAAATATCAATAATATCCTTCCTCCCTAACTGGCACTATAAAAAAAATATTATTTAGGAACGAAATTTTGCGACGAATTATTTTCGTTGTAAATATTGCAACAAATTCAGCAACAAAAATAATTTTCGTCCTCAATTTCTGACAAATTTGACGATGAACTCCAATTTGTTGCAATGTTAGCAACATATTATATTCGTTGTCAATTTCGCTATAAAAAATAATTAGAGATGAAATTGGTGACGAACTTCGAGTTCGTCGCTAAAATTGATGACGAACTCCGAATTCGTCGCCAATTGCTATACTTGGCGATGAAATTTGATGATGAACAACGTGTTCGTCGCAGAAATAAATAGAATTTTTTATTTTATTTTTGTAATTTAATTTTTAAATAATTTTAAATTTATAATTTTAAATTAATTAAATGATTATGTTTGTTGTTATTTTACGAAAATATTTTTTAAAAAAAATATTTTTTTTACATATATTATAAATAATAATATTTTTAATTAATGGTATTTGAAAATTTATACATTTAAATTAAAATTTTTAAAATAAATTATGGTATCAAATTTAATCCGTAATGTATGTGTAGATTGAGACGGTGAGGAGCGGAAGAGTATATTTGGTATGATAAAAATAGAATTCGTAATGTAATCAGATTCCGCACTATTTCCTTTGTAATCGAGATTACAGATCTTAGCTCTTTTTTATAATATAATTACATTATATTACATCTCTAAAATGTTACCAAACCAAATAATCATCTTGTAATGTAATCGTGATTACATTATAAGTCTGATTATCCCTTACCAAACATGCCTCAAGGATTAGGGAAACTGTATATAAATCCAGTTAATGGAGCTAAATGATCCGATCCACCCATGCGAATCAAACGCTGCGGCGGCAACAAGAGAAAGAAGAGCGATCCATCCAGCGTCCCAATTGAGAAGATGGAACTAGAAGCAGCAGCAGAGTGGACGACGGCGAGGTTAAAACTCCATATCCTTCGGTGCGGTCTGTGCAACGGCCGTCTCACCCCACCAGTCTACCAGGTTATTTAGTTTATGATTACTCGCCCTTCTTCTCGATCAGTTCAATCGTCGTTATCATAACCTTCTTCCTTGCGTAGTTGATAATGGACATTAACTTTCTGCTGTCTCAGTTTGAAAAAGGATTCGTTGCCTGCCATAAATGCCAAAAGGCACTCACACCGAGCTCCTCTTCAACGCCGGTATATATCCGAAACCACTCTCTAGAAAAGGTGATAGAGTCTTTGTCCATCCCCTGTTCTCATTCCACCCACGGATGCAACGAATACCTTCCTTACCTCGGATCTTCCATTGCAAACCACGAGAAGGATTGCAGCTATGCGCCTCGCCGTTGCTTCGTCAAGGAATGCGCGTTCAAAGCACCGAATGGAGCCCTAGTACAGCACCTCACGGCGGAGCACCGCATCAAGATCCACAACTTCAGCTATGACGTCCCGCTACGAGTCTCCATCGGCCGGCATGAGTCATTGCTAGTGCTCAGAGCGAGCAATGACGGCGTCGACTTCGTGCTGCTTGATTATTTCGGTGACAGTTCAAAACATTACAACAACTTCTCAGTGGTGTGTTGCAGCCAATCTCGTCCTTCCAAAAAGATATTCAGTAAGCTGGTAGCGAGGTCGGACAAGGGAGGGGAGCTTTCGCTTAAGGCTCCCGTCGAACAATGGAACGGATTTTTTCGCACAACAGTTTTCCTCGTCGTTCCCCCTTACTTCTACGATCGAGATGGAAAGATCGACATGGAAGTTTATATGTACGTCGAGGATTAATCCATTCTTCTGTCCTGTCATATTCTTCTGTCCTGTCCTGTTTTGATGCGATGTCATATATTTTATATTTTTATGGTAAAAATATGGATTTGGTGCATCAGGATTCGTGCCGTGTATATCCTCGTCGTTCACGGTCAAGATGGAAAGATCGACCTGGAAGTTTATATGTTTGTCGACGATTAATCCTTCTTCTGTCCTGTCCTGTCTTGATGTGATATCATATATTTTGCGTTACTTATGATAAAAAAAAATATGGATTTTGTGCATCAGGATTCGTGCCGTGTATATCTGGATTGTCTTACTGATCGATTGTTATCTATCTTTTCTTAGATAAAAAATTGTATTGTCACATCATATAAAAAAATAAATTAAAAATTTATAATTGATACGTTTCATTGTCAAAACGATTTCATAATAAAAACATCTCTTAAAAAATTTTATCTCATTATTAAAAAAAAAGACCTCAATCAATAAATATTTATTATTAAAATGACTCAAATTTAAAATTTTAGATAACATATATTTTTTTTTGTAAAAAATGTAATTCATTATTTCAACGGCTCTACACGATCGGTCTTATAATCATTTGTAAGGAAGTAAATCGAAAAATTACAATTAACCATAACAGAAGAAGGTATTATTTCAATTTCACCGAGATTCGAACCCTCCGAAGACAGATAACATATATCTTCGTGTTTACCATTTGAAATAAATTATTTCAGCCAGAGATATTTATAATCTCTTATGATCTTGTTTTTAATGTAATGATTATTTAAGAATAATTTAAAACATGGGTACGTTACTCGGAAATAATCATTTAAAAAATAAAAATATTTAAAAAGAAATTAAAATAATATCAGAATAAGTTTTGATAAAATTTTCTACGTTTAAATTAAAATTTTATATAAGAAAGAAATTTAAATACTTAAAAAAATTGAGATTGATATGTACATATCTATATTCATCAATATGAATAATCTTTTATAAAATTGTTTTTTAAAATAATAATATTTGTTTAAAAATATTTAAAAATATAAGATTTTGTGTCGATATATACATTTTAACTATTCATGTTTTCCAAAATAAACGATATGTTTAAAAAATATTTCAAAATATTTTTTAATTTTAAGAATGAGTCGGCTTTGTATAGTACGCAGAGATAATACTCAATAATGTAATAATAAAAAGAGATAGTAACAGACTAACAGTACAATTTTAACACACTTAATTCAAATAATTTCTTAGTTAAAAAAATGATGCTATTCTTCCAAAGAACAAAGCAGGTAGCTGGATTGATTATAACGGAACAGATTTATAAAAGAGAGCAAAGGTTTGAATTTCAGCGAAACCAGAATAATACTTTTCTCCGTCGTGTTCAACTATAGTTTTTCGATTTACTTCTTTATAAATGGCCATAGGACTGAATGTGTAGGACTGAATGTGTAGGACCGCTGGAGTGACGAATTCTATCTTTTTACGAAAAAAAGCACAGAACTCATGCCAAAAAAACTAAACCGATACTTAAAAAACAGATAATTCAACAAATGATCGATGGTAAATACGATCTCACCGGCCACAGTTGCTGAGAAAGTTAAGTCGTAGAAATAGACATGTAAATCTTGGCCCATTATTCATCATCGCCCTCAAAATAACAGTTTTTGTATTTGGAGTAGATCAGTCCACGCCCTTAAAAGGAAAAAAAAACTTGCTAATTATCCAAGAAAATTGAGGTGAGCGTGATTTTTAAATAAATTCTTACTTTGTTGTAGTAGTTTTCCGTTTGAATCTTCTATTATTTAACTAGTTAATAAGTTAATTATTTACTGTTCACCAATCAATTAATTTTTAACAAGTTAACGGTTTACCGTTCATCAATCAATTAATCTTCAAATCTTATATATATCATATAATTACAGAAATATAATTGATCAATTAATCTTCAAATCTTATATATATTATATAATTACAGAAATATAATTGATCTTTTCATCTTTATCTCTATTTGAATTGATCATTTGACGACGAATAGAATAATAATGATCGATATCATTCTGAAGATGAAAAATTAAAAAAAATGATAGCGCCGTTTTAAAGGATTGTATCGATTTTTTTTTTATTCCATCATCAAAAGTTAATCAAAAACAACTAAATATATATATAAATAAATCATAAACCTTTTAATTAAA
Source organism: Curcuma longa (assembly GCF_044706935.1). Lineage (NCBI taxonomy): Eukaryota > Viridiplantae > Streptophyta > Magnoliopsida > Zingiberales > Zingiberaceae > Curcuma > Curcuma longa. Next base: position 6,964,506 of record NC_133881.1, read on the forward strand.
AAAATAAAAAATTCTTTAAAATTCTAAAAATAAAAAATTATTATTAATAATAAAAATATATTCGGAACTTCTAGGAGATATTAAATGATATCGTATAGATTCGAAAATAAATCAATATGAATGTTATTCGCTATCGAATAAAAATCTTTAAAACAATTTTAATTAACAATCGATCATCTCTCATTTTAATATTTAGTCAAAAAAATTATGATCCATTCAAATTCCTCCATTGATATTTAAATCTCTCATTTCGATTCCTCGTGTCACTTCTACATAGGGGTGCAAATGAATTGAATCTGCTCGTGAGCTTTTCGAATCAGTTCGAATAATATTTGATTCGTATTTAAAATTATCGAATTTGAACTGAACTCGAACATATTCAATAATTTTTCGAGTCGAATTCAAATATATAATATTGTATTCGATTATTTAAAAAAACACAGTATTTATCAATAATTCAAATCGAACTCGAATAATTTAAGATATTTCGAATTAAAATTTGATTCTGTTCGAATTAAGATTCGAATAATTCAAATTGAATTCAAGATCAAATTATATTTCGAATCAAATTTGAATCAAAATTATTGATATTTTTAAATTTTAAATCGAATTCAAATATATATATATATATAATCAAATTTAAATATTAATATTTTTATATTATTCGCAACGTGAATCTGAACCATCAGTATCCTTTTCTGTACATAATTGACTGTTCTAGTCAACTTTGGATTTAAATAATAATTTTATAAATTATTTGGGTGAATTTATAATTTAAACGAAATTGTGGTAAGCCACTAAGCCCAATCTCACGAATTGGTGAATAGGTTGGAAGATCGAGATGGGGCTAAACGCATCCAAGCGCGTGGAGCGAACGTTGAGTTCCTCGCCGGAGTTTGATGCCGCCTGCGAGGCCGTCTACGACAGCTGCCTGTCGGAGGTGCAGCACGCCTTCCCGGGTGTCCGCCGCTACCAGCTAGTCGAAGCGGCCGCCTGCCTCTACGGCTTGATTTCCGCGGACATCCCCCTCGTAGGGCGATGGGTCCCCAAGCCCCCCGGCCGTGCTCAGGTCGATGCGGCCGTCCGAAGGGTTCTCCCTGGCGCTTCCGACGACCTCGCGCGGGCTGAGTTCCGGGCCTTCGCGGTGGATCTATTCAGGGATGCTGTGTTAGCCGGCGCAGGGCGGGCGGTGCTGCGGGGCGTTCCCATCGGTGTCGCTGGGATTGCCGGCCTCGGGGCGGCGACGAGGGCCGGAGGGGAGGTGATATGTAGGATTATGGGAGTGTACGCCGTTGGAATCACCGCCGCCGTGTACCTGAGCTTGTCGTGAATCAGGGTTAGGATCGCCGCCGGCGGCAACACATTAGGGTTTACTATGACGTGGACGAACTGCCTCCAATAATTCAGTGTTAGTGCAATGCCTCTTTTGCTTGTCCTCATTTGCATTAGTTTTTTCTTTTAAAAAAACTGAATTTAAATTTTAGATTTTTTTTCATTTTTGTTGATTGGATTTTTTAAATTATATTTTACTAATTCAATTTTTATTTTTTGAAATTTGAATTTATGGATTTTATGAATGCTAATATTTCCCTACAATAGTAGAGCTGTCAAACGAGCCAATTTATGATGGAGCGGACTAACTTACTAAAAATTTATCATATGATGAGGTGGGACGGGCCAACCCACCAACTTGGCAGGTTGAGAAATCTCCAATCCAACCCAACTCCGGATTGCGGATTAGATTGGCCGGTGCTATGGGCCTGTAAAAAAAATACAAAAATATTAAAAAAATTTAAATTTATATTAAAGTTTAAATTAGTTAAATTGAAATTTTTAAATTTGAATGGTGATTTAGACGGATGAAAGTCCAGTAATCCATTGAGATTTCTACTTTAAATTTTAAAATTTAAAATAAATAATAAACTTTCTCAACTGGCGAGCCAACCCACGCAGATCGCGGACCAACCCATGCGAGTCGCAGGCTTAAGCGGGTCAATTCATCTAAACCTATTTTAAAATGGGTTGAGAAAATGTCAATCCAATCCGTCTAAATTATTTGACGGAGCGAGTCAATTTGACGGATTCAATCTAAATTAACGACTATATACAATAGCATATAATAAAAAGCAGGTAAGAAGATCATGCCCTGTCTCTCTTTTTCAATTTATCTCTTCAAATGGTTGTAGAATCAACTGTATAGAATTGTTGGGATGGTGAATTTTATCTTTTTACTATAATGATAAAATACTTAATAGATTAATCAAGTAGGTATAATTCGAATTTCAACTTATGATGACGTATCATAAAAAAATTTTAATGAGATAAAAAATTAAATTTTAATGAGATAAAAAATTTGAGACGTTAATTATTGATTGAAAAGTCTTCTAGATTTGTCACACTTCTAAACCCTTACAAACTCGAAATCTAGAAGATATATAAATATGTCTACAATTACAAACATCCCTCGCTATTGGATCATGGTAAAGAAAGAAAGGGAATTTAGCTTGGCTACTTTCCAAGATTTCTTTAACGATAACCATAAGATCTCAAAGAAGAGCCATCTTATAATCCAACGTACAACAATAATACTCTGCTGTCTCTAGGATAGGATGATAAACCTTTTCGGCACTATAAAACGTGACGGAGGCCAAAATACTTAAAATTTATCATCTCAATGATCTCACACGATCGATTACACGATCATATGTGAGAAGAGAGTAGGTCAACAATCAAGGAGGATGGAGATCTCCTGATGTTGCAAATCTACGCACTAGCTTTTCTTAACTCCATGGGCACACTCAAGAGTTGAAAGAGGAATAAATTTATAAGGGAGATGAGCATGATATTCATGATCAGAGGAGCAATAAATTTACTACTTATGATAACTGTGCTTGTAAAATGAGACTCCAGAGTATCGGCTTCATCCTAGTGAGCCTATGCATGACCAGGTACCCCACTTTAAGATATCGGCCATATTTACAGAAAGTCTTCTTTTTCTAAAACTTATTTTTCTTTTAACTTAACACAAGATGCAACAGAAATAAAATCAAAATACATACAAATTACATAAGTTGTTTGCTTGTCTAGGACTGCTACTCTAAGGTTTATCAAGAAGTATTATAACATGCTTTTAACTCTGATTACTAGCTGTGCATTAACACTGAAGAACAGGGTAGTTTTCACTAACTTGTTGGAAATTAACAGTTCGATGATTGTTCTGACCAATGTTTATTGTCGATGCACTGATGTGGAGTGGCAAATTCATCAGTGGTTTCATAATCATTCTAAACCCTAACCCCTAAATCTAAAAACTCTAAACCCTAAAGCCTAAGCTCCTCGTAACAACCAAGGAGTTGATTAAGGGACGACATTGTTTTACAATGAAAAGTGAACCTTACTCAAACAAATTATGAATATATCACACTTGTACCAAGAACAAGCAAAGGAGCTAGCCATGAATATAGGGATATAGACTCTCATCTAATTAGAAAACTTCATGATAAAACTGATTTCTATGGTCTTGATCGAGCAACATACCACAGGCACAAATGAATGAACTGATCTTTGACTATCAATTTGCTTTAATCATCGGCAGGCCACAAAAGACTACTACATTTGTGCCAATGAGATAGTGAACTTGAGCTTCAAAGAGAACAAGAAATTGTTAACTGTGCTGAAACTATGTGCTTTCACAATAGAGAACCCAGTCACATATCATATTATATTAATCATCTTAAACTAATCTGTATAACAATTTGTTGTTGGCATACTGATCTTGCAGAATAGATCCTATAAGAAATTGAGACAAGTTGCATATAACATGCTGTTGGCATACTATCTTGAGAGATCTGACTATAAGAAATTACAAGTTAATCTCACGATCAATTATGACAAACCTAGTTTGATCTTATTTGGAAATCCATCGGATCAGCCAAGTTATGCGCTATCACAAACGGGTGAGGAGGTAGACATACTCACCCTGAGAAATAGCATATATGGCAATCACAAGTTATCTCTTTAGGCGAAATGGGTAATAACAAATTGATAGATTGACAAGAAGTTTCCTATGGTTTGGATAATAAATGTATAGCAAGAGTAATAGCAAATAAATCTCTCACTAAAGTTTTGTACAAATTGGTAATAAAAATATATCATTTCTTGGCATACAAGTGCAACATATAAAGGAAGTTCCCCAACAAAGTAAATGAGCAAGAAATGTGGTGATTTCCCCCCTTAGATTCTTGGTCAATTATATTGGTAAATAATTTATATGGAATTTTCCATACCACAATACTGTTAATTTTTCTTTCTCTACATCTAGTTATTGAATTTGACTCGGGGCTTACCCATACTAAAATTAAGAACCCTAGCATTCATATTATACTTGATCTCACCATCATAAAGCAATTTGCGGATGTAGTGCTCGATGTCTAAACCCACCAGGCGAAGTGTGTACTCAGTGAGTGGTGCACCCTGTCATTGAAAAAAAAATAGTTAATTAACTCCCCAAATTCACACCTTGATTTTCCCAAGTGTTTGTATCGGATGTATGTTGACACATGCTACTATGTCCTTGGCAGTTTAGGTAGATGTATGATGGACACAATTTGGTTGATTACTCCTATTCCGATTATAGATATTGCAAATTGAATAGGAAGAACACTAGTGGAGGATATCAATTCCTTATCTTTTCTTCCTAGTGTGTTAGAGTAGCCGAAAGTAACACCGTGTTGTCCTACACTTAACCAAGGTTGAGTTTGTGGCTATGTGTGAGTATGTTGCGCAATTGCTTTAGATGATTCACACACTAAAGGATTATAGATTTAACTATAAGAAATGTCCAAGTGTTGTGTGACAATATGAACACCATAAATTTGATCAAAAACTTCAATGAAATACTCTAGGATGAAGCGCATTGAAGTAAAGCATCACTTATTATGGAACATGTGGTAAGAGATGACATAGTGCTTAACTATGTGAAATCCAAGTCAAACTTTGCTTTCTAAACCTCTTCATCATGAAGCAGAGTTTAGTGCTCTTTGAGAAGACCTTAGTATTATGTGACTAGGATAGTGATTCTAGACATGCATGATCACATGGGTAGGATTATACCTTAAATACATCTCAAAGATGTTTTTTTTTTTCAAGATTTTAGTTATGATGCATCACTTTTAGCTAAAATACCATCATACAAATGAATAATGTAAATCACCAATCACAGGAAAAATGTGAATAATTCAAGTGCACATAATTAATTCAAAGATCATGGTTGAAAATTTCAAAATGTTTATGAAAATTCTAGGTAAACAGTTTGTTTGTCTAATGTAGTTGGATGATACAAAGTTGGATGTAAAACACTAAGGTTTTTCTTAGTTTCTAACTTTGTGCCATATTTAAAAAATAGATTTTAATCTCCTAAAAATCTAATTTCTGTAATATATTATAGTCTAATAAGTGTGTTACACTTGTGTTTTCTTTATACAAAATTTACAATTTTGCTTGAAACACACTTCTAGACCTCAATCGACTAGGTTAGTAATGACAGTAGATTAGGTTGCCTTAAGTCGACTACTAAAGCACTGTTGAAATATTTTTGTGTTTCAGTTTCAACTTAAAACTTCAATCTTTTTCATACACCTCGCCCCCATGAACATGGGTCCTAAAACAATTATGTAAAAGTTTTGAACTCTTTTATGGCTTAAAAGAGTTATAAAATTGTTGGTTCAATTAGGAAGAAAATGTTTGCAATTGGGGAGAATATAAATTAAAAGGGGAGATTTGGACTTTTCACGTAAATGTCTATTAGATGATTTCTTAAGCGGAGGTACTTCTCGCAGTAGTAGAAATCATCTTACAGTGAAAATTGAAGGATGGAGAGGAACCTAACTTAGAGGACTTAGTGTTAAGATGAACCTAGTGACATGTTGAGGGGGAGTCAAAGTTCAAGGTTAAACTTCTTCTTGACTACGTACCTAATTTTGTCAAAATATATGTAGTATCATGGAGAATCAAGATTGACTTTTGATACTTAATTGTGACCTTTTAAGGGTACTTAATCAAAATACAAATTGGTATCATTAGAGCTCAAGGTCAAACATTGTGTTGGATAGAAATTGTGACTAGAAGGGGGAGGTGAATAGCCAATCACTTCATTTTTTGTTCATGTGTACAATAGAGTTAGTGCACAATAGAGTCAACAACCCTTTTCTCCTACTCCATGACATGATTAGTTAATGGATCACTCTCGGAATATCTCTATACTTTCTCCTTCTCAAATACTCTCCAAAGGTGAAGAATCCTCATACGACCTTGAACTTACATAACAAGAGAATACAAATGTTAACTAAAACAATTACAACATGAAAGAAGGAATCACAACAATAGAGCTTTACTTTAACTTGCTTTCTTTCACTTTGAATGCTCAAGTAGGGTATGGAATGTTGTTGCATTAACTTAATAATTGGTGCTAAAATCTCCAACAAATCCCCTTCTTATACATCTCTTGCAAGCTACTAGAATCTGCCTAATGAGTCGACTGATTACTTTACCGAAGTTGAATGAACCTACAATACTTGACTACCTGGCTTGCAACGGCTACTTGAGTCCAGTGATCTACCTTCCAATCGAATGAACCTCTATAGCATCTTAGTCATCAATCGAATTTGTCATATCAACTTTCTTCACCGATTTCTATAGTTGCATTAGTCAATCGATCTCACCTATCAATCGACTCGTCATACCTAGCCAACTTGCTCTCAAATAAAAATATTTTGTTTGTTTGCATTCTAACCTAAGACGACTGCCTAGTCAACCATTAGTCAACTTAAACCTTACATTAGTTGACTGAACTCTTAACTCCAACCAATTTTAAGGTTGAGTCTCATCTTGCCAAGAGACACCATGTCTTTGGGACATCTTTATCTACCTAGTATCAGTCAACATCGACCTATTAGGGCCTCAACTTCTTACAATCCTTGCCTTCTACACTTAATCCTTTACCTAGTATCAGTTGACCTTAACCTATAATGGCATCTGTTGCCTAACCTCAAGTCAAGCTTGACCTGCTAAAACTTTCATTTGGTCATCTTTAGGTCAACCTAACCCACCAAAATTTTCACTTGACCAGCCTCACGTTAATCTTGGTGGGCCAAGACTTCTATGCACTGAGAGGTCATTCCTCTAGGACTTCCACTTGTTTATCATAAAATCAACATTTGACCTACTATGATCTTATCACCTACCAAGCATTCAGTCAACCATAACCCACTAAGACTTCCATCACTCGCTAAGCATCTAGTTAACCTTAACTTACCTAGACTTTCACACCTATCAAACATTCAGTCAACTTTAATTTTTTTAGACTTCCCATCTATTAACTCCTTGTTGGACTTTCACCAATGTCAACACCTATTGCATTTCTGCATGTTAACTCCTTGTTGGGCATTCCACCTATCAACACTTGTTAAACTTCTTTAATGCCTTCCTGTTGAACTTTGCCAAATGTTTGGTTGACATCGACCCATTTGGATTTCAACCAATGTCAAGTACCAAATTAACCTTGACCTACTTGACATATTAGCCTACACTTAAAACATAAAGCTCCCAATATCATTACACCAACATATTATCCAAACATCAAAACACAACCCTTAGTCTAACAAGATCAACCCTGATTGCACCCATAATGGAATATTTGTCTAGGAGAAGAAGTTGATGGATTTTTAAGGAGGATTATGATGATTATGACATCTAGGTAGGTGGTTTCTTTTTAACGTGTGTCAAAAGTGGAGATGAGATGGATTTATCTTTAAAATGACAATCTCAATTATGACTATTGTATGACAAAAGGGGAAGATGTGATGGGTTTAAGTTAAAAAAAACAATCATCTCATTATGATTATGATGGAGATACGATGATAATTGCTAAAGGCAGAGATATGAGTGATTGGAAACCACTTAAATGTTTTTCTATTTCATAAAAGGGAGAAATGATTAAAAATGTTGATTGTACATGTAATTGTGATATTGTTGTTACAATGCTTATATAAGATCCTGTGAAACATAAAGGGGGAGATTATTAGTGAAATCATGCCCCTATGCACTTTGTTTGCATATGGTTTGATGTTCAAGTAAAAATTAAATTAGGAGATATTGTTGATCTCACATGTGTGTCTACAAAAAAAGTTAACATGTATTATTGCAGGTTCAATAATGAAAGTCCATGTATGTCGATAAGGATCATATATTCGGCAAGTTGAAGTCCAAGTAGGTCGACAGGGACTTGATATTTAACACATGAAAGTCTAAATAGGTAAATGTGGACCTGATACTTAGCATGTGGAAGACCAAGTAGGTTGACAAGGACAAAATACTTAGTACCTGAGGCATGGAACGTTAGGAAAAGTGATAAAGTTCTAGGGATGAGGAGTCCTTAGGCATGGAAGACTCGAAAGCGAGAAGGATTATTGGCATGACAAATCCCCATAGGCGTGGAGAGCCTCTTGGCATGACAGTAAGCTTCTACTAGTAGAGTCAAGTGTAGTTATACTTGGGGTACAAGACTAGACTTATAAGCAGATTCAAAATTAGTAGTTAAAGTACCAAGAACAATCGTCAAGTGAAAGAGTCTTTTACTCGATTGGTATATGAGTCAACTAGGTAGTCAACACAAGGCTAATTCATGGGTACAGGTGTACTGATGCTTCAAATCAATTGACTCAACACTACATAGAAATGAAAATTAACTGAATGTTTCTATTCAGGGATTAGTCGATTTGTCCATCAACTAAAGTCAAGGCAGATGACTGGATGTAATGATCAATTGATTGATGAGCAACTAAAAATTGAAAAAGAGCCATTAATCTGACAACAATGGCCTACAATGGCTAGATATCTACAAGTCAGTCGACTAAGGTATCTATTATGGTGCAACAGGTTAACAAAATCAAGTTAGCTGTCAACGGATAGATATCTACAGTTAGTCGACTGAAGTATCTATTATGCTGCAGCAGGTTAATAAAATCAAGTTAGTAATTGACTGATTTATGATTTAGTTGACTAATCGCAACCTAGAAAAACAAATAAAAAGGAGGTAAAACTTGAGGATATATATGGGGTCTTGTAGACCTAATATATAATGGTGACTGATTTATCTTGGTTTTCAACTTTGTTCCAATAAGCCTTATTGCTAAAAAGTACCTTGAAGATTGGACACTTGGTGGGAAGACGTACCAAAGTGAACATTGTTCTTAGATCTTACATAACCGATTATCCACCCCCAGTGTCTCTTTTTCTTATTCAGATTAGAGCTTATCAGGACAATATTCGTAGGGGATTTTTTGGCACCATAGGCAATCCTTGGTTCAATGTCTAGCATCTTGGAGTTCTGTTTGTTGGCCAACTTCGATGAGCGAACTTAGTTCTGTTTGATGGCTTTCTACTACTCATCTTCTACTTGTTCTTTAGTTTCACAAAAGTCAAGTAATTGGTGAGCTTAAATGTACTAGTTTAGATACTGGGAAAAAGTTCCTGAATCTCTTCTATTTGCTTGCTCAACAAGATTAAGATTAGACAGGACGGTAATGGACATGTTAAGTACGAATCCGCGTACCTCATAATGATCGACGAGTTCTTGGAAGTAGGCGTAGACCTTTTGACAGGTATCGGGCGTCCACACGAACTCGTCGGTGGGATCGAGAATGAGGGTGAGCTTGTCCATCTGCGTCTGGTCGAAGGCATGAGTAACGGGATCGATGTAGGCGGCGTATATCCTCACATGGCGGGTACAGGAGCTCAGCCACTGCCCTCCGTATTCTCTGCTCATGTTCTTGCTCTTCGCCATTGGCTGCGGCGGCGACGACGGCGGCTGCTGCACTCTTGCGCCTCCCCCTTTCTGCTGCTGCTGCGCCGGCAACTTTCCTTCGCTTAGGGTTTGGCTTTGTTGTTCTCGTTCCTGTTTCAGCTGCTGCTGCTGCTGCTGGGCTCTTACAGGGCATGCCTTCCTACCCCGTGCTTCGCCATTTGCTGATAATCCTTGGATGGAGAAGCCGCTTGGAGCAACAAAAGCGGTGGTAGCCATGAACACTCTCTTTAATTTCGTCTGCAGAAGCTTGTTCCTCTTTCGAATTTTATTCATTTCCATCGTCAATTCCACTCGTGGTCTCAGCTTCAGCCTCAGCCTCCAATTAATGGATAAGATTTTTAGCTGAGGGTACAAGTAGATAAATATTAAATTTTGATAAAACTGAGATAATATCTTCTCTATAGCAATTAGATGTAGTCTCCGGAATAATGATGTCGCGATAGGACATTCAGATTGTCATTTAGATATCCATAATTCGATCTCCAACTACGGCGTATTTGTAAAAATTTTCCTCCAAATGATCTGAGTTGCCGCCGCGTGCGCTTCCCGATTTATCTTGGTGATCGGTGGGAAACTTCCGTGGGATCCGACCGGTCACCCCTAGGGATAATCAATGAGGCTAATTGGGGCGCTTCCCGATTTACCTTGGTAATCGGTGGGAAACTTCCGTGGGGTCGGACCGATCACCCTTAGGGATAATCAATGAGGCTAATTGAGATTTATCATTTTTTATAGTAGTTAGATGCAACTTTTCAATTTACTTCTTCATAAATGATTGTAGGGTCAATCGTACGGAACCACTGGAATGACAGATTTCATCTTTTACAAAAGTGTAAGGGATTTATCATTTTTTATAGTAGTTAGATGCAGCTTTTCAATTTACTTCTTCATAAATGATCATGGGGTCAATCGTACGGAACCACTGTAATGACAGATTTCATCTTTTACTAAAGTGTAAGGGATTTATCATTTTTTATAGTAGTTAGATGCAGCTTTTTAATTTATTTTTTTATAAATAATCGTGGAATTAATCGTATGAAATCATTGAAATGACAGATTTCATCTTTTACTAAAGTTTAAAATCTATTAACTTTATTTTTTTCTATTTTTTCTCTAAGAATATTATCAATATCATTATAGATCATGGGGTCATTTCCTAACCACGGTTGTTTAAAGTTAATTTTTTATAACTAATGAAAGGTAAAAGATAAATGTTTTATTTTAGGAGTAGCTTATCATTAAATAAATTTAGTGAATCAAAAATTAATATAAAAATAGATATTTAAGCTTGTTATTTGAGACACACACTTTTATACTCATTGAGTAGAAGCAGAAACGACGTAGCAGAGTTGTAAAAGAGGGCAAGGGTTCGAATTTTGGCGAAGCCAGGCAATACTCTCTTGCGTCGTGACCAACTGCAGTTTCTCGATTTACCTCCTCACAAATGATTGTGGAGCCGTTGGAGTTGCGGATTCAACCTTTTGCACAACAGAAGAGTAGAAGCAGAAGAGTAATTGTACTTATTATTTTTTTTTTTTTACTTTCAGATTAGCAGGTAGAGAATATGTTATGTTGATGACCTGTGCATTTTTCATAGATCATCACTTGTCGGTCTCATGTGATTTAAGACGTTTTATTTCCTTTGTTTTTTTTTTATCATTATACTTTATTTTTCTTAGTACTTGATACTTGTTATTTGTTTCTGTCTAGTCGGTTTACTTTTATCTTTTCTTAAAAATATATTTTTAGGGCATGCTTGTATGCAAACTTTTTAACTTATGTTTATATACACACTTTGATGGTCTTTCCTTATTATCATTTGTCGCTTCAGTGTTAGTAACATTTGGCTTCATATTCTGTGGTATATATCAGATTGCACTAAGGGGGGATTCTGCATCGTCGGATGGCGATTTATACCCCGGGTCTCGACAAGGATATTTTGAGGTAAATTAAATGATAATATGAAATCTCTCTTACATGTTATTTTGGTTAGCATAAATAATTTTCATAATCATTTAGGTAACTTAAAATAAATTAAAAGTATCAATCAGTTTTTATACAATATAAACTTTTCATTACATACTTTAAATAACTTACTACAATGAAAATATAAAAGCTTAAGTTATCCATATCACATAAAAGTAACTTATGTTTCTATCTATATAAATAACATATCTAAATGAATAAATCATTCAATTCACATACAAAGTTAATCAACTTTGTGTATCACATCCATCTTAGTATTACAGACAAGATGATAGACACAAAGAAAATTAACTTGGCAATCCTACTTATGTTATCTATTTGTATCATTCCAACATCTAGAGAGCTTGCTGCTACATCATCTTCTACCGGAATAAATTTTTTTGAATTATTATGTAAGTTATTATTATTTCCATTCACATTGTTTGTAAACATAAATCTCAAGGCTTTGAATGACAAAAACTATGATATTAGGGTGGCATTATGGATTTAGATTATCACCTTATTTTTATTGTTCCTAAACATAATTCTCAAAGCTTTTTCTAGACAAAATATTTATATTTGTGTTAATTATTATCCAATTATGAATACTAAAATACTTATTTCTATTTATTATTATGCAGTTAATCAACTTGCGGAAATTGTGGAAAAAGGACAAGGCATATTTTTTCCAAGGAATCAGTCAACTCGATCCTCGCATCATTATTGTTGGCTTTGCTTGGATCCTCCTAATTAGTGGAATTGGTCATATCTATAAGAAATAATAAGATAAACTATTTTTAGACATATAATTGAGGTAGTGCGAGTCATATTCAAATGATCTAATATAATATACTTCACCTTTTACAATATTAAATATTAAGCCTATTAAACTATACAAGTTCAATTAAAATATTAAAAATAAAGATAACTTTTTTATGAAAAAAATTATTAGAAAATTTAAATATAGTTTCCTACACTTTAGTTAATATTAATATTAACTAAAGTAATGCAATATTAAAAGATGCAATGAACATGTAAATGCGACACTATTCAAATAAAATCTTAGAATGCTTATAAAAGCATCAAGATTTGATAACTATAATTTAATGTAAAAATAGCATAACTTTAAAATTTATTTTTAACCATATTAATAATTTTAATATAGAATATTATCTAAATACTAATTAGTCGACCTTTTTTGACAATATCGTACCCCAAAATTTAGTCAATAATTTGAATAATTCAATAAAATAAAAAAATTAATATTATGATGATAGAAATTAAAAAAAGGCCAATTCTATGGATTACTTTGGCTTCACGGAAATTGCAAAGAAAAATGATAAATTATAAATGTTTTAACTCAGATGACTCACTTAAGAGTGCACTATTGTAGCTTCGCTTCACCCTCAAGGTCACCTCTTTTTAAGTCCACTGTATTATGAAAGTTCAAAAAATATTATGAAAGCTATCCAACCTGACAACTCACTTAAAATTTTAACAAATATTATGAAAGTTCAAATCGAGCTAGGAATTTTCAAAGAGATGTGGTAATTAACTAACATATACCTCTTCCATTTTTTCATTTTGACACACAAAAAAATATACAAAAATATAATTAAACACATGAAATTGATCATAAAAATATTTCTTATTTTCCATATTTTTCTCAATTTGGACATAAGTTCTTATTATTTAAAATAAGTTGAAAGCTAAATTTCTAAACTTCTTAAAAAACTTTAGCAGCCTCACAATATATTCTAGTCAACTAAACAAAGATCCTTCTATGAAGCTAGAAGGAGAGACAAGTCTTTCGGAGAGCTTTTCTTCATTGTACTTCTCTACACTGCTTTTGTTCTCGATTTGTAAGCAAACAATTGGTGTAATAGGTTTCTTCGCCTTCAAAAGTTTTCTGACAAGGATAAAGAATAGTAGTGGTAGGACTAGGAACTTGGCCTTAGATTAGCAATCGTGGGGGTTGCAAACCAAGTAATATGCCTATGTATATGTGGTGTGATCAATCAACTTGGTCCATAGATCATGTGAATTCTTGAATTCACCTATTCTGTATAAAAGATCATTAGGCAAAAGATCAATTAATAAATCAATTCCCCTTCTATTTGCTTCTTTTTTATATTTGGCTCTCAATCCATTAACTTTTCATGAGGATTTTCCCCCTTTCGTCTTTGGAGGTTAAAACTTTTCTTCAGTGTGAACCAATCTTCAATGTTCATCTACAGGAAAAATTCAAACCTTTATTTCCATTGGTTGAAACTGTGTAATTCAAATGGCGGTGGGTCATCATAACCTCTAATTAATCAAAAAATTACAGTTGATTCTAAAACCACTTCTAAACCCTTCATCTATAATTGCTCGTGTTTATTCCTTTCACTCATCTTATACATGCCTAGTTTAAGACATAGTCTATGTGTCAGTCCCCACTAAGCTAACTACGTCATACCTAACCAAGTAGTAGTTCCTTGTCCTGCATATTCAAATTACTCAAATATTTCTCCAAGAGGACCATCCTCTTGACATGTTTCTGCTTTGGTTAAAGACTTGCAAGTAACCATCCTGACAAGTGGTCATAGGGTATATGTATCCTAATCAAAGGAGTGGTGAATCTTTTGTGGGTTACTCAATCGCTTTCGGGCATTTTGACTTATACCCAAATATCCCGGGTCCACACCTCCGAAGAGACATTTGCTTAAGATGTCAAAATACAAGTCTTCATGACCAAGATGCATTAAATACCTTAACTTGAAGGAAATTTACACTCGAGCTGTAATGGAATCTTTATAGACATGTATAGAACCACATGAAGTTTCATGACAGGTCACATCCGATGAACTAGTTAACCTTAACTAGCATTCATGTTAACTCTTAACATCCCAATGTTTCCAACCAATTAGGATCGGCTGCTTGGTTAAACCAAGGAGTCTAACATATGCTAGTCTTACAAAATCAATAATGTCCAGTCTTATTAATTCATCGACTAAAAAATATTTTAATACGTACATAATTACACATGTAGAGATAACCACTAATTGTGATCCAATCATAATTTCTCTCATATTATGTATTGTATTGTGTACTTCATTAATTGAGTTTAAGATCCAATCAGATACATAGAGAATGTAAACTCAAATAGTGATTTTATTTATCCAATAAACAGTACATTATCTAAGGTGATGACTTAGGACACCTCTTAAATATAACACTAATACCAATTGTATGATTGGAGAGCGCGCTAGAGGGGGTGAATAGCTCATTTAGGTGTTTCTCGATTTTTGAAAACTTATGTTTTGTTTATCAAAGTTGGCAGCGGAATAATGAAACAAACAACAACACAATAGCATAACCAAGAACACTTTATTTTTACTTGGTTCAAAGTCTCCAGGTGCTACTCCAAGGGTCGTAGTCCTTGACTGCTTCCAATGGACAATCTATTAGAAAACTCTTTTTCGCAACGAGAAAGAGTTTTATCTTTTACAAAAATGAGGAACGGTAATAGGCTTATCGTTCCTAGAGTATAGAAGAACAAAGATGAATAAAGCAACTAAAAGCGTAAATATACTGACAACTAAGATCTAGAGTAAAGTGCGGTTGTTGGAGTAGTAGCTCGTCGTAGTGACAGTGTTTTGGAGTGAAACAAGATTAGGAGCATTTGGAAGATGATCTTATTATTGTGCTGAGACTTTTGTTGAGGGTCTTTTTATAGAGCATGTTTGGTCTATCAATCTCCCTAATCGGTATACTGATGGCCTTGGGATTCGAGTCTCGATCCGACTGATCGGTGTACCAATCCCCTGAATTAGTTTACCCAATCGACTATTCTCCAACAACCTTTCGCCACGTTCCCGATAATACTTTTCCTGCCACATCAGTAGGTCAAAGGTTATCCTTGATGTTACGTCAACGACTTCGTTGATATCTAGTGCCACATCAGCACCATCGCCACATTGGATGCCACATCAGCGCTTTGAACTACTTGAATGCCAACTCAGCGTTTGATATACTAAATCTACTAATCGGTCTACCAAACCTTCGATCTATCGATCCATCCAATCAATCTACCGATCATGCAAAATAAAGATTAGCACAATAATATGAAAAGTATGAGTTTAATAATTTTTAAACTGTCTGATCTCGACTTCGAAATTAGCGTGAACCCCTTTGTCAGATTAACACCTAAGGATGTGTGTCGAATAAGGATGTGTCCTCACCCATTCTTTCTTTCAGAAGAACCACTTTATTCCAAGAGCTTACCTTGTCAAACATCGGTCCTCCAAACTCATTTGGACTTCCTGCTCAGCCTTGATCACTTGACCCTTAGTCATGTCCGACTTGATCTCTGGTCCTCTCTTACCCCATCAAGTCCATCCCGCCTAGTGTCCATGATCAGCTAGGACTTGCCTAGTCCAGTCCAGTCCAACTGACCTATTAGGTCTTTTCCCTGCCTAACTTTTAGTTAGAGTTTTTTCTTGCCTAGTCTATTCCAGCTTACCCACTAGGGCTTTCCTTTGTGTACTACTTGCACATTTAATTACTCTTGTTAGATCACAAATAAATTTAACTTTGAACCTTTGTCATCATCAAAATTTAAATTTGATTATCTGATACTCTTTGCACCAACAATACTGATGAAGATAAGGAATCACATTATAATCAAATAACCCATTACACATTAGGCCACAAAGTCTTCAATAAGAAAGGAAACAAAGACACTGATATACTGCAGGAATCTGTAACAGGAGTGTCATACTACATTTAGAATTAGCAAGGCAATGATGTTTGTTCAAGCATTTCAACAAGGAAAGAAAATCAAGGGGTTGTGATCAAAAGCTGTAGAATTAAAATGAGAAAAAAATGATGTGAATGGCATAATAGAAGCAATTTCAGAAATCAAATTCAATAATCCTTTGCTATCAAGCTCTTGAACCTCCATTGAACTTGAATCTTAAATCTGATTTCCTGAATCTAGAAATAAAATAAGAGATTAGTCCTGATTTCCATGTGCCAATTCTGAACCAATAATTCTCAAATTTCAGAGGCTGAAGTTTCTAGTTTAAGTTTTTGTTTACTTCATCAACAAGAGGTATTCTCTTTTGCACATCACTTGATTGACTCATCAGGTTTATCGTTCCTATACTCTCACTCTCTCATTAATTCCTTATCTTTTGCTTATTTTGCTTGTTAATCATATTCCTTCTCTAAATTCTAATAAATTCTTCTGATTCATGCATATGTGTATCTTATAGCGGTGAAGAATTAGAAAATAAATAAGTATATAGTAGTGAAGTGTTGTGAATTATATTGAGTGAATCTCATTTTCATATCCCATTGTGAGAGCAAGAGTGAAAACTGTTGGGATAATAATCAAAGTCTTACATTGGTAGTTCATAAAAAAGATCCTGAAATTATAAGATAGAAAATATCTAATAAAGTACGAGGCCTTTTGAGGCCAATATGGGGGGCAGAGTCGTTGGGATCCGGACTAATAAGGGGTCTGTTGGGACCATTAAGGGGGCGGGTCCGTTGGGTTCCGGACCAATAAGGGGTCCATTAGGACCATTAAGGGGGCGGGTCCATTAGGATCCGGACCAATAAAGTATGAGGCCTCTTGGGTTTAGCCCAAAATAAAACTATCAGGGTGTGGGCCCAAAATGGACAATATCGTATCGTTGTGGAAATATATATGGATTCCATCGGATCTAACAGTGGTATCAGAGCGGGTCCATATGGTGGGAGCTCCTAATAAGGGGTCCGTTGGGACCATTAAGGGGGCGGGTCGATTGGGATCCGTACCAATAAGGGGTCCGTTGGGACCGTTAAGGGAGCGGGTCCATTGAGACTTGTACCAATAAGGGATCTGTTGGGACCGTTAAGGGGCCGAGTCCGTTGGGACCGTTGGGACCGTTAAGGGGGCGGGTCCATTGGAACCCGTACCAATAAGGGGTCCGTTGGGACCGTTAAGGGGGCGGGTCCATTGGAACTCGTACCAATAAGGGGTCTGTTGGGATTGTTAAGGAGAGGCTCTCAGTGGTTCTTTGTTTGAAGGATAGATTGTTGGGATAACAATCAAAGTCCCACATTGATAGTTTATGGAAAATATTTCATAAAGTACGAGGCTAATAAGGGGGTCGGTCTGTTGGGACTCGGACCAATAAGGGGTCCGTTGGAACCGTTAAGGGGCCGAGTCCGTTGGGACCGTTAAGGGGGCGAGTCCGTTGGGACTGTTAAGGGGGCGGGTCCATTGGAACCCATACCAATAAGGGGTCCGTTGGGACCGTTAAGGGGGCGGGTCCATTGAAACCCGTACTAATAAGGGGTCTGTTGGAATTGTTAAGAAGAGGCTCTCAGTGGTTCTTTGTTTGAAGGGTAGATTGTTGGGATAACAATCAAAATCCCACATTGGTAGTTCATGAAAAATATCTCATAAAATACAAAGCTAATAAGGGGGCCGGTCTATTGGGACTCGGACCAATAAGGGACGGGTCCGTTGGGATCCAGACCAATAAAGTATGAAACCTTTTGGGTATAGTCCAAAATCAAAACTATGAGGGCGTGAGTCTAAAGTGGACAATATCGTACTGTTGTGGAGATATATATGGATTCTATCAGATTTAACAAAAATATTTACCTTATGAGATTGTATTTTTCTTAGTTATTCAAATGGATTGAAATTATCATACTTATTGATTAACGTAGGAATTGGATTTGTCAATGTTTTGACCTTTTGATGGTTGATAGGAGACGGATTGGGAGATGATTTTGTGTCTTCAAATATTGTTGCTTACTCAAGACATGCAAAAATAAGTATGAAAAATTTAATAACTATCATTTTAATACGAGACTTTAGCCATTTTATTTGTGTTTGCAATCTGCTTGTATGGTTAAAAATATGTTCATATTGTATTTTACGAATTGGATTTATTTTTGACGCTATTGATGAAAATTTTCTTATATTAGTGGTATTTTATTTAACATGTGAATTTGATTTCTTCTTTTTCTGTAAAAAAGTTGAATCCGCAACTCCAACGGTTCCACACGGTCAGTCTCACGACCATCTGTGAGGAGATAAATTGAAAAACTGTAATTGATCACGACGGAGGAGGTATTGCTAAAACTGTTTAGGTAAACTTTTTATAGTGACCGACCCCACCGTCGAAACGGTCCCATAATCAGAAAACCCCCTAAGGGATTTTTTGAAAGTACGGTACCACTGATTGATAAGAACCTACTGTCGAAACAACATCTTAGCCAACAAATACATGTTGCTAAGATGACTTAGAATCACAACAGTACCTCAGTCAACAAATATATGTTACTGATCCAGATGGAATGACGGGGGCAAGCACGTCGGATAAAGGGGTCCCTCAGAGGACACGGGGTAAGGACGTGGTGTTCAATAAGAAGAGAAAGGGGGTTAAACTCGGATCCTAGGCAGAAGAAGCACCTCCCTTGTATCACGGCCGAAAAGCCCTGTTAACTACCCCAATGAGAAGAATTATCCAGGATCCTCCTAGTCTCGAGGTCGGCACATACCTCAGTATCTCATATGAGCCCCCATAGCTGGGATTAATGTCCTACGCATACTCTCCGAACTAATCTCATGGCCAGGTCACAATTTCTGCTCACCGCAACCCGCGAGCCCAGACTCTAGACTGAGCTTGGTGCACCTAGCAGAACTCTTCATAGATTGGCCACGTAATCCGACCTCATTAATGGATTGTATATTTTCACTATCAGCACCCGTCAAACCCTAGTAGGCACAAAACTCCCTAGCCTACCTACCTGCTAGGTCGGAACTAAGATCATTACACCTGCCAAGCTCCTCTAGACCGCGGTAGCCAATAAACCTGCAACTCTCAGGGAAATAAACAACACCACAGGCCGACCTCATGAACTGGTTACTGCATTAGATGCCTACTTCGGGAAAGAGATCCTGTATGGATTCCTTCAACAACAAAACGGGTAACAAGCTCGGGATGGACCAAGCACACCTCATCAGCGCGGTTGAGAATACCTTGCATCCACGCATCTCAACCGCACATATCGGCCACTCTTGACGCGGAGATGATACCAACGGATCGATGTGCCTCTCCCTTCTTATGACTTATCCACAAGAAGCGGTGTATATATATACCAAGTCTCTTTGCGGCGCCCTGCTCAATCACAGCCCTTCAAAAGGGATAAGCCGCCCGGATAAATCGTCCGATCTGCGGAACCTGTCACACATGTGATCCCATAATTCCGCCCTCTCCTCCAATATCAGGTGCACAAATCCAAAGGTATCGCTCTCGCTTGCCCTATATAAGCCTCTCAGGTATGACATTTCACCCATCTGGAATCCTGGAGATACACTCGCATTTCCTCTCGATCTGACTTGAGCGTCGGAGTGGCCACGCGGGATTCCCCGACGCCCAGCTAATCCGTGCTTTCAGTGCTCCCTTGCAGGTCTCCTCTCCTCCGCTGCGAAGATATAAGGTGACGTGGCCTCCCCCGTGTCTGGTGATTCAACTGTCGTCGGTAAGGAACCGGAACAGTTACCAAGAGGATTCAGGTTATCTTCATACTTACCATTTGGGATAAGACACTTCACTATGAATTTGATTTCGTAGGAGTTTGAAGTGATCACGAATCCAAATCAAATCAAATTAGGTAAGCTTAGCCAAATTTGGAATGATCTGAATCATTCATCCATATCTTAAGAAATATGGGCCGTCCATTAAAATTCTAAGCATCCAAAGAGAAGATCATCACCTTTGATGAAGATCTGAGCTAGCTTTTTGATTCATAGATATGGATGGAAGGATCTAGATTGTCAGCCGTTGATTCAGATCTGATTGGTTTTAAAGAGAAAGCTACAGGATGGGTTCTGGATCGGCGATTGCGTGCGCAGGATATAGGGGAGGGCAGAGGGGAGGGCAATCGCGAGCCGAGGGTCTTCTTCCACCGGAGTTTTCCCACCATCGTCGGAGCTATTGGCCGAGGAGACGATCAGGGGTTTCCCTCTCAACTCGGTTTTCCATTCCCAGCCATCACCGCCAAGACATCCTCTGTTCTCGACGTTCTTCCCCGGACCCGAGCTCACCGCCAATCCGAGCTATCGCCTCTCATCGCCGAAGTTACCAAGGCATTGGGGATTCCCTGCCTGGTCGAAACCCTTATTCCACCTCTCCACAGCTTGGATCAACATTAGAGTCATCTCCGATCAGCCTCAACCGAGCATCAACTTCCTTACAACAGATCCAAACCAATACAAGCTTTGGGATACCCTAGCTTGATCTGTAAGCACCATTTAGATCTACATATTCCTTCATTGTGGAGTGTAGTTTTCCTTCGTGTGATTAACTTGATGGAAGCATGCTCTGTTCAATTCAAGCATACACTTGGTTTGAATCTGATTTAGTTCTTGATAAGTTGATCTGTAGTTGATTAATTGACATGTTGTTGTCCGTGTTTGATTCATGTTCAATAGTAGATTAGGCTAGGTGAGATGGTTGGCTTTTCAATTGCTTGAATTGAGTTGTATTCATAGTTTAGTTTTGCGGTCTTCTATTCGATGCATGATAACTAGTTTAGTGTTCCCTTGTTACTTTTGGACAGTTACATCACACAAAACCCCAGTGAAAATAGAAAAAAACCTAATCTGAAGATTAACCATCATCATTGCAATCCTTGTGAGATGGCCTAAGCCATCCTCTTTACTACATTAGTATAGAGGGATCTTGGAAATTATTTGATACCATATTGCAACAATATGATCCATTCTATCAGATAACCAACATTTTTATATATTATTTTACTCTCATACTTGACGTTTTGATACTCTCATATGTTTAATTTCTTACTTCATATCATATTTTATGTGTAAGGATTTATTTTGAGCTTCATTGTGATTTCTTATATATTTATAGCATTATCTCTAAAATTATGATTTTGGTCTCATAGGGAATCAAAGACGTTGATATATAATTTTGGGAAGAGACCGAAATACAATTTAATTGAGATCCGATTGAAGATTGTAATGCCTCGAGACCCAATTTTGTTGATTTAATTGTAACTTGGGCCATGGGACTCATTTTCAATTGAACCAAACCATTTTAATTGACTAAACCAACTAGGGTTATGAGGGCACTATAAAAGGGGCAGTAAAACTCCTTATTTGGGAGAGCTAAATATTTTTAGAAGAGAAAAATACAGCGGCCTCATCCTTGGCGATTCTAGCTCACTTTCCTTATTTATCTCATTCTTTGGAACACAGATTCTAGTTCCATGGAAGAGTAGACATTTTTGTAACCAACTGAACTACAAGAATGAATTTGGTTTGATTTTCTCACACTATTTTTACTTAAATTAATGCATTTTGATTTGCTTGGTTTGTGCAATATCTTGTTTTCATTTGGACGTTAGAAATTTCTATTATTCATTTGGAATGCAAGATACAAGTAGGTTAGATTTGGTTTGATAAAATTGTAATCTATTTCTACCATGTGGAAGTAAAGAAATTGTGTAGTTGTTGTTCATGTGTTTTTTTTAGTTGACAACAAATTATATTTCTTCGTGATTGCTAAGGAAATTGTGTCGTTAACTAAATCCTGAAGATATCCAATAGGAACATTAGTCATAAAAAAGAGATTTCAGTTATGGCTAAGAATCACTACATACTCATTAACTAATCCATTATCGTAGTCTATGAAAAGCAACCTACTTCACGATACTAGTTTAGTGAGGTTACGTTTCTATTAATTGCATTAATTTATATTTACCATTTTTAGTATTCAAATCTGAAGAAACCCCCTCCCCCTTTACAATTTGGTCTTGAGATTATAATTTGACTATTGCATTCCTTGAGACTCTCCCGATTAGGACTTAGTCACGGATTGAGTTCTCCATCCCCTCTCGGAAGGGTCAATCCATTACACTCTCCCGACTAGGACTTAGTCGTGGATCGAGTTCTCCATGCCTTCTCAAAAGGGTTGACTTGTTATACTTTCTCGATTGGGACTTAGTCACAGATCAAGTTCTCTATCCCCTCTCGAAAGGGTTTCACTCTCTTGACTGGAACTTAATTGTGGATTGAGTTCTCCACTCCTTGAAACAGTCGACTTGACTCACTCTTTCCATCGGGACTTGGTCGTGGATTGATCTCCCCCCCCCCCCCCCCCCCCCCCCCCCCCAAGCCTCGTCAGCCATTAGGGTTAGCATCTTCACACCAGGTTCAATCTCATCTGTTGAATTTTAAACATAACCATCACCTTCTTCCCCTCCAGCTCTACTACTAATGGTCGACCTCCATAGCTCAATCTTTTCCCTTTTCAATTCCGTTATCAGGGAAAGCTTCCCTCCAACTCTTTGCTAGTTTGACCGTATCAACCTAACTATTCAAGCCTATTCAACATGTTGCTGACTTAAACACTCTAATCGAGTCTCCTATGCTACAACTCCTCGATTGACTTAGAGAGGGGACTTATGATACTGTCAATATTCAACCTACTCCAAGTCAGCAGGACGCACCTACATGACCCCAACCCAAGCTAGCCCAGTCATCTTACTGAGCTAAGCCGAGCTAAGTCAATTGCTGAGCTAAGTTGAGCTAATCCGACCTACCAACCTACCAAGCTAGTCTGACTTGCCAGCTTGCTAAGCTAAGATAGTATGACCTGCCAACCTATCGATCTAGTCTGACCTACCAGCTTGCCAAGCTAGTCCAACCTGCTAGTCTACCTAGCTAATCTGACCTATTGATTTGTCGAGCTAGTTCGACCTATCGACCTACCAAACTAATTCAAGCTACCGAGCTGTTGAGTGACCGATTCATTAGGTCGAGCCCTTCGGGCCGTTTGAGCTCGTTTATCTAGACTCAACAAACTACTAGGAGACATGGGCCATGAGGTACTCCCCACTTTCTGATGATGTGCTCTCCACTTTCTGATAGCAACCGCAAGTATACGACCGTCATCAAGTAATAGAAAAGTATCGAATCCACAGGGATTGTTGATTAGCTAAAGTGGTGTCACAAGGATAGTTATCTAGACTCTGAATGAAGCGAAAAGGCTGAGGATTGTGATTGGGGTATGGTAGAGAGAGAGATTGGCTTGGGAGTTATGGGATGATATGGATAAGTCTAGGATTTCGATTTCACATCAATACTAGGTGATATCCCTAATTCATGTTTGTTTCCTTACTTTCTATGTTTACCATCCTGTGGGGATTCTAACCAAGATACCAACTTGACCTCGTCAGGCTTCGTTGGAATTAAATCATGATACTCTAACGCTACAACTACTAGTTCGAGATGACACCTAGATAGCCTAGTCAATAGCTCCCGTTGTCATCGGGCACTCCAGCAATACTACTGGTGTCCTACTCTCTGTCATCGAGTACCCAATCAAGGACCTCTTCCTAGTCATCAATAGCCGCTAGCTATCCACTATGGGAGTTTACCACCATGTAAAGATCACTTCGGAAAGTCCGATTAAAGGTACATCTTCTGTCACAAGGCTCCTCGATTATACAATCCTAAGATCTCCCTACACAGTAATCTACCCTTCATAATCATGTACATACGCTCACACAAACATAACATCAAACACGTTCAAGGTACACAATACATGAAACAAGTGTAAACATGTCATAGAATAAGGAAACATAATATGAATAGTTCTTACATCACCATCATTACATCAATGTTCATCCTATATCCTAGACTCAAAGATCTATTTTATTACAAGAAGATTACAATAAGTATGCAAGAAAATAGTCATACATAAGAAAAGGGGAGGACTTATCTTCTAAGCTCATCCTTGTAAGGTCTCCTTGCTTCGGTGTAGGATGGATCGACATAGGCAGAAAATCCTTGTGGTCAACAAGGATGTCCTTAAGAGAGTGTCTAGTTCAGGGGGAGATCATTCTTGAAAGATCCTTATAAATATTTAATTATTGATCCAAAAATAATTAAATAATCTGAACCGTTTAAAAAAAAAAAAAATTCTCTCCTAACAATCAAAATTATTTTTACTCCTTATATAGAGTTGAAAGAAATTTTTTTTTTTACTTTTTCTCCCAACAATTAAGAATAGCAAGTAAAAAAATATTAAATAATTAACAAAGAGACTCATGTTTATGTTTGAGTCTAGTTGATTATTTTCTCTCAATAATTAAAAACACACTCTCTCAAGTATTACTTTTCTTCCAATTGTTAATAGGTATGGTCTAGTCGGTTAAAATATTAAATTCTCGTGCAAGAGACTCAAGCTGGAGTTTTAGCAATAGAGTTTTTTAAATATGTTTTTATTATAAAAAATCCCACCGAACTGACGATTTAAACTTATTGGGCTAGAACTATACTTGGTCCGATAGCATGCCAAGCAGATTACGGTTCCAGCCCAACAACCAGGTCAATGAGTACCCAACCCATTGACCTAGTTACGGGCTCAGACTCGGATTTAGGTCTATATTGATATTGATGTGGCAGGAATTGACTGGTCCGACGTGGCCAAAAAGGGTGAACCTTTCTCCTTGACTCAGATTTATCCCTCATCCAAAAGGATAAGGACGACGATCAAGTTCCCAAACTTGGTCCCCTCAAAACTAACACATTTATGCACCCAACCGTCGAATCAGGATAATCAATCCCGCTGAGCCGTTGGATTCTGCCTTTAATACCGCATTAACGATGCATTAACAGCCAATCATATGCATCGATCTCCAAAAATCACGTTCCCTCTGCTACTATATAAATCCCGCAGGTATGAAGATGAAAGGGGCTCCTCTCTCTCTCTCTCTCTCTCATTTTATACACGCATGCTATTTCTTTCCTTCTGCTTTCTCTTTTCTAACTTGAGCGTCGAAGTGGTTTAACAGGGTCCTACCCCGGCGTCATTCTAACCCTCTTCTTTAGTGTTTTTCAAGTCCCCTCATCTCTTCGGGTGATTCTTTTCGAGGAGCGTGCAAGTCAGCAGTTCTGAACCGGCGTTTAACCATCCACGGCGAATTAATCGAAATATTTTGGCGTCGTCTGTGGGAACACTGAGCCGAGACGCTGCGATGGTTACATCAGAAGGACTAATGACAAGCATGGCTCCATCGAAAAAAGAAAAGCTACGACGATCTGAATTTTCTCCTCTCGATCCTCCTGACAGCAACAAAAAAACATTCTCCATCAAAAGCTAAGTATTTAAAAGTTTATTTTATTTTTATTTTTTTAATACGGCGGAACGCCATCTATTAGGCTTGATACGGCAGAACACGTGAAACAGTCTACTTTTATTTCTATTAGACATGATATTTCTATTTCTATTTTTATTAGTCTTCTATTAGATCGACTGATACGGCGGAGCACCGAATTATTGGCCAACTCTTTGGACTAATAACAATGCCCTGTCCGTGCAGAAGAGAAAAATCTTACATCTTTGATAAGCACAAACAACAAGACACCTCAGACAATTTTGACCAAACGGTCATCTAGCTTGAAGCTATATTATTCATTTGCATCACATCAAAGGAATATTCTTCTGCTTCTATTGTTTTGGTTGCAGGGGAAGGTGCACATCACAGCGAGGGAATCGATCCATAGCAACCAAAGCCGAACTAGGTGCTGCTACAGCCGCCATGGCAATGGTTTCTCGTCTCCTCTCTCGATCCCGACAGTTATATGCTGGTCAGATATTTTCCAGTCTGATCCTATGCAAAAGAAGCTTCAGCTTCTAATATTCCACCATTGAAAGGAGATGGTAACATCGGACATAATACTAAAGACTCTTAAAACAGAAAATATGGTCAGATTAGGATTCTAGATGAACTCCCTAATCTAGATGAACTCAATATGATCAGATTCGAAGATCAATTTATAATCTCATGGAAATGTTCATCGGCAAGATAAGTCTCTATTTCTTATTATTATATTCATTAATTTTAGTCTTATTCTCTTTTATAATTTAATAAATTCCTATATCATCTAGTGGTTTACCTATTTACTGGATGAATTATTTTTTCCTGCTTGGTATTAACATATTTATGGTCTTGCGAGTTCCATCAGAAACATTACTGGCTCTACGAACAATAAAACTCTTGATACTATTTTCAATTGACAATTTATTATCTTGTTAAAATTTTTTATGGTCAGTAATTATAAATAATCCTTTGAAACATGGTTTTCTACCTCCAATCTGGGAGTCTCGGAAATCTTGGTCCCGAGCTTCGTCTCGGCCATCTCTGTTCCGAGCCCCACCTTTGTCCCGAGACTCATCTCGACAAGGGTGGTTCCGAGCATTATTTCGACCATCTCTGTCTCGAGTCTCGGCAATCTCGGTCTCAACTCTCGCCTCTATCCCGAGCCTCATCTCGGCCAACTTGGTCTCGAGCTTCGTCTCAGCCATCTCTGTTCCGAGCCCCACCTCTGTCTCGAGACTCATCTCGACGAGAGTGGTTCCGAGCATTATTTCGACCATCTCTGTCCCGAGTCTCGACAATCTCGGTCTCGAGTCTTGTCTTGGTCGATTTTATCTCGAATCTTGTCTCGACCAGTTTGGTCTCGAGCTTCGTCTCGACCATCTCTGTCCCGAGTCTTGGCAATCTTGGTCTTAACTCTCGTTTCGGTCGCCTTGTCCCAAGCCTCGTCTCGACTAGCTTAGTCCTGAGTCTCGTCTCGACTACCCTTGTCCCGAGACTCATCTCGGCCAACTTGATTATGAGCCTTGTCTCGGTTAGACTGGTCTTGAGTCTCGTCTCGACCACCTCTGTCTCGAGACTCATCTCGGCCAACTTGGTTCCAAGTCTTGACTCAGCCATCACAGTCCCGAACCTTTGTCTCGGTCAACCTGGTCTTGAGTCTCGTCTCGCCCACCTCTGTCCCGAGACTCACCTCCACCAACTTGATTCTAAGTCTTGTCTCAGTCAGCTTAGTCTCGAGTCTCGTCTCGGCCCTCTCTGTCTCAAGCATCATCTCGGTCAGCTTGGTCCCAAGCTTCATCTCGACCATCTCTGTCCAGAGTATCGGCAATCTCGATTTTGAATCTCGTTTTGGTCTAGAGTCTCAACAATCTTGGTCTCGAGTCTTGTCTCGACCGATTTTATCTCGAATCTCGTCTTGGCCAGCTCTATCCCGAGATGACTATCCTGAGTCTCATCTCGGCCATCCCTGTCCCGAGCCTCATCTCGGTCAGCATGTTCTTGGGTATTGTCTCGGTCATCTCTGTCCCAAATCTCATCTCGATTATCTCTGTCCTGAATCTCATCTCGGTTATCCCTGCCCTGAGTCTTATCTCGACCATCTCAGTCTCATTGCTTCAACTAGCTGCTGCCTTTCTTGACCTCAATCTCGGCCTTACTCGACCTCGGTCTCGGCCTCGGTCTCACCTTACTCAGCTTCGGCCTCACTCGGTCTTGACCTTGACCTCGGCCTCCCTTGGCCTCAGCCTAACTCGGCCTCGGCCTCGGCCTCACCTTACTCAGCTTCGGCTCACTCGGCCTCGACCTCGCTCGACCTCGGCCTCCCTCGGCCTCGACCTCACTCGGCCTCGACCTCGGCCTCCCTTGGTCTCGACCTTATTTGGCCTCGACCCTCGACCTTGGCCTTACTCAACTTCGGCCTCACCTGGCCTCGACCTTGCTCGGCCACCACCTCACTCGGTCTTGACCTCGACAACGGCCTTGACCTCGGTCTCGGCCTCACCTTACTTAGTTTCGGCCTCACTCGATCTTGACCTTGACCTCGGCCTCCCTTGGCCTCAACCTGATTTGGCCTCGGCCTCACCTTACTCAGCTTTGGCCTCACTCGGCCTCGACCTCGCTCAACCTCAGCCTGCCTCGGTTTCGACCTCAGCCTGACTCGACATCGGCCCCACTAGGCCACTCTGCCTCTCGGCTTCACTCTGCCTTACTAGGTCGCGACCTCATTTGGTCTCAGCCTCGCTCGACCACTCTGTCACTCAGTAGCCCGGCAACTCTGCCACTCTGTCAACTCAGCCACTCATCCAAGTCTTTCAGCCACTCATATAAGTCTCTTAGCCATTTCGACCACCTCATCTCGTCCATCTTGTCTCGGCCACCTGAGCTTGGCATCTCATCTCAACAGCTCAGCATCAATATGACAAACGAGACGGTTAGATCATTAAACATAGTCCAGTCAGTCGGACTACGCCTCCTTCGACATGAAAGGGGAGGCTTGTGATGTGGCAGGTATTGACTGGTCCGACGTGGCCAAAAAGGATGAACCGTTCTCCTTGGCTCAGATTTATCCCTCATCCAAAAGAATAAGGACGACGACCAAGTTTCCAAACTTGGTCCCCTCAAAACTAACACATTTATGCACCCAACCGTCGAATCAGGATAATCAATCCCACTGAGCCGTTGGATTCTGCCTTTAATACCGCATTAACGATGCATTAACAGCCAATCATATGCATCGATATCCAAAAATCACGTTCCCTCTACTACTATATAAACCCCGCAGGTATGAAGATGAAAGAGGCTCCTCCTCTCTCTCTCTCTCTCTCTCATTTTATACATGCATGCTATTTCTTTCCTTCTGCTTTCTTTTTTCTAACTTGAGCATCGGAGTGGCTTGCCGGGGTCCCACCCCGGCGCCATTCTAACCCTCTTCTTTATTGTTTTTCAGGTTGTAGCGACCCCCCTCCTTACTACTTAAGGGCAGCGCTACTTAATTACTAACTTTACTTACTAATGTTAGTTATGTTAATAATGGCAGTACTTAAAGTTTTCAACTTGTGAATAAAATCTAAACATGCAACTAAGTAGTAGCTAAAGCATATCAGTACAAAAGCATGCTATGGATCATTATGAATTTCTTCTATAAAAGAACTAACATACATGACAACTGTTATAAAAAGAATTCCCAGAAGGATTAAATTCCAGCATTACCGAGAGCATTTCAGCAATATTAGAATAAAGCAAATAATCTATCTACTATATCCTAGTAACAAGAAATAACATGTACAACCTCTAGATTCTTCTAACAATTCAAAGCAGAAGAAAAAATAAATTAACATCCATTTAAATTCTTAGCAAGGTCACACACCCATTCTCAACATCACACACCCATCATCTCCTTGTCGCCTTCCTTCATATAAGATTTCCTTTTCCTTTATCTGCAGTAGGAGGAAATGCAACTATAAGCCAATGCTTAGTAAGCATTATCTAACTCACAAAAACACATAAATGCATATATATATATGAGAATAAAACCGCATGCTCAAAGAATATAGCAATTAAACTAAATCTTGCATTTCTAAAAGGAACAAACAGTTCTAACTTGCTAAACTCGGAAATAAAGAAGCTAAACTTGCTGAATTGAACTTCAATGATACTTGCTTCGTTAGTCCAAATACGTATAGTTTAATACTTCAAAATATTAATAATCTTCTCTTGGACTCAGGCTTAGTACCAAAGCGCGCTCCCTAATAGAAACTGAGGTAGCTAGCCACCAGTCCTACGAGGGTAAAGACCTTGGTCTTACCAGGGCCAAGACCTCGGAATTGGTCACCTGGATTTATTTAACGACAACCTCGGAAGTCGGGTACTAGCCTCTTAAAATAAAATACATATTATCTTTTTAATACTTCTACTATAAAATGCCTCGGCATTGTGCAGAAATGCCTTTGCTTATACCATACTGTTTTGCTTGGGTAATTCAACACCATAGCTCTGTTCTATCTGTTCATGTTGCAAACAACCAAGGCCTAACTAACATTTCTTGTTATCTTCTAGATTCAAAATTCTATTTTTCTTCTTTCATGAATCTGCGATCCTCATTTGTTATTCTTTTTCAATGAAAATACAAATTATATGGAGTTGAAACTTCCTTTTGTCATTCTTTTGCTACTAATCTGAAATGTTTATTCTACAAATCTTGCCTCTGCATAACAATGTGAGCTATATACTAGATTTATCCTTTGTAATTGCTAAGAATGCAGCAGGTATATAGCCCTTTCTAATAGATTTAGTATTTGAAAATTATTGGTTATCCAATTAACTCTCAGAAATCTGTAATTTGCATGCCTAATGTAGATGACTAATGCTTGTTAAGCTCACAAGGAAATCCAACCTCACATGCTAAGTTACTGGCTGCTCATGCTAGATAAGGTAGCAATGAAAATCAAACCAAAATGCTAACTAACAGGGGTTAATCTTGCTTAGAGAAGAGAAACCTTACAATATGCTTCCGAAAATTCAAAGAAGGAAAATGAAATCGCGGAACTGCTCCTACTGCAGGTGAGTAGCAACTTACCTTGCGTTCTTGGACTTACAACCGACGGAGATGACCTATAGGGTTTCAGAAAGGTTGCTGCTTCGGCGATCCCTTAACGTCTGGGTGTTCCCCTCAACGAGGAGATCATAATGTTAGGAAGTATACTGAAAAGACTAGCTCTTTTGCATATAAAACTCACTATTACATACTCATTATTGTTCGAGTCAATATATAAGTGCACACTGAGCAATTATAGCATATGGTAGATGGTATGTGAAAGGAAATATGAGAGATTAAGATGAATATTTGATCTTCGAGTAGTTATTATTGGTGCAATTGACTTTTGATTAAGATTGATTAAGTTCAAGTTGGATTTCAATATTTGATCAATATGTTTGATGATTGAGAGCAAGATGTTCAAGTGAAAGAAGAGATTGTGGTAGAAAGAGACTGTTGGTGAAATCAATCTCAGATTAAGTTGATCAAGATTGATTTGAGTGTGAACGATAGTCGAGCAAAAAGTAAAGTTAAAGTTGATCAGATACTTAGCTTGATAGTAGAAAAGTCTAAATAAATCATGGTTGATTGAATATTTGATAGTTTCAAAATATTTGATAGTTGCAAGTCCAATAAATAATTGGTAAGGGCAAAATCTAAGTGAATCATAGAAAATTGGAAAGACTCCACCTAGAGGTAAAGTCCAAGCGGGTCATATATGACTGAACACTTTGCGTTTGGAAGTCTAATTGAGAGTTGGCAAAGGTGAAATCTAAGTGGATCATGAAGGATTCAACATTTGACATGAACGTAAAGCCCAAGTGAGCCAAAATTGACTGGATATTTGACAATGGTGGAAGTCTTAGGTCATGAAGGATTAGATGTTAGACATGTGGAAGTGAAGTCCAAATAGGTCAAGGTTGGCTAGATATTAGGTACAAGAAAGGAAGTCCAAATAGATTAAGGACCACTAGATATCAGTGGAGAAGTTTCGATAGGTCAATGTTGATCGGATGTTAAGCAATGATGATGTCTTGACAGGTTAAGGTTGATTAGATGTTAGACATTGGTGAAGTCCTGACAAGTCAAGGTTAACAAAATACTAGACAATGGTAAAGTCCAAGCAGGTCAAGGTTGATTATATATTAAACAAAGGAAGTTTTGATAGATTAAAATTAATCGGATGTTAGACAAAGAAAATCTTGATAGGTTGAGATTAACCAGGTAGGAAAAAAATTCAGCCTTAGTAAGGCTGAAACAGAGGTATCAATTGATTGATATGGAAATACAATTGACTGATAACTTTGAAACCCCAAGTTCAGGGTTTTAGGAGGTTTAAGAGAGTTTATAGTATATCAGTCGAATGATGGGTATGAGCAACAATATTGGAGTGAACAAAGAAATTCTAAGTTGATTTGGAAACTCAACTACCGATCCAACAGTCGACTGATATGATATAACAATCGATTGTTATGGTCAATAATAAGTTCGAAGAACCATTTTGTAAGTGCAACATTTGAATTCTAGTTCTATATGCTTACAAAGTAATTTCTAATCATTGCTTGTTTCTTTTGACCTCTAAATTACCAGATAGATTAGGAGATGTACTCTTAGACATGCGTGCATGCAAATCACTCAAGTTTTCTTTTTTTTTCTTTTTGTTTTAGAATATTTTGATATCTAATAAAGGATTTAAATTAGCCATTATGTATTTGATATGAGAGTTAAATATATAAGTCATTTAACATGAAAAGTCTTAATGGATTAGGAGAACTGAACATTACGCATCGGAAGTCCTAGTGGGTTAAGATGATCAGACACTAACAATAATGAAGTCTTAGTGAATTAAAAGGATCAGACATCATGCAAATATCAGATGAGTTGATTTAACAAACAAATGATCAGCTGGACCAGACATCAAGTAAAGGAGGAAGCCCTAATGGGTTGATCAGACATTAAGTAGAGAAAGTCCAAACAGGTCACCTGGATCAGATATTTGATAGATAATTCAAGATAAGTCCTTGAGAGACATTTCGAAAGAAAGGCAGTGATAATGTGTCCTAATTGGGACAAAACACTTATGTGATGGTCCAACATAGAAACCAACTCAAAGTTCTAAGTTGAGATTAGAAAATTTAACTATCAGAATAATTCATGCATATATATTGTGTTGGTGCAATTTCGGCACTAACGGTCAAACTTAAGTTTTGATGATAAATGACAAATAAGTTAAAGTTAGGTTGTTGTTTTTAATCTCTTTACTAAGTGTGCAGGGTCGAAAGACTTAGAACCAGACACCAGGCTGAAGTCCAGGGTGGTTGAGCCCTGGCAGGAAGTCCAGTTGGGTCCGCGGAGCCTGACAACTGGCCGAAGACCAAGTCGGGCGAGACTTGGCAGAAAGACCAGGGTGGTTGAGCCTTGGCAGGAAGTCCTGGTGGGTTAAGAACTTAAGTAGAGCTGCATGAGGTAAGTGAGGTAAGTCACTGAAGAGCGAACCAGTGAGGACGAGTCCAATTTTGGACTTTAGGCGCGGTCCAACTTAGACCCACTTTGGTGATCTAAGTTGAGTCCTGGTTAGATCCTGGTCTACAGGATCTAATTAATTCTAAATATTCTATATTTTAATATATTTTATCATTATACTAACTCTATTTTATATGGTTTATTTATGGATAAAATTAATTTTGCATGTAAAACAAAATTAATCTTTATTATTATTTATTTTGTTAAAATTTTATTATTTCTATCTATAATAAATATTTAAAGAGAATAAAATAAATATTATTTAAATTATCTTTTAAATCTAGATAAGATAAACTGCAATGCGTGGATCAAGTTTTGCGGTTTTTTTAAACATTTGCAGAGACTGTCAGGATAAGTTCAACAGTTTCTATATAAAGCCTTGTTCAGTGCATGAATGTACAACTTTGACCAACGTCATTCTTCTGCAGCGACTCGAGCTTCGACACGATCACGTCCAACTTCTGCCGGAGATCACCCCCAACATCCGAGCGCATCCAGAATTTTCTGTTGTTGGGTAACAGAGCTTTTTTAATTTATTTTCGGCATTTATTTAAAAATCAAAAGTGTGGGGTTGTCACACTTTTGATCATTGTATTCGCCTACTCTACCAGAATTTTTGTCTGGTAGAGAGATTTAGTGGATTGCCCACAGGAAAATATTGTTGGTGCAAGGAGTACTAGTTTGTCTTAGGATTTTGATGTTTGACAATATACCTAGGTCTGATCAGTTTGACCAAGCGTTGATCTAAATAGGATTTGATGTTTGGATGTGAGTAAAGTCTTAGTTAGTTAAACCGGATAAGAAGAAGTCCTAGTTGAGGCTAGGCAAGAGAAGTCTTAGTTGGAGGCTAGGCAAGAGAAGTCTTAGTTGGAGGCTAGACAAGGAAGTCTTAGTTGGAGAATAGGAAGGAGAAGTCCTAGCTGGTGACTAGGCAGGGAAAGTCCTGGTTGGAGGTTAGATAGGAAGTCTTGGTGAGTGAAGCTGAACTAGGAAGTCCTAATTGGAGGTTAGACAAGAAAAAGTCTAAACAAGTCTTTAGCAGGTAAGAAGTCTACCGAGTAACTAGTTCTAACTGGAGGTTAGGCAAGGGAAAGTTCAAGCAGGTCAAGGGTGGCCGGATGTTTGACAGGTGGGAAGTTTACCGATGGAAGTGACTAGTCCTAATTGAAAGTTAGGTATGGATAAACCAAGTAGATTAGACCTACAGGGTAAGACTTAGGTAAGCCTAGTAGGTTAGACAGACTACAAGTAAGCATAGGTTTCTTGTTTATATGATTATCTTGCAGGAACCAAGAGCTGAAAGCAAGACTGAGGAAGCATAAGAGGAGTAAATAGAAATAGTCGAACAAGCCCAGAAGTAAACTCAGGTCAAACCTAATTGATTGGTTCCAAGTGCTCAGATCATACTCTGGACACTCGGAATGGCCAAGACATCCTTGTAAGGTCTAGGTGCACGGATTAGGTGGAATTGACTCTGATAAAGATCGACAGAACCAGATCAGATCGGATCGGGATGCCCAGAAAAAGATCCGGGTGCCCCGAAGTGTCTTTATAAAGGCCTCAACGTGCATCATAAGAAGGAACCCTAATTTTCATCCATCTTCATATTACAGTGCTATTAAATGTGAACGGAGCCAAGCTCGTGTGACCGGGGAAGCTCCAGGAAGGGTGCACTATGCTCAGAACTTCCAGATCAACCTCCATATAAACGTTTGGTTATTTTAAAGTCTTACTTATTGTACTTATCTTTTATATTAATATTGGATTGTTTCTCCGTCTCCGAAAAAGTTTCAAAAAGGAGACTATTAGTGGACGAACACCTTCTTATATATAGGCCTTGGACATACTAACCCTGGGGGTTAGGAACTAAATAAAAAAAATCCATGAGTCCCTTGCTTTGTTGTCTAATATCCGCTGCTAGTGTTGTGATAGAACAAATGAACGATAAATGTGTTATTCACCCTCCTCTAGCATGCATCGATCATACAATTGGTATCAGAACAGGGCTGTTCTTGACTAGACTAGTCGCCACGAGAGCAAGAAGGCAAAGATGGAGTGGGAGCGAGGTAATAGTTGTAATGTTTGTTTTAAATTTCATGTAACTTGTTTTAAGTGTAGGGAGAGAGGGCACTACAAAAATCAGTGCCCTACTCGTAAAACTCGGATGACACCATATCCAATAAAGGAGCAACTGATACTAGGAGCTTGGCGATCCAAAGAGCACATCATGTGCTTCAAATGTCAAAAATGCGGACACTATAAAAATCGATGCCCAAAGAAAAAAATAGAGGAGGTAAACTCAGAATTAGAGGTTGCGATTCCGATAAGTCCTTTAATTTATGAAAATACCATTAGGATTTTGCACGTTAACTTTTATTGATAAGTTAGATAATATTGAAAATTAAAAATTAATTTAAATAATAAAAATATTAATTTAACTAATTTTTAAAAAATTTAAAATCAATTAATTTGATTAATTTAAAAAAAAAATCAAACTTAAAAAATTTAAATTTAATTTATTTAAAAAATTCAAATAGAAAAAAAATTTAAATTTGAATGATTTGAAAATTTTAAACTTAGAAAATTCAAATTTGATTGATTTAAAAAATTCAAATAATTTTGAAATTTTAATTAATAATAATTTGACTAATTAAAATTTAATTAATTCTAATCATATAATTAGTGTAAATTTAATTTAAATAAATAAAAATTTTAATCAATTCTTTAACCTATTTAACTAAAATAATAACGAATTAATAAATTCAAATTTAACTAATTTAATAATAAAAATAAATAATAATTTAATTAAACAAGAATAAAATTAATAAATATAAAGTCAAAACTAATACTTTAAATTTAATTAATAATTAAAAATTAAATAATCAAGATAATCTAAAAAATAAGACAATGTCAAATCCATTAAGATAAATTTTAAAATTAATAATCTAATCAATAAAAATTTAAAATTAAATTCAAAAGTTTCTTACAATAAAATTTTAAAATTTAAAAATACTAATTTAAATTTAAACACTAAAATTTGAGATTAAATAATAAAATTAATTATAATCATGTATCATTTAATTACGAAATGATAAATAACCCTAAAAATTCAAAATTAAAATTTAAAATTAAAGAAAATAAATCTATTAATTTTAACCAGTCAAACTTAAATTTTAAAAATTCAAATTTAAATAATAAAATTAACTATCATAAAATTTTATTTAATTATGGAATATAACTTAATTCAAATCATAAATTAATAATTAAGTAAAAATAAATTAATAATTTAATAAAAATTAATTAATAATTCAACAAACACAATTAAAATTTGTAAACTTAATTATAATAAAATACCTATAATATGAAACTAATTTAAAATATTACCTAGTGAGATAAAACTTAATAAAATACAAAATGTGTCAATGTAGATTGACACATTCATGGGTCCACACAAAATATATCAAATAAAAAATTTGATACATTCTTAGAAATTAAAAATTATTTACCTTAATTGACTCATGCATATCTACCATGTACATGTATTTACTTTATTTTTTATACACATAAATATCATATCATCATATTTAAAATTTTACTTAATCTAGAACGGGTAGTTAAGGACACATGATTATATAGTTGACACTTGCCCAATAATGGGCGAGATGATAGTACGTTAGGGAAGCTTGGTGTAAGTGGTCAAATTGGATAAGAAGTACCTTACTTGGTCTGCTTAGTTAAGTGAAACTTACTGAAGTTACCTTGTAATATCCTAGACTAGTTTGATTAGAGTTTCTCAAGAAGTCAGTTAAGGACATAATTTCTTAAAAAGACTTTGTTTAAGGAAGTGGCCACTAGTTCGATAACCAAGAAGGTCTCTATCTCGCCACGACTTGGAAGTCATTTTTTGAAATATAGACTTAACTAATTAACAGTTAAACCTAAATCTAACACAAGGTCAAACACTCATTAGAACTTAACCTAAATTAATAAAAGTAAAATTGATAAAACATCTCACAAAATCTATAAGATAACCTTTGTATACCATGTATTGAGGCACTTAGAATGGGTGAGATTTTAAAGACTATTAAATCACAAAGTTTTAGAAAGTATTTTCAAAAACTATTAAACTAATTTCTAAGAACTATTTTTGAAAATTTGATAATTTTTTAAAATTTATGTTTGCTGTGTGTAATTATACTATAATTTCAAAATACTATATATTTAAAAATTGATTGACTAATACTTAGAAACATAACTTTTAGGTCAATACTATGTCTATAATCCTAAGACACATAGATAGACATTTCTTATGGTTAACAAGTATAGGATCGTATGGGAGCGCTAGAGGGGGTGAATAGCGCTATTTTACATTTTCACTCTTTTAATAAAATTTACGTAAAACACGATTAAGCGATATCAGAAAATGCAGCAGAAAAGAATAAAAGTGAATATGCTTGTTTTTACTTGGTTCACAGCCATAGGCTGCTACTCGAAGGTCCACAATCAGTGATTGTTACCAACGAGCAATTCACTATAATAACTCCCTTCTTACGAGAAGGAGTTTATCACTTTTATAAATGAGTTAGGATCGGTAAATATATACCATCCTAAGAATTTAAATACAGAAAGCGATACAAAATTTTATCGACCGAGA
Source organism: Curcuma longa (assembly GCF_044706935.1). Lineage (NCBI taxonomy): Eukaryota > Viridiplantae > Streptophyta > Magnoliopsida > Zingiberales > Zingiberaceae > Curcuma > Curcuma longa. Next base: position 7,002,720 of record NC_133881.1, read on the forward strand.
GCAATAATGAATTTGCAGTAGTCAGTGTATCTCCTCGGCATTATGACGATGTTTTGGATTGAACATTTACGCGCAGGAGGTCATCATAGAGGTGTATTTAATTGATGCTAGGGTTCCCCCTCGCAGCTCTGGGCACCTAGAAGTCCTTCCAGGTGCCTCCATATTATCCCGTCGATCCACTTTCGACACTAACTTGACATCTTTCGGATGCCTGTATCCCTTACGGGTGCCTATATGCTAACGTGGAGGTTGCCAGATCAACTTTGACTTCACAATGCTTTATCCAGATCCAGGCATTTCAAACATCTCCGGGCGCCTAGAGGCTGAGGTGTCCTGACCACTAGGACTTTGCCTTTCATTTGTCTCGTTGGCCCGTTCGACTGACGTCTGATCGCTTAGATACCATTCAGGCGTCTGGACCCACTACTAGAAAAAAGCTAATACACAACGCTTTTTATGCGTTGTTTATCTGGTAGAAAAAGCGTTGTTAAATCACCTGTTGTAAGAGGGGCCTCTCAATGACAACGCATATTATGCATTGTCTTTGTTAACATCGACAACACTTTTGCAACGAATAAAAAATGTTGTCTGTGGTAGCAATGACAACGCTTAAAAGCATTGTTTTTTATGGGTACGACAACACATTTAGCAATGTTTAAAAAGTGTTGTAATTTTATTCCAAACTACTTGAATTCCAGGACGTTTAAAAAGCGTTGTCTTATTCTTATTTCACAGTTAAAAAGTATTATTTTTCGGAATGAAATATATATTTTTAGAAATAAATAAAAAATATTATATATTTTCATATACAAAATCATTGTCTATATTTACCATGAAAGTATAGAATCCATTACATCCAAGCCCATTGCTACAAAAGTTATAGTTATTAACAATCCAGTACAGCAAGTTAAGTTTACAGCCCCATGCATGTTCAGTATATAGCAAGTTAAGTTGTAGTAAAATCCATTACAACCAAGTTCAGTATACAAAGGCAAAAACCTATGTGTACCAGAAAACAACCCCAATGCACATTCAAAGCCCCATGTGTAGGGATCTATATGCGACAAAAATAATTTTTAACCGTATAAATGCAGCAGAAAAAGGATCCCTCCAGAAGATCCATGCGAAAATCATACTCGTTTTCTAGATCTATTTACTGGAATCGAGGTTACCTTTGATGCGAGCCCTTCGTACTCCGACAGCAACTCTTGCCTTCAACGGTTGGCGGATCTCAACGTGATCAGTGTGTTTACGCCTCCACGGTATCCACACGAACACTATCTTGGAGAAGGAGACAAAACCTTTGGTTGTGCTAGCAACCACACTAAGGCTCTCCTCTAAGGACTTGGTTTGTTTGGCAAAGGGAAAGGCTTAAAGAGAGTACACGACCAACAACAACAACAACAACAACCAAGCCTTATCCCACTAAGTGGGGTCGGCTATATGGATCCTTTTACGCCATTGAACTCTATCTCCTATTATATCATCATTTATATTTAAATAAATTTTATCTTGTTTTATTGTTGCTAACCAAGTCTTTTTTGGTCTACCTCGCCCTCGTTTGATATGCGTATTTGTCATAGTTTCACACCGCCTAACTGGAGCATTTATCGGTCATCTAAGTACATGTCTGTATCACCTTAAACGTGTCTCACGGAGTTTTTTCTCAATAGATGCAACTCCAACTTTCTCTCTAATGCTCTCATTTCTTATTCTGTCCATCTTCGTCTAAGTACACGACCAAACATGAAAAATCACCCCTTTTTCACATTAAAAGGATTCCATGCATTAATCAGCATTCATGAAGATGCAACGTTGAGAAGAAAATGAAGAGAGAAAACAAAACTTCTCAACTTCTCAACTCCATTCATGCAATAACTCCTTTTGCATGCATTGAGCTTTAATACATTAATTCCCATTTCATGTAATATGAAACTTCTTATCGAGATGTTCTTTTATACAGTGCTCAGGTTGACTTGACTCAAACTCAAGTCGACTCCAGCTCATCGTATATCCATTTTCTCCGCGGTGACTTTGTCCTCAGGTCGACTTGAGTCCCTACTCAAGTTGACTCTTCTCCGACGTGGAGCCTTCCGATAATCCTTGCCTCTCTGCTGCGTTATCCGGTGCTCAAGTTGACTCCAGTCCCCTCTCAAGTCAACTCTAGTCCGACGTGGAGAAATTCTGAACTACGTCGACTTCCGTTGTGATTGACCAGACTCAGGTCGACTTAAGCTTCACTCAAGTCGACTCCAACACTGAAATTTTGAAGAATTTTGCTCAAAGTCTAAATGTTCAATCTCTCCAATCCTGCATCAAAAGTTAGCCAAATAACATGTAAAATAAGAGTTTGGAGAGTCAGTTCCTGAACTGTTTCTTGGTTTTAACTTCCGATTTCCAATGAGACCTTGGGTTAGATCGACGCTTATTGTTCCCCTTGGGAATGCATCCTGACCCACTCCACTCAGGAGAATTTTATCTTGTGCCAACTAAGTCCTTCTGACTCGTTGGACTTTTGCTCAACTCTATGTTAGGATCGGTTGGTTCGCTAGGGGGGGTGAATAGCGTTTCTCGATCTTTCTCTGCACAGAGATTAGCAGAAACAAAAATATAAAAGAGAAAATAAGAGATCTGTTAGGATCGGTTGGTTCACTAGAGGGGGGGTGAATAGCGTTTCTCGACTTTTCTTGTTCTTTCTCTGCACAGAGATTAGCGGAAGCAAAAGTATAAAAGAGAAAGAAAGAGATCAATGCTAACCTGATTTGTTTACTTGGTCTCCACCTCCGCAGAGGTGACTAATCCAAGGATCCACACGCACGCACACACCCGAT